>NW_022147575.1:1081354-1681354 GCF_002938485.1 Sitophilus oryzae | reverse complement strand
GAAAACTCATTCCTACATCGGAAATCTTAAAGTTGTATTTATAAATACAAATTAATATGAATTAAAGTAAAATAAAGTAATCAATTACAAGGTTAATTATATTATTATTACAATATTCAATAACTTATTAATTTAGGTACTATTAAATTGTTAGGACTTTAGGATTTAAGAAGATGTTCAAATATTCCTCCATCGACTGCTAGACAATAACCCAGGCGATCATAAAATTCTCTTCTTACATTCGCTAGTTGGTAAACTGAAATTCTATTGCATTCGGCAGAAATAGCATTTTTTTAACTCGTCTAGATTTGGGTATTTTTTATCCTTGTATATCCTATTGTTTAAATGGCCCCAGAGAAAGAAATCATTTGGCGAAATATCAGGAGACCTTGCTGGCCAATTTACTGTATGATTTAGGCCAACAACGTTTCCGTTAAAACTATTGTCTAAATATTCCCGAACAGCCAGGGTACTATGTGCCGGGCAGCCATCCATTTGGTATCAAACTTCCTAATTTTCCCTAGCGGTATCATGTAAAGCAGGTAAAATATGATTTTTGAGTAGTTCCAAATAATATTCTGCATTTAAATTTCGCGTAAGAAATAATGGCCCGATAATATTGTGTCCGAATATCCCTGCCCAAACATTTACTTTCTGTGGATATTGCGTCCTTGTTTCGACAAACCTGTGTTGGTTCTTTTTGTTCCAATATCAATAATTTTGAACATTGGGTTCATTATTTAAGGTAAACATGCATTCGTCAGTGAAACATATGTTTTTTAAAAATTCCCTATCCGTTTTTGCTATTTCCATCATATCAAAACAAAACGCCTGCCGCCGTATTTCGTCCCCATCTCGTAGCTCTTTTCATATTTGAAGGAATAGTATTTATGCCGTTTCAAAATTCGAAACGCTGTAGTGTGATCTATTCCTATTTCATCCTCAAGTTTCCTTGTGCTGATCTTTCCATCGTTCTCTTCCACGCACAATAAAACTTCCAAGTTGGTATCATTTCTTGCATCTTCTCTTTGTTCCTGCCTTGCTTCGCATCTGCAGTTATTTATTAGGGTACCTTTGGTCTCAAATATCTGGATATTCTTTGCAATTGTAGATTTTCCAGGTATCGGTCTATTCGGATACAGAGCAGCAAACATGTCCGACATCTTTTGATAACTATTTCCTTGATAATACCATTCATCAATACTTTTTCTTCGGTAGTGTAATTCATGGCTAATATTTTCGATGTATCTAGGTATGAGTTTTTAATAATAGTAATAAAGCACTAAATAGATAAATTTCTAAAATGACAACTTCATTTGACAGTTATCTTTTATCTTGACTGGTTGACCAACTATCGTGGCTACTCATAAGTAAATACAGGACCATAAGAAAGGATAAATATTTAAAAAGAAATCGGCGATAACTCGTAAACGGGGCAATCAAAAATGTCTAAAGTTATTCTTTTGAATGTGGGTTTTAGAGCTCTTTAATAAACCTAAATAGAATTATTCTCTAAAATAATTAGGGAAGCCAATAATTGACCCCATTAAAATTTACATGGGATTTCCTATGTCCCGCTCGATGATGCAACACCCGGTAGATACATATATATATATATATATATATATATATGCTGCCACTACTCGCTGACGAGTATTTGACACGCATCAAAAGATGGTCACGCAATCACGCATTTTCTTTCATGAGCTTTTCTGTGACTGAAAAGCCCGATACGTGATGTTATCTGTCTACCGCACTCCAGACATTCAAAAATCTCATTGCTTTGTTGCCTCTTTACTTTTTGGTTGTCGCTGTTAACTGATTTTACAATTCTTCTCTATTCCGTTCTAATGTGAGCTGCTTCTTCCCACTCATTCTGCTTGTTAATTCCCTTTAAGTTTTCGTGGAAAATATCCTTGTACCTTTTGAGTTGTCAACCCGGCATCCTCTTACCGTCTACAAGCTCACCGTAAAGCAGAGATTTTGGTATGCGGTTTTCTTGCATTCTGCATACGTGACCAGCCCATCTTAAGCGGAACTTTGTAATCATGACTTCAATACTATTGCAGTTAGTTTTTTCAAGGACTGATACGTGTGAGACATTATGGAACCATTTTATTCTTAAGAGTTGTCTTAGACAAACACCAATATAACTCTAAGTTAGCAACAAAAATAGTTTGTTCCATAAATGTTGGGTAAAAAGTGAACCAATACGGAGATTTAGAGGTTACAAAAAGGGTAAAATAATATTTTTTTATAAAATAAGATTTATTCACCTCATTCGACACAAAGACTGCAGCCAAATGATTAAATTTTAAGAAATTGCGATCGATGGAGGACTACGAAATCTTTTAAAAAACATGAATACCAGAAAAACAAACAAAAAATGTAATATTTAAAATACTATGCGAATGCGATAAATTTTACATTGGTGAAACATCTAGACCCTTAAATGTTCGAATTAAAGAACATAGAGATTATTTAAGAAAGGAAGATTTTCATAAATCTAAGATTTGTCAGCATTCATGGGACACAGGTCACAGAATAAATTTTAATAAGGCCAAAATTATAATGAAAGAAGCGATAGCCTCTAAGGAAAAATAAAAGAGGCTTTTTTAATACAATCTAATAAAAATAAATGTACTGTTCATGCATCTGTAGATGTTACTAATGTATGGCAATCGCTTCTTTGATCTTAAAGAACATAACATAAATAAACATAACATACGTAAAAATTAAAAATAATCATACAGAAAGTTTGGGTTTTTTTGGTTTTACCTTATTAAGTAATTGTTAATTTTGAAGTTTAACTTGATATAATGTCATTTTCAGAATGTCAACGATTTTTTTAGATCTTTCTGTTTTAAAAAACTAAAGTGTTCTCGAATAGTTGAATTTAAATATTATAAATAGTTTTTTTCTATATCCTTTGTATTTTTTTGCTTCCGACGACGGAAAGAGATAAACTTTCCGGAACGTTAAGCATTTTTTTGTTCGTTAGGCAAATTTGTATATCTGTAAACCTAACTTCTGACAAGTAGTTTCCGTTTGGATTAACGCAGAAGTGTTTACAAAAAATAACTATTTTATTTCCTAGATTTTCTTGCAGTGGCGAAATACCCATATAAGATTTTTTGGAGTTTTGAAAAACCTTGTCCGAATAGGAAGGAGAAAAAACCATTGACCACGGAAAATTAACCACTATTTGGTTGAATTTTACTTATATTTAACTTAATAAATTTCTTGTAGGAAATAAACTGCGAGAAATCTAAAAATGAGGTCGTAAACTAGTTAATAATAACCTAAAATTACGCCTTTGAAAAGTAGCAACGTTGGAGTTAGCTGGCATTGTTAAAATCTAGTTACTGATAACTATTGAGGGCATTAAGACTACAGGGACTTAAAGTAGGTTAAATGTTACTTTATTATAACCTCAAATTTGTCTCGGGGGTTGAACGCATTGTTTGGTTTTCAAGTTAGGTTAAAATTTAGCTGTTAATAACTTTAAATAAAACCTTATTTGGAGGAGTTCAAATTAGGTTGAAAATTTAATTTATTTCGACCTCATAAGTCGCTATTATGCTTCAAAGGTAAAAGTAACTTAGTTTTTTTACTTGGAAGAAAGTCAGACATACGGCAGGATAAAAATTACCTTTGTTAATTTCCTCGGTGTGATTTCCGTTTAAGAAAGTTTTCGAGGGATTATTACGTCATAGCACATTACCTTGTTCCCACTGGTGGGGAACGAAAAAATATCCAATGCGTTCTTTTTTATTACCGCCACAATCTTAAACGTGTCCATTATGTGCAATAAAAACAAAAAGCCCTCTGTAATAACACTCACAATCCCAAAACAGAAAACTATAGCATAGAAAACTAATTTAGTTTTCTAGTTAGTGTTCTAGTTTAGACCAGTTCGGTAATTGTATCGGCCAGCAAAAGGACAAAAATTTGACATGTCACGTGACTCTCAATAAAGATTCTCATTTTAGGACACATTACTGTGAAAACTTAATCGGATTGCTCGAAGATGTAATTACCGAACTTAGCATAAAATAGATCATTGTCAACTATCACTGTCACTCAAAGAAAATAAAAGTTTTCTGTTTTACCGGCGATACCCCAACAATGTAGTCAAGACTTCGACCTAATATAGCCCATTTTTTAACTAATTTTTTGATTCTTGGAAATTTCCATCAATTTCCAGGTGGTCAATAATAGTTCAGGTGGTTAATTTAACGTAATTTTACCTTCAAATGTCTGCTGGGTGTAGATCAAATATACAAAAATTCCCCGCTAGCTGGCTTAACCCTCTCACTAATTGTATTTTCACAATTTCGCATAATACGAATCTCACTTCCTCTTTTCCGTCGCTGCCCTAAAAACTCCCCAGGCGTCGTAATATTTCAGTCACGCCCGTAAATTGCCTCCACGTATTAACTCCGCTGATTGATAAAATTAATGTTCGCCAGCTCTATTTATAACGAGAAAATCCTTTTTCCCGCCGGCTTTTTTCCGTCTCCGACGCTTTTCTAAAGGGAAATCATACTCGGAGCGTTATGTCATGCCGGCCGGCGGCCCTAATCCCTAGCAAGGTCGATATTATTTTTTATTTTTATCTCGTGAAGCTTGATGAGTCCGCCCTTGCGGTGACCAGTTGCGGATTAATTAAAATCCAAAAGTCAGAGCGACCGTGGGACATGCCAGTGACACCTATTCACGGCGGTAATGGTTATGTAATGAAGGCAGGGGGTATTTAGGTTAGGAATTGACATGTTTGTGTGGGTCGGTAAAATTTGCATTTTAGTGGTCCGGGAATTGCGTATACAGGGTGCTACAAATTCGAGGTACGAGCATTGGTATCTCAGAAACCGTAATAGATACGAAGATGGTTAAGCTGGGGCAAAGTTACTCCTTGGCATGTTCACCAAGATGCTATCAAAAAAGTTTTAAAAATTTCAAGGATTGATGAGTTTTTTGGAAAAAACGTTTTTTTTTTGGAAATCAATTTTATTTTTTCCTGTTGTTACTTTTTAGAAAATGTACATTCTCATAGGCACTTTCTTAGAGTTATCTGATGGTATTTTTAGATTTTCAAATTAGCTGATAATTTGTGAGATACAGAGGTCAACTTAATTTTTTTAAATACGGACCTGCATTTTTTATTTCAAGTTTTGAAAGAACTCGGTCTCCTAAGTAGAACGATATACCACACTAGATACTTTTTTTTGTTTTGGGTACCTTAACAAGTAACAAAAGTATTTAACTGTTATTTAAAATAATTTTGAAGTCCGACTCTGGTTTTTTAATTTATTTAATCTGATCATATTCAGCACAACAATATTGATCAGCGCTAATCAACATTAAATAAGGAAAAGCACGCCAATTGAAAGATTCAAATAATTAATATCCAGGTGAGCAATTTAAAGATATCTATTATTATTTTTAACTTTTTTTATTGTGAATTCGAAATCTCAGTGTACTATCTAATAATATGCATAATATTAAACGTAGTTATTATAAACGATCAACTTCAACTAGTTTCTAATGTTCTGCATGTTCGAAAGGGTTACCACCCTTCATAATGCACACATTTGTTTTTCGTTCAATATTATTTATAGCTCTTTGAACAGATCTTCTTATACTTTCGAATGCATTTTGTACTTTTTAATTGTTTTTTTTATTACTCTTTAATTGTTTTTCTACTCTCAATGTTGAAATATATTGATTTCAAATGTCCAAAACCATTTTTATTGGTTTTCCTTATTCAATGTTAATTACCGATGATCAATATTGTTGTGATGAATGGCCGGATTTGAAATAAATAACAATTCAATAGTTTAGTTATTATTAAGGTACCCAAAACAAAATATAAAGTATCAAGTGTGGTATATCATTGTACTCAGGAGACCGAGTTCTTTCAAAACCTGAAATAAAAAATGCAGGTCCGTATTTAAAAAAATTAAGTTGGTATCACACAAATTATGAGCTAATTTGAAAATCTAAAAATACCATTACCTGTTGTTTCCTAGCTACAGGGTGTTAAAATCTTAATATTTTTTAGATTTATTATAATTTTCTTGCAAGTACTTTTTTCGTTTTGAATTAATTTTTGAGGGTAAAAGTTACTATAAATACAACATATTTTAAGGCTGAAAAAGTGGCGATAGTTGTAAATAAGTACTCATTGACTCCTCATCAAAAAATATGAAAAAAAGGTCCTATAAACTTGGGTATGAAAATGCATAATTTTAGAGTTACAGAATGTTAAAATTTTTAAAATTAGGTTTTTTGTAATCATCTTAAATATCATAATTTTTTTATATGAAATAGCTATTTTAATAAATTAGCTAAAATATACAGTTTATTAATTTCATTTTTATTTTAAATTTATTAATTGTGATTAACAAAATTGCGTTTATTTCATCAAGGAGACCGAATTCGACAAAATATCGAGAGATAATTTTTAATTGGCATTAAACGGCCTACACAATTTTGATATCAAAAGAAAAAAAGTCAGTGGCGCACATATTTTTTTTCGAAAAATATTGCAGTGATAACCCATATACACGTCCCTGAAGAATTTATGGACATTTTTAGCATTAAAATATGTAGCACTTATAGTAACTTATACCCTCAAAATTTCGTTCGAATCACTAAAAGTACATATTTTTACTGGTAAGTACTAATTTTTACGTGAGGAATTACCTATGGGAGATGGCACATGTTTTTTGAAACACCCTGTAGAGCTTATACTGGCGTCGACCATAGTATAAGTAAACATTAAAGCAAAGTATCATATAAAATCAACATAGTTTCTGAACATAAGGAAATATATCTCTTAACTCCGAAAATAAGATAAAACGACTTTCATAAACAGCAAGATTATGAAAGAAAACCCCTCACCGCATAATTCGGCATCAGTTACTGCACCTCATGCCTGGCCTTCCGCTCGAACGTCTTCCAGGTTTCTGCCCTGGAGGATCCGGTTACGTTTTACCACCACCCCTCTCTGGAGGTAGCCTCCCCGTTGGGAGGTAAACGTAGAGCTACGTTTGGCGCATATCGAAAGCGGGGCTTTTAAACAAGCGGCCGCAAAACGCGCGCGGAGAGCGAGCGCTTTTAATATGGCTGGCACGTTGCCGTGGCCGGCGACGCGTGTAACGTTACGGATCGGTGGAAATCGCGAAAATGGAAAAACGGTTTCGGTATAGTTGGCAGAAAGAGAGAAAAAATCGACTAGGAAAGAAAACCAGATGCGGTACGGTGTTTATATAGAAGGCAGGTGCGCTAAGGAGAGATATGGAATAGTTTTATTGTCGACTGTCGCTTCAAAAGTTATGGTGACGGTTTTTTTTTGAAAATATTTTATATTAGGTACGACTGTTATTGGTTAACGATTATGTTTTAGAAAATGTCTATACCTCTGTGACAGATTCGTTTCTTCAAAAAAGTCCAGTGGATTTCTTGCATTTCTACTGCAACAAAAATAATAAAATAGTTTTTTTTTAAACACTTCTATGTTAATCCAACGGAAACTATTATTTTGAGTGTCAAAGTTTCAAAATAAACTAATTTTAGATGTTTACAGAAAACCAACAAACACTTACAGATACTTCAATTTGACATCAAACCACGGTATAAGTGTAAAAAAGGTGTTATAAAAAGTTTATATGATAGGGCAAAAACAATATGTTTAGACAATAATTCGCTAAACAAAGATATAAACCATGTCAAAAATACATTAATAAAAAACGACTATCCACCATCTTCTATTGACAAAACATTAAACGAAATACACAAGGATAGAAAACCAATATAATATACGAACATCCTTTAAAACGCAAAATACACTTTGATCTATTTTAACATACACTAGACCAATGAACACTGGACAACACACAAAAAATGTAATATACAAAATACTATGTGAATGTGATAAATTTTATATTGGTCAAAAATCTAGACCCTTAAATGTTCGAATTAAAAAACATAAAGATTATTTATGAAAGGGCGATTTTCACAAATCTATTCATGGGACACAGGGCACAGAGTAGATTTTATCAACGCAAAAATTATTACGAAAGAAGCAATAGCCTCTAAACAAAAAATAAAAGAGGCTTTTGGATAGTCTAATATAAATAAATGATTTGCTCAGGCATCTGTAGAAGTTAGTAATGTATGGCTTAAAAATAAACATAAGTAAAAATTAAAAACAATTTAAAAAATAATCATACAGAAAGCTTGATGCTTTTTGGTTTTGCCTCATTACGTAATTGTTAATTTTGAAGTTTAACCTTGATACAATGTCATTTTACCAGAATGTCAACCGTTTTTATAGACAAAATACATTTTTTAGGAAAAAATCTTATTAAGGTGTTCCTGGAATAGAAATATACCACACCTAAAATATTTGAACTTATTCAGTACTCACCTTGGATATTGAACAGAGAGTCTAAGGCAAAGACCGGAAAATATCAAAATTATAGTGATAGAGAATTGCAAGCTCAATACGTCATCTGAATCGTTAAAAAATCATCGTTACTTCCTCAATCTCTCCGTTTCGATATGACAGCAAACACAATTCCATTATGCTGCAGAAATTTAAAGCAGAGAGCGACAGCGCAACGCAAAGCATGAGAGAGAAAGAGGAAGCCAGTGCACTTTGATACTCTCCAGAAATAGCTCCTCTAACGCAATTCCGAATATAATTTTAGTTGTGGGAAGGGCCGTTGCTAATTTGCCCGCGCAAATATTTGCCCTAGATTTCTCGGTTCGTCCATTAAATCATATCTAGCGATACAATAAAGCCGGAGATTTTCCTATTGGTTCCTAAATCGATTCTGAGTAGCACAAGCTCGAACGGAGGCCAGATGGATAAGTTAGGTAAATATGACGGAACATGAGAGCTAGCTCATAGAGAGACGGAGGTCTGATTGAAAGTCATTCTAATATTTGCCTTTGGAAGAGGTCTAAATGGAAGCATTAATTTAATAAAGGGTTTCATATTTGGTCTTGATTTTTCTGGATTACTGTTTTAAGGCATTTATTTTTTAATTTTAACTTATATTGTTATCATATATAATATTGCCTACAAAATACAAATTCTGACTCAAAACTGACAACTAAAGAGACTTTATTTATTTGTCAAATTACATAGAAACCAAAGCTAACCCAGCATTTTTTCTACTCATAATAAATCCCTCGAAATAATAATTTCCGAATATTTTTTTAAAACGTAACTCGTTATGGAAAAAAATATAGTTTTATTCACGACGATAAAATACCATTTTATCATCTTGTATAAAAAATAACTATAAATTCGAACATTTAAGAGTCTAGATGTTTCACCAATATAAAATTTATCATATTCACATGGTATTTTGTATATTACATTTTTTGTTTGTAATCTTAGAAGCATTTTCAAGAAATGAACTCGGCCATAAAAGTATGGACATTATTTTTGTGTATATGTTATTCAGACTAGACATTAATTTTATGAGGCTTGTCACGGTTTTCAGAGAATATCAGCAATACACGTATACTTTTACAAACTCGAGTTAACTGAAAGACTACCTTAGAAGCACTTTCCGACAGTTATATCGCCAGTGCAGCCACCGCGGTAAAAATAATACCCTTTTCTCTATTTACTCTCTTTATTTAGCTCGAGCGAGGTAAGAAAGAGAAGTAGTAGGTTCGATTCCGCATAATAAGGCCTTTTCGAGCAAATCTCTTTGCCGAGAAGTTTTAATGGTTTCCTTTCTGCAATTCCGCGATTGCAGTAAACAAAACCGGGGCCCGGCTGCGGCCCCGTTAAAATCTTACGCTCAAGAACATTTTTATAACAAACGGCGGCGGTTTTGCAAGCGATTTTTCAGAAAGAAGTTTTTTTTGTGTTCGGGAGGCTTTATTTTTTCTCGTTCTGCTCTTTTTATGCTTAAAATTATTTTTATAATGAGAACCATGTTGTCTTTTTCGATTGGATAAAGCCGTGTTTTTCAAAAGAAATTTTGATGTAATTAATAAATAATGATATTATAAAGTCTGTTTCGTTTAAAACTGACCTGGTTAACTTCGTACCGCCTAAAGCCGCGTCCAAGCTAAGCGAACAAAACGTCCGCGAACATATATAATTAACGAGATATAAAGTGAAAATTGTGAGATAGGTAGATTTATAAATAATAAATTCAACAAGTACAGCTAGCTTAGGCCTATTAAGAGCGCGGAGCGCGGAGCGCCGAACGGCTAGCTTGTACGCCAGAGCGTACGTCTGCCTGCCTGCTAGAGCGCGCGCGTTCTTTTTCCGACGAGTGTCGATACATCAAAAGGAGTGAACGGCGTGCATTTCGGCGGACACTGGGGCGGACACTTGGAAGGGTCTCATTTAATTTCGGGCGTCCATCTGTCATTTTTATTTTTTACCGAGTATTCGACAATGGGAGACGCAGTTATTGACTGGGATCGTGAAAAACATTTACAACTAATTTGTTTACACAAAGAAAATATTTTATAATTTTAATTTTATTGTGGGTTGAGTGTGAATAGCTATGTAGCTAGACTTCGTCCATATAATTTCATTTTTGTTAATAAAGACCTTTATAGCTAAGGTCTTTATAGTCATAGGTCTTTATGATTATTTTTATTAAAAACCGGAATTATTATGGGATTCTGAAAATAAAAATTACTACTTGATAGGAAGCTTGACACCGGAAGTAAAATTTTACCATTACATTTTTAGAAATAAATATACCGGGTGTTTCTAAAAAGTGGTTTACTTCTATAACTTTTTTAATTTCTTAGATAATAAACGAGATTTGGTATGTTAGTATAGGACATAAATCAGGATTGATGGACGTTTTCAATTATTTTCGCCGGAAAATTATACCTATATACACCGGAAATGACAACAACTTTTAATTTAAACGGTACCCTCGGTATTTTTTTACCGTATATGATAGAAAATGACATTCTAAATAGAATGATTTTCAACTTTTGACATTTTCAATTAAAAAATGGCCATAAAAAAACGTAACGACAATTTTACTCTATATACCAAGTATGTGGTACCAAATTATTCGTAATAAAACGCTTTTTCCAAATATGTTGAGCCAGCCTCGTACCATTTGAAAAATTTGAGTTATCATTAAAAAGACGATTTGGGCATCTTTTAAGCGGCCATGAAAGGATATGAAAAAAAATGACACGATCAAATATATGTTTCCAAAGTTCTTTGATTACAAATTAATAGTTTTAACACAGTCTTGACACTCTAGATTGAAATTTAAAATGCTATTTTTATTTAATTGGAAATGTCTGAAATTGACGTATGACATGTCATTCTATTCAGAATGTCATTTTCTATCAAATAAAGTAAAAAAGTACTGAGGATACAATCTAAAAATCCAAAGTTGTAGTAATTTCCGGTGAAACGGGAAGCGACCGAAGGTAATTGAATACGTCCAATCAATCCCGATTTATATCATATGCCAACCAAATTTCGTTGTATTATCTGAAAAAATAAAACAGTAAAAAAGGTGAGCCCCTTTTGAGAAACACCTGGTAGAATCGGCTGAAAATGAATACAGGTCTTAAAAATACACTATAACGAATAATCGATCTAAACACCCCTGTGACCCTCCGCCTGCTAAATATTGATTCTTCAACGACAAAAGTTCTTAAACTGTTTACCGGTTAAGTTATTTAATAAAATGCTTGCACTGTAATTTTCTCAGCTTTTCATCAATTTTGTTTAGCTACAGAGTTTCTTTTTTCGTCTTTTTTGCAAGCGTCAGCCAATACAATAAAAGCAGCTGCCGCAATTTTCACGTTATCATCCATATTTATTTTTTCAACTCACATTAAGCCGGGCACTCGAAAAAACAGCAACTACCTAAATACATCCTTGAACTATAGAAATGAAGAATATGGTTGTTGCATTCTTCTCCGCACCACAGCCCGCAGCCCAGTTCTCGGGACCGATGAGCTGTTACGTCGTTTACGACCTGCTGCTATATAGTGTTAATTATATATGTTCGCGAACGTTTTGTTCGCTTAGCTTGGACGCGGCTTAACAATAAAATGAAGCAAGCTCTTTCTTTTGTAGATTTTGTGGTATGGATGACTCATTGCCCGAATGATCTGAAATGAGAGAAATCCTTGTTCTTAAGAGATTTTCCTCTTTTGGTTGCTTCAGAATAGTTCAACTGAGAATTTAAAAATTACCCCGTACGTGAGGGTGTTCTACTGGGTGCGTCTCAAAAGTGGCTCACCCCTATAATTTTTTTTTCAGATAAAACAGTGAGATTTGGTATGTTAGTATATGACATACATTAGGATTGATTGACATATTCAATTGTTTTCGGTCACTTCCGGTTTCACCGGGAATTACTAAAACTTTTGATTTTTAAATGGAGGTAAATACCTTTTCTATCGAATAAAATATTTTTTTTTACTTTATTACATTCTGAATAGAAAGACATATCATATGTCAACTTTTGATATTTTCGCATATGGTTTATTTGAAATTGTAAAATGCGATTCATTGACAATTGCGATTCACGAGAATTTGACTCGAAATACCAAGTGTGTGGTATCAAAATATTCGTAAAAAAATGCCTTTTCCAAATATGTTAATGAGCTACCCTTGTTCCATTTGGCAAAATTGAGATATGATTAAAAATACGATTTAGACATCTTTTAACCAGCTAAGATACTACACTAAAAACATTAGACGATCAAATCTATTTCCAAGGCTCCTTGGTTAAAGATTAGTGTTTTTAACACAGCTATGACACTCATTACACTCAATTAAAATTTAAAATACAATTTGTTTTGGAGCGAATATGTCAAAAGTTGATATATTCGTTTGCGAGTGTCATTTTAATTTTATGTCAGTTCATCGAATGGAGTAAAAAAATACCGAAGGTGCAATTTAAAAATCAAAAGTTGTAGTCATTTCCGGTGAAACAAGAAGTGACTTCATTGATGCCAACCATGGACATATTCGGCGCCGGGCTGACTAACTGGAATTTAAATTTCGCGCTGGGAATTCAGGGGTAACTCTGCTTGAAAACATTTCTAGTTTCCACATTTATTTATTTATTTCCTAACGTTGTCATTCGTTTTGATACTTTAGTTTTATATTACAAGTCTTTGGTTTAAATAAATAATGTT
The DNA here is from genome assembly GCF_002938485.1 of Sitophilus oryzae. NCBI lineage: Eukaryota > Metazoa > Arthropoda > Insecta > Coleoptera > Curculionidae > Sitophilus > Sitophilus oryzae. The sequence goes on along the minus strand of NW_022147575.1, from coordinate 1,668,181 downwards.
GTGATACTTTAAGCTTAAAAATGTTTACTAACAGACCTTGCAGTCAAACATTCTTTTTTTAACCACTTTTAGTGCGAAGTGTACAAGATCGCCTTAATAGCCGTAAAAAAACTCATCGCAACTTTATTAGAATATTTTGAACGGGAAAGCGGTAGTAATGGCACTTTATGTCCATTTAATGCTATTAGGAAGGTGAGTTTTGTTGATGTAAATAATAACTGTTTATATATTTATAATTTATTTTTTTTTCCTAAAATATTTTGATTAGAAGAAAAGCAACGCTGTGCCGGTCAAGTGACTAATCACTAATTAATCACGTGACTAAAAGTTTATTTGATATGAACTACCTATAAAAAGTGTTTTATCGTGTTTTTAAATTCAGAACCCACGGAATCCTTAATAGTATTAATTGCGTATTATCTCCTGAAAAATATGACGACATTCTAAGGATTCCTTCCAGTTTTTACATCCATTTTCAACGGGAATACCCTTAAATTATCCAGTAGAAAACGCACAAAGCATCAAAGCCTCGCTTTTAATCACTTTTCCTCGGCAACCAGCTAACTGGAGAAGAGCGGATTAGCGAATGGCCGTCTTAAAATTGAAATTCCAGCGGCCCGAGCGTTATTCTCAAGCGAGAGATATAATTATTCAGTGGAAAGAGCCAACAGTGCCTCTAGTCCGTCCCGATGACGTCGTCGTACGGTTTCGTAGTTTTCAAATCCGATTAATCCCGACCGAGAACGGGGGGCAGGAAGTCGGCAGTGGCGCAGTTGGATTTGGCAGGAAGTCCTGCGAGGACGAACTTTGTGCGATTTCAGACTTTGCTAGTTTGACCGTCTTTAGTGTCTGAGCTCGGGGCGATGGAATTTTTGATTCAAACCCTTCTTCGTCTAAATTGCGCCAAGTTAATCCCTGTTATAAGTCGTTTATCGTTTTCGAGTTAGTTTACCATGATGCAATAAGCTTTTAATTGTTATTTAATTATAGAATAAGAAGCATTTTGACACAAGGTATGCTTCATGTAGTGATGGGTTGTTATTTAACTATCTGTTATTTTATAACAATTATTTAGAAATAACATAACGCAACCGTTACTACTTCTAAAAAATAACAGATATAAAATAACGACACTTAGAGATCGGCCGCTCGTGAAACGAAAAACGAAGTCGGCGCTCTGCACCACCACGAAATTCTATGCTGCTTGAAGCAATTCCCAAAAACAACTAGTATGGATGGAAAACATGTTATTTCGTCAACCATCGATACAGACGGTGAGACAACGGACAACGGAGTGGGAATGCGCTACGGCAAACACAGCTGCTTCCGACGCCGTCGAAGGTCGTATTGGGTTTGCAACAGCTTAAAAATAATAGGATATAAAAGAAGCAGGTTTTTTGAAACAGTTGCGGGCATAACGCCTGGCGGTCGAGATAACAGGAGTGGGAAAGGAGCGCTGCTGCATCGGTCGATTGTCGATGGAGGCTCGAAACAGGTTCGAGAATAACGCATCAGTTGTTTTAGATACATTGTTTTTCAACCTGTTACGATCATAAAGGGCGGAGGTCGAGATATTATGGTGCTGTATGTTTCAGTACGTTATTAAGTTTCAATGTTTAGGTGTTTATTTATTCTGAAAAATTTTCAGAATAATATTTTAAGATTTTTTAAAAATGTATACAGGGTGTTTTGAAAAATCTGGTCATTGATTAATCACGATCCTGCTTAAAGCCCTTGACGTAAAAAGCTGATTTTTGGAAAACGGATTGACTTTAGGGTGTAGAGGTTCGATAAGAAGGGATTTTACGAAACTCGAATTCTAAGGGAGTGAAACCACCCTCAAATATTAGAATATTTTTTATTTAAAAACCGGTGAGTTTTTCGCAAAAACTCTCAAACACGTATATTTTATTTCGTTGTTTTACATATTTTAAGATTTTTTAAAAATATATACAGGGTGTTTCATAAAATATGACCATTGAGTAATCACGATTCTGCTTAAACTGCTTGACGTTTAAAGCTGATTTTTGGCAAACGGATTGACTGTGGGGTTGAGGTTCGATAAGGAAGGGTTTCTCGAATCTCAAATTCCAACAGGGTGAAAACGTCCCTCAAATATTACAATATTTATTATTTAAAAAACGGTTAGTCTTTCGGGAAAACGCTTGGACACGCATAATTTATTTTGTTCTTTTACATATTTTGAAATTTTTTAAAAAATCATACAGGGTGTTCCAAAAAGTTGAGTAATTGATTAACCACGATTCTGCTTAAACTGCTCGACGTTTAAAGCTTATTATTGGCAAATGTGAGAAAATTTTATCCAGTTTGTATGTTAATAGAAATTCTTGCTTTGCTTTATCATCACCATTACAAATTATTAATTCGACGCGAAGTCGCGGGTACATGCTAGTTTAAGTGTAAAATTAATTCGAACTCTAGTGTGTAGTTGGTTTACTTATGAAGAATATACTACACATTTTCTTATATTGCTATTTTTTGACCGCAAATGGTAAAATTATAACTAAGAGCTTCTCGCCCGTCGAGTGAGATGCACCCTGTACACTGCTACGCAATTCAGGATTGACGCGGATCGAGGGGCAAGGCATAGGTAGATCGGAATGTATAGGTACAGACGAGTGGCGGAATTTTGGCTTTTTTATATCGCAATTTGTAAACAGCGCTTATTTGTAAACAACCACCGTTTTTAGAGAGGTATTTTAGATAACAATCGATATTTAGAAATGTTTTGACACCATGGAAATACTACCACCGAGCATGTCATTGTTGCAACTTGCAACTGCGTTAGTACGCCTGGCGGTGACCGCCTCATACTCTTTCAGATATTTAGCAATAAAATAAAGAAACCTGTTATTTTTAAGCTGTTATTTTAAGCTGTTTTTTATAAATAACTATAACAGTTTCAACTGTTATCTAAAAATAACAGTTTTGCCCATCACTAGCTTCATGAAAGATCTTTGAAAGCACTTTTGTCCTAATATATATTCACTATCTTGCATATGGTTGGTATTTGTATACGATTATGAAAGGAATATAGAAACCTTTATATACACGTTCAAGTGGCGGACATTTCCCAATTTATAATACGTTTGACGTATACCTAAATGTGGCGGACGGTAGTACATCAGTTTAAACGTATATAATGCACCATTATGTGTTGTCTTGGTGATTCTCTAACGAAAATAAAGCCCCGCAATTTACACACATGGCCAAAATTATTGCATATATCGTTTAAAAATATACGAAAAGGAATTTAAAGAATCTTTTTTATACATAGCTTGTATAATCTGTAATAAACATTTTTTGTTAAAATGGATATGGTAAACAATGTTTATCGTTCAGACCCAATGTTATTACAAACTCTTGCACATTTCGATTTGTGGTCTCTTGGGTTTCAGAAAAAATTTGACCATTATTTTGGCCTTAAAATGCCTAGAAGAAGAATGAGCGGGAGAGGGGTTAATCACTGCGACCTTACAGATCCATTGTGTCCCCCTTTCTTGAGTCATAACTCATCATACAGTCCCAAGGCTTTGACAAAAGCCAGTATCTGGGACGGTTTTATAGAGGGTAGTTCTCCATCTCCAATAGCAGTCGTACCAAAATTCATGGCACGAATTTTGGTAAATGCCTAGAAACATGATTTCACAGTTTAATAGAGTGAGAATAGTAACACTGTCTCAACAGAGCTACCGGCAAGTTGTAATAGCTGAAATTGTAGGAGTTAACCAAAGCGATGTTTCGCGAATATTAAAAAAATTCAGGGAGACAAACGAGGTTACAGACCGGACTGGAAAAGGTAGAAAGAGAGTTACTACTGCTGTGCAAGACCGTCAAATATCCCTAATTGCACGACGTAATCCCTTGCTTTCTAGTACTGCTATTATAAATGAGTTAGCTCGCCTTGAAGGAGTAAATGTTTCAAGAAAGACCATAGCAAGAAGACTCCATGACAGAGGATTACATTTAAAGAGGCCTCTACGTGTTCCGAAGCTTAATTTACACCACAAAATTACGCGACTACAATGGGCTGAGGAGATGAGAGCAAATGGACCTAATTGGAATTTCGTCATGTTTAGTGATGAAACAAGAATAGGCCTAGTGTCAGACTCGCGACGAACTTTGGTCTGTAGAGCATCTGGAAGACGAGAACGCTTGAATGCAACTCAACCCCGTGTCCCGTTTCAAGGGGGAAGCATTATGGTATGGGCAGGTATAATACACGGAGCTTGAACTCCTCTTGTTTTTATTGATGGCACAATGACAGGTGCCTCATATCTTAGAGACGTTTTAGAGCCTATTGTGCGTCCATTTCGAGGGGCAGTGGGAGATGAATTTGTTTACATGGACGATAATGCTCCTCCCCATCGCACATCAACGGTTCGCGAATTTTGTGAGGAAGAGGGTATAAGAAAACTGTGGTGGCCACCGATGTCTCCAGATATGAATGTGATCGAGCATGCTTGGGACATGCTAAAACGGCATATTGTCAAAACGAATGATCCCCCCGTACCTTAAATGAATTGAAAATTGCTGCGTTAAACATGGGAAGCCATTCCTCAACATCTTCTGGACAACTTAACTGAGAGTATGCCACGTCGTCTCACAGCTTGCATTGAGGCTCGAGGAGGCAATACAGACTATTAGTTGTGAGAAATAATTAAAATTGTTTTTAAAATTTTCTGTTTAAAATGAAATTTGTTTTTGTTGATCTTAACTCATTATGAAATAAAATTATAATAACAGCCAAGTTGCACTTAGATTTTTAATTTTATATTAGTTAGTCGTGTAGTAAGCCAATATGTCCAAAAATATAAAAAAGAATCATATTAGATCCAAAATAAAATAAAAATATCGTTATATACAATAATTTTGGCCATGTGTGTATATCTCAAATATTTTTCACTGATCGTTCTAAAAATAAATAGTAGTTGAAAATACTTTTGAATAGTGGCTAAAACTGAGAGAATTCGTGTAAAAATCCGTAAAAATGTTTGAATATAATACGACACAAGAAATGTCGGCTTGTACATTATTCTTTTGTAATTCAAATTTATAACTAAAATAAATCCACGCTCATTTATTACGCGTGCGGCACATGTGACTTTTTAAACTTAGCTCTAGGGATGCAAAATTAAATTTTTTTCCTGGCATTTTCGATAAAGCATTATTTTTAACGTGCGATCTAGCACGACGAAGTATGAAAAATGATAAAGTCTGCGCGCTGTTTATTTTATATTTTTACGTAATCAATCACGGAGCTGTCATTCGCCAGTTTTTCCTTAGTTGGAGGGAAAGTTGCTGGAAACAGGGACATTTTTCAATATCACAGAAGGAAAATATTAAGTATCCAACAGTTTAGTGGATCATTGTATGATAATACTATTGTTTGATCACGTCGTTTACTAAAAATTGACATAAAACTTAACACTAATTAGAGAAATAAAAATAAAATTAACAAAGACATAAATATATTTCCAAAAATATATTTTTAATATTAGAATCATTTAAAAATAATTTTAAGTTTATTTTTGAGTTTTAAAATTTCAATTTGACAATAGGGCCCCACTGTTTTTTATTTACCATTAAGGGCCTGCGTTTTGAGGTTAGTTTACGGTTCTAAGTTTCATCTTTACGTGTTTTTGGTGAAAAAGTAGATATTTTTTAATGTTTTCTTTAATTATTCTGTAGATATTAGAATGTAGAATGTAGAATGTTTAGGAGGGGAGTTAATCACCGCGACCTTACAGATCTATTGTGTGTTCCTCTTTCTTGAGTTATAACGAGTTATAACTCATCATACACTCTCAGGGCTTTAATAAAAGCCAGTATCTGAGACGGCTCCACAGAGGCCAGCTCTCCATCCTCGACATCAGCCGTACCAAAGTTCATGGCACGAATGGTCGTCGTCTCGACGCACTCAGTGATAAGGTGTTCTGGTGTTTCCCCATTTTCCCCACAAAATCTACATTCGCCGTTGTTTCTCAGCTTCAGCCTAATAAGGTGTTCGTTGAGGAGACAGTGTCCTGTTAGAAACCCCGTGACAATCCGAAGATTGTTTTTACTTAAATCAAGGAAAACCTTGATTCTTCTCGGTCGTAACATCTGAGGAACTTTTTCGAGTGTCTTAGACCGTTGGAGGACACCCATTTCAAGTTACGGATGGAGTCTTCCAGATTCATCAGTTCCGCTTTTAGTTGGTTCCCGCTTGGAAAACAGAACGGCTCTGGTCTAGTTAGTGGAGTGTTCGCTCCTTTTCTAGCTAGATCATTTGCTTTTTCATTGCCTTCTATCCCTTGGTGAGCAGGCACCCAGAGTAGGAGGACTTTATTTGCTTTGTCTAATTTGTTGAGTTTCTCTAGGCATTCTTTGACCAACTTCGAATTGATGGTTACTGAGTTGATCGCGTTTAGTGCTGCTTGACTATCGGATAGGATGGCAATTTCCTGATTTCGATAGTTCCTATCTAAGATAAATTGTGTAGATATTATATTTTATGGCATTCGTGGTCACCTCTATTTATAATCATACAGAAAGTTTGAAGATTTTTGGTTTTACCTCATTAAGTAAATGTTATCCCGGTGCCCGATGGCGTAGAGGTACAGGCTCTCGTCTACCAATCTCAAGGTGTGGGTTCGATTCCCACACCCGGCATTTCATCAGCCGACTATTTTTATTAAAATAAAAATAGTTTGACCTTGGTCGACTCAGCCTTAAATGAGTACTTGGGATTCACAATCCTGAGGTAATAATAGGCGGTTGAGGCGTAGTGCTAGCCACATTACCTTCCTTGTATACCGAACGGCTCTAGTATAGCAATCTGTACCTTGCTACTCCCAAGGCGTTAAACGCTATATACGGGAGCTATTATTATTATTAAGTAATTGTTATCAGGTAGTAATTGTTAATTTTGAACTTTAATTTGATTAATTTAATTGATGAAGGGAGGAGATATACTTCCCGAAACGTTAAGCATTTTTTTGTTTATTGATTTTTTGAACATTGCTATACGTTAAAAAATGCCGTAAAAATTAACATTCGATATTAAATATTATGTTTAAATTAGGGTTAGCCGCATGCATCATCTGTCGAAAAAATCCGATAATAATTCGCCCCTACAAAGTCGACCTTTCAAAGGGTGGCCGGTAGCTTTAGGGGATAGCCAAAAGGGTTCGGACAGCAATCCTAAGGGACACAAGGCCGGCGTAAAATATGAACGCCACACGGGCACAATAGTTCAGAAATTATGTTAGCCCGAACAATGTAATTTATGCTGTACCTATACATATACGTACATGCACCAGTGCGCTAAGGGTCATATTTCCAAATACTGAATAAGTCATTATGTTATGGAGAAAAATGGCCCGGGGCATCTGATGATTTGTGTGGTTGTATCGGCTTGTCGACACCATTTTAGCCTCTACCCTACATAATAAAAATTGGGGATTTCCATTTATTTACGACCCTACATCATACGATTATTACGTGGATGCATAAACGCCATATGATTAGCATTAAAAACGATTACTCCAACGTCACGACATGCCATTTTCAAACGTTCTTTATTGCACTTAGAAACGTTCAATAGATTTGTCTTTTCCGTGGACCTTACTTTGCACCATTTGCATTAAAACTTACACGTATTTCCAAAATGATCACAATTTTATACGGTTCTAGAAGAATTATACATTTTTATGGAAACCAACTTTTCATTTTCAGCATATGTCATAATCTTATTTTCATTGTGTAACGAAGCTTGTTTTTTTGCGATTTTTATTTTAAGAATTGTATTCATTTCCAGCGATGAATTAGGAACTATCGAATGAATTAGACTATCGAATGGTTACTGAATGAACGATTCCAACTATCGAATGGTTTTATTCGAATAAAATCATGCATTCATTTGTATACTAAAGCATATGTGACAACCTCGCCGTGCGACTAAATGGTTATCTTTGAGCCACGACTATCGAATGCTTTTGATAAATGAAATATTTAGTAATTCTTTTGATTTTTGTATGCGTTAGTGCATTATTAGTTCTTCCAAAGTTTTATATCTTCGCCTTGTGAATACTGTGCTATTTTTGCGTTTATTAAAATATTTAAAATATGTACTAAAATAGTAGTTTTTTTTTAAATCGATGAGATTGTGCAGGTGGTCAAGATTTTTCCGAAAATTTGTGTGATTTTTTGTAGCACGGTCTTTCAATTATTTACTTTTATATGGAATATGGTCTATTTTTTTAGTGGGAAATTTTGAGAAGTAGCAATTTTTAAGAGAAACGAGATGAACTTACAATTAATTTTAAATATACGTATTTGTGTTTTAGATGTCTTAATAATATGAATTAGTTCAACTTAAAAATCATATTTAAGTAATATGGTTATCGAACTCAAATTTTGGGGTCAGAAAATGAAATTGAAAGTTTTATCCGTGCCAATTAAAAAAAAAAGTTAACGATATTTGTATTTTGTTGATGCCAATTACATGTAGTTTTTTGCGAAGAAATATTTCATTTATTTTTTACGGTAAATGCCAGTAAAAGTAAATATTATTTTTAAATAGTAATATAAAGTAATATAAATGATTTTGATTTCTAATTTTTTATTTATATTTTCCTATCATTACACTGCAGGCTTAGAAAATTAAAAAATGTTTATATTTCATCATTTTAAAATTTGTTGTTAATATAACAAATTTGTTCTGTAATAATTATTATTATTTAATAAACCAACGAGGCCCCCAAAAAATTTAGAGACTATATTATTTTTAAATAGGATCTAATAATCTATTTTCCATTGTAAATTATGTCGATACTTATCCGAGATTTTTGGTGGATTTGGTTTGGGGGAGCTTTGAAAAAAAGCTGTTTAGATGAATTCAGAAGTTTAATAATACTGATAAAAGGGGAGGTCTTGATTAAAATTTCGCGCCCCATTTCCTTTGAGAAAAGGAAATTTATATTGGAATTTAGTCAAGGTTAAAAACGGTGGCTTTTGAATAAGACTGTATCTGAGAAATACTTGTAATTAAAGCTGTATGTATATGAAGTAGTGATTGCCATTCATCACCGAAAGAATATGTGCCCTGCGCACGCAACTTACTGCTTGGCGCTTGGCGTTAACAAGTACTTACAACGGGCGCACGGTGAGCTATTTTCCCAGTTTAGGTGGTCAAAAATATTCGAGGATAGTGAAGTAAATAACTTTGTTGGTTTTAACCAGAATTGAATGTAAGAGCCAAAATTTTTGCTGTTTTCAAAGATCTCAACTTAAAAACAAAAATGTCGAAAAAATAGATTTTAATAAAAATATATATTCTTAAGAAAAATTGCAACTAAAAATTTAATCCAAACTTGAGGAAAACCACGAATCTTCATCTGATGAATTTTTTTCTTCACTCTGACCTTCGTCGGAAGACGATTCGGTTCTAAGGGTTGTACTAGCCAAGGGTTCATTTGGAAGAAGTAATTCTAAAGTTTCTTTTAGAAAAGGTTTAGTCTTTTTCTTTGGTTGTGATCTTGTCATTGATAAAAACGGATCTGAACTTAAAAGCAAACGATTTAATATATCCACGTTACAGGATTCTCTAGAAAACTTTCTGGCAAAGTTTTGTCGATATAACCTAAAATGTTTATTTCTGGCTTCTGCAGCCTCCTCAGACAGCTGTCCGATGGGAAGAATGGCATGTTCTATTACCTCTGCACCATGCACAAGTAATTTGTGCATAGTAGGTGTCATTGGATGCCAAGGATAAAGTGCTACATATAGTTCGGAGGTCTCTCTTTTATAACAGGCAAATTTTTGTGTATTCACCCTATAGCCACTAGAAATGACTTCAAGAATTACTTTAAACCGATGAATAAGGGATATATCAATTCCGGTAATTTTAAAGGAGACTTCTGGATCGGCAAAAAACCTGCGACTGGTGTTTCCATCGTTTGTACTTCCAAAACCTTGTTTTGGAATATCTACTAAAAGTCCAAGAGTTGTTTTAAAATTGTCCTGAATTTCAGCTTTCTTGTTTGTAACTATTTCTTTTTCGTGTTCAGTCTGAAGTCTCCATTTCTTTACGGGCAGTTTGTACGAAATATGAAGTAAACTTTCAAACAGCCTAATTCTTGCGTGTAAAACAGATAAGCCAAATTTAAACGATTCCGGATTGCTTTCTTTAGTAACATTCAGGTTGTTAAAATCCTTCGTTGTTGCTCCACAGATATAGCACTTCATAGTGGATGAATTTTCACAAGCAGCATTGCAGACTTTAGCATCAATCATTGTTAGTTGCAAAACGTGTTTAACGGCAAGGACTTTATCTTGTAAATAAATATTTGTTGGATTTAAGAAAGCAACAGCACTTTCTACGTAACAAATTTCGTCTCTCATTATGTTTGCTGTTTCTTTAATAAACCTTAATCTTATGGGTCGGCAAAAACGTGGCGTTGATGGCGTGGGATTTTTCCAGATGACTTTGTTATTCAAATTTGAAATTAGTTGTAATGGGACAAAAGAACTTTGAAACAAATTTGCGTCTGAATCAGCGTCATTTTGAAATTTTTGTTTGTATTGCGCTTGCTGAGATCCATCGCAACCCCATTTGTAAAGAAGAATCAGAGAACTACGTTCCTCTTCATTTAAAGTTAACAAAACCTCTTCTAAATATAAAGATAATCTTAAAACAGTAAGTCCATTAAGCTTTGCAATTTAATTTCTGCACAGGTTTCCGTGACTCTATAAGATTCTTTTTCTGGATAACACTTTTTTTTTCTTGCAGCAATAAGCTGTAACATGGATAAATTTTGTTGGTTGAACTTTTGATAATTTCATACTGTTTTCTAGAAAGACTAGCCTCAACAAACATGGATAATGCATTTAACGTTAAAAGTCGCTGTATATTTTATTTGACCTATTAGAAAATGCTTGATTATATTCTTTTGAACGATTTGGAATTGTGGTGATTTCTGCGAGCAGTTTAGATTCCGTTCTTTTGCCTTGTTCATTCAACTTCATTCGGGCAGCATAAGTAAGACTTTCAGCACCAGTACTCTCTCGGATGGTTTTTCTTCGTTTGCCTCGTTCACTTAGCTCTGAAAATGTTTTTTGAGGTCTTCCGATTGGCCGTGTTATTCTCGGTATAGAAAATGTTCCCTCTAACCATTTTGCATTTTTATTTAGAAATATGTGTGTAGTTTTGTGACATTCTATCCACCTTTTTTAAATTCGGCTTGCAAACGTGAAAGTGCTTAATTTCTCTTTTTGATCTTCAGAAAAGCATCGTATGTAAGAAGATAATTTTACAAAATGCCAATTTTTCGTCAAATACTTTCAAATTTTGTTGACTCATCAGATTAAAAAGTTGATTTCGGGTGAAGATCTTATCTCCAGCAGGTCCTTAAATGCAAAAATACCGAATTAGATGTACGTCACAAAAATAATAAACTGCGCTAGTTTTTTAAAAACTAGATTTTTTCAAAAGTGGCGGCATTTGGCGGCTACTTAATATCAAGTTTTGTAGAAGAGCAAAGGCTTTTTCAAATGATCAAAGTTTTTGTCGGGAAATGCAAGGAACCACATAACAACTTTAGGCGTTTAAAAAAGACATACAAAAAGTTAATACCTTTCACTAGGCGTAGCTTTGAAAACCAACGAGGTTCATTTGATTAAAATATGAAATAGTCCTATATTTACCTGCTTCGTCACAATCCATATTCACTTTTGGAAACAAATATATAAAAAATAAAATTTATTAATTTAAACTAAAGCAATTTTTAAGCCGAAAACACTCTGCTTGTGAGACAGACAAATTGGAACTAGTTCTAAATAAGAATACCTGTTTGTATGGCAAAAAGCAAGTTATTTTTAGATGCCTTATCTCCTGGGCTTCAAGATAACATTTTTTGTTGGTCATTAAAATTAATTTTTAAAAATAACCTTTTGGCCAGCTAAAATGAGCAAATATATCACCGTGGGGCGACGGACGAAAAACCGTATTTTTATATTCGAGCATATATATTGCAATCTCTTGAAATTCGAGTACTAAAAAAAAGTTATAGGGACGAGCTACTTTTGAGACGCACCTGGTAGTTAATTCAATCTATTTATTGAATTACATACTAGTTTTCAAAGAAAAGTTAAACTTACTTATAAAAAAACATAACTTATACGTATGTATATGTGATGCAAAGTAACAATAACTTTTTTTTTGCAAATATTTTTCCTTGCGAGATAATTGTTTTGTTTCAACTGTTCTTTGTTTCCCATTATACCTTATACCCAGTCTACCCTAATAACGAACCAAACAGAAATTTCGATACAATACCGAATAATTTCGACCATCCAAAATATTTAAAATTAGGTCTCCAATAAACTAATTGTTTCCATTATTCAAGTTCTTTTAGAGAGCTTCATCTGCCCTTCCCTAACCTCGTTTTTTATCTCGACTTCAAACGAATCGTTTTCTATCGAATTCGCTCAACGGTCTTTTGCTCAATCAAGCCATGGCCGCTTTATCCTGAGATAGATAGAGCCGGCATAGAAGATTTCTTTTTCGTCGTAATAATCGGAACCGTTTCCAAAAGATGATTCGGTCTTTGTAAGCGCACTCGGGCTTAGGCAACCAGCCTGATTAGATTTTCAGTTTTTTTTTATGTTGAAGAGAGTGTAATCAAAAGGATAATGCTAGTGAAAACCTAACGTAGTTCTAAGTCCGGTAATATGAGTCTAATGAGAAATGAGAAAAAAATGTATAAAGTAGTATATCTACTATAATGACTCTGGAAACCCTAGGGTAGAGGTATTAAGAATGAACATGAAGATGCGTAGAAATTCTAATCATGTTAGCTCCACAGACTAATATAGTACGTATACCGGGTGCGTCTCAAAAGTGGTTCACCCCCTATAACTTTTTTATTTTTTCAGATAAAAAACGATATTTGGTATGTTAGTATATGACATAAATTAGGATTGATTGACGTATTCACTTGTTTTTGGTCACTTCCTGTTTCACCGGAAATGACTACAACTTTTTATTTTTAAATGGCACTATCGGTATTTTTTTACTTTATCCGATGGAAAATAACATTCTGAATAGAATGACATATCATATGTCAACTTTTGACATTTTTGCTAAACTAAAAATCGTATTTCAAATTTCAATCTAGAGTGCCATGGCTATATTAAAAACACTAATTCTTAATCAAGTAGCATTGGAAAAATAGATTGGATCGTCTAATGTTTTTAGTATCTTGTCCTGGCCAGTTAGAAAATGCTCAAATCGTATTTTAAATCATATCTCAATTTTTTCAAATGGAACGAGGGTGGCTCATTAGCATATTTGCAAAAAGCATTTTTTACAAATACAGTAAAACTTCTATATAGCGGCCACAAAAATTTTCAAAGGAATGTGACCGTTAAGGGAAGTGGCCACTATTGGGAACAATAAAATACAGATACCAATGTAAAATGCCTTTATTTTGGAAACGTGCAAAGTAATTAAAATTAAGTACGAGCATGTAGTACAAACACACAATAAGTGTTAATAAATGATCTTCAGTTTTAGATTTTTGGCACAAAAAAATAATTCAGTTGTTACAAAAAACTTTATTACATAAGAATTTTTGAAAAAAAAAAACTTACAATGTATACATATGTATTTTACACATAGGTATTCTTATATACATATGTACAATTGACTTTAAAAGTTACAAAATGATAACCTTATTTATATGGTGAAAAACTGATTAATGGTAGTCTGCTTTAAATTTTTAATTTTGATTTTTGTAATTTCACTTTCAAATTTCATCAAAGTATGGGCAATATCAACCGCTAGTTCGTCTTTGTTTTGAATCACCAAAAAATTCTGAATGTCTCTTAATTTTTCACATACTTCACTCATATTATTTATAGATGAACACAGAATGTCTTGGCCTTCATCTTCTTCCTCTTCGGCTTGAGTGGAGTCCTGTCTGTCCTTGTTGTTTGTAAATTCCTGGATTATTCCCTGCATCTCTAAACTAGGATTTTCCGTAGGGACATCTGAATCGACTGTCAGATATTCTTTAAGATCTGGACTTCCTGGCATGTTTTTTAAAATTGAAGATAACTGACTTAAAGGAATGTCGTCCTCTTCGTCAAATGCATCGTCCCCTTTGACGGTTGCAAATCCCGCTTTTTGGAAACATTTTTTTATAGTGTTCGATGTAACATTTTTCCATGCTGTACTTATCCACACCATAGTACTTGCCAAATTTATGCTCTCTTTAGCCTTTTCCATCGTTTCTTCGGTATTAGTAAAAGTCAAAAGTCTTTTAATAAAAAATTGACGATATTTTAATTTAAAATTTTGAATAATTCCTTGGTCCAACGGCTGGCAATGAGATGTCGTATTTGGAGGAAAAAAAATTATACGAACATTTTCAAGTTCTATTTTTGGGTGAGACGTGGCATTATCCAAAAATAAAAGAACTTTTCTACCCTGCCGTTTCATTTTGGTGTCAAAGGTTTTGAGCCAAGATGTCATTATATCTGTCGTCATCCAAGCTTTTTTGTTGGATACCCATTCTATCGGCAATTTATCTACATGCGCTCCTTTAAAACATCTCGGGTTTTTGCTCTTACCTATAACTAGCGGATTTTCCTTCTCACCATGCATGCTGCAACAGAAAAGCAGTGTCACTCGTTGTTTAGCTGATTTTTTGCCAGCACATTTATCATTCTTTAAAGCAAAGGTTTTGTTTGGCATTGCCATATAATAAAGCCCTGTTTCGTCTGCATTAAAAATGTCTTTAGTGTCGTATTCCTTAATGATTGCTGTTAATTTTGTTTTCCAGTCTTCAACAGTCACTTCATCCACATCTGCAGACTCACCACAAATTGTTTTGAAGTTAATATTATGTCTCTTGCAAAACTTATTTAACCAGCCAGTTGAAGCCTTAAATTCACTAAGTTTCAAGGATGTAGATACCTCAAGAGCTTTTTCCCGAATTAAGGTTCCCGATATGGGTATGTTTTTGTTCCTTGCCTTACAAAACCATTCGTAAACTAGTTGATCGATTGCAAATCCTTCTGTTTTAGGAAACTTTCGTTTTTTATCTGCATTGCATCCTTCTTCTTCAAACATTTTTTTTAATTCCACTTTGTTTTTTAAAATGTCGTTCACTTGCGTTCTTCCAACACCAAACTTTTCCGCCAACTTTCGAGCACTGCTGTTATATTTTTCACTTTCCGCGACAATATTTAATTTCTCTTTAATAGACAAACGTTTACGTTTCAAAGACATGGTTGCTGTTCTTTCAGAGTAAGAAACTAAACTGATTCTATATCTCCCAAAAATTTCAGCAAACTACTGACGAATTTGTATTGTATTTGTCACTCTCTGTACCTATTTCTCAAACAAATTATAAATGTTTATTGCTTGGACTTTCCTAAAGTGTCCTGAAACAGCTCTTGTTAGACAAAAAAAAAGGTTCGAAGGGTTCGGTTTTTGGCCGGTATTGGGGCAATAAATTTAATGGGTTTTTCCCTAAAATGTACCTTTGAAGCGGCCGGTGACCGCTTTCGGAATTAACGTTATTGAGAAATATTTTAATATAGGAATTCCCCTAAGATTAATTCAAACAACTGAAAATTGACCGCTAACAGAAGTGACCGCTTTTTAGAAGTGGCCGAAATGGGAAGTTTTACTGTAATTTGATACCACGCACTTGGTGTTTCGAGTCAAATTTTCGTTATGAACCGGTATCGGGCAGAGTTATAAAGATTTTACCATTTAGGATAGGTCTTTAATTGGAAATAAGTCCTGGTCATTTGGAAATCCTATTTAAATGTTGTTTTGAATTAAAATAAAAAAAATCTGATTTTTTTTATCTATAAGACTGTTATATTCTCAAAAACACTTTAGTTTCTTGGATTTTTCAAACAGTGTCAACTCACCACAAAGGTGAAATACTGTTTGAGTTGAGAGCTAGCTAAACAGTGTTGTGTCAGATCCAGCTTGCAATTTGCTCGTTAAATGGGGGTTCGGCACTTTTCGCAGTATATTGGCGGGAAATTGAATGTTCGAAGCGCAATTCAAAGCCAATCCACGCGTTACGGCCGGCTTTTTGAAATTCCGAAACACAGAACGGCATTGTTTCAACGATCACTTTCGTATTTATTGTACTTTAAAACTGCTAAATTCGGAAATATATGGAAACTATCATGCTATAGACAGAATTATCAATATGTTATGGTTGAGTAAATATTAATTATATATAACTGATTGTGCATCGTGAGGTTGGCTTACCGTTATGTACAAGAAGAGTGGAGTCCCGAGCCAGAGCCAGTTCTGAGTCGGTGAGCGTGGCGTCTGAGGCGTTTTCTGATGTGGGCGTGTCGCTCAGCCCAGCCGGCTGCTGGTAGAGCGGATGCTGGTAAGTGTGGGACCCCCCGTAACGTCTAGGGGACTCCTCTGTCTCAGAGTCGGTGAGGCTGTACGCGGGGTACAATCGCCCCTTTCCTGAAACAAACAGAACCTGTTTTAGAAAAGATAGGCAAACATTTTTCTTGAAATAAATTTAATTTAACAAATTTTTAATTAATAAAACAAAAGATTTATAAAAAAAAATATTTTATTTTGTAGATTTTCTCGCAGTTGTGAAATACCCATAGGACTTTTTTGAAGAGATGAATTCAAAATTATTTCATATATCGTTTAAAAATATACGGAAAGGAATTTAAAGAATCTTTTTTATACATAGCTTTTATAATCTGTAATAATTATTTTTTGTTAAAATGGATATGGTAAACAATGTTTATCGTTCAGACCCAATATTATTACAAATTTTTGCACATTTCGATTTGTGGTATCTTGGGTTTCAGAAGAAATTTGACCATTGTTTTGGTCTTAAAATGCCTAGAAACAATATTTCACAGTTTAATAGAGTCAGAATACTAACACTGTCTCAACAGGGCTACCGGCAAGTTGCAATAGCTGAAATTGTAGGAGTTAACCAAAGCGATGTTTCGCGAATATTAAAAAAAAAATCAGGAAGAAAAACGAGGTTACAGACCGGCCTGGAAGAGGCAGAAAGAGCGTTATTACTGCTGTGCAAGACCGTCAAATATCCCTAATTGCAAGACGAAATCCCCTGCTTTTTAGTACTGCTATTAAAAATGAGTTAGCTTGCCTTGAAGGAGTAAATGTTTCAAGAAAGACCATAGCAAGAAGACTCCATGACAGAGGATTACATTTAAGGAGGCCTCTACGTGTTCCTAAGCTTAATCTACAGCACAAAACTACGCGACTACAATGGGCTGAGGAGATGAGAGCAAATGGACCTAATTGGAATTTCGCCATGTTTAGTGATGAAACAAGAATAGGCCTAGTGTCAGACTCTCGAGGAACTTTAGTCTGGAGAGTATCTGGAAGACGAGCACGCTTGAATGCAGGTCAACCCCGTGTCCCGTTTCAAAGGGGAAGCATTATGGTATGGGCAGGTATAATGCACGGAGCTCAAACTCCTTTTATTTTTATTGATGGCACAATAACAGGTGCCTCATATCTTAGAGACGTTTTAGAGCCTATTGTGCGTCCATTTCGAGGGGCAGTGGGGGATGAATTTGTTTACTTGGACAATAATGCTCCTCCCCATCGCACTTTAGGGGTTAGCGAACTTTGTGAGGAAGAGGGTATAAGAAAACTGTGGTGACCACCGATGTCTCCAGATATGAATGTGATCGAACATGCTTGGGACATTCTAAAACGCCATATTGCCAAAAGGAATGATCCCCCCGTACCTTAAATGAATTGACGCGAAACATGGAAAGCCATTCCTCAACATCTTCTGGACAACTTAATTGAGAGCATGCCACGTCGTCTCACAGCTTGCATTGAGGCTCGAGGAGGCAATACAGACTATTAGTTGTGAGAAATAATTAAAATTGTTTTAAATATTTTCTGTTAAAAATGAAATTTGTTCTTGTTGATTTTCACTCATTATGAAATAAAATTATAATAACAGCCTAGTTGCAGTTAGATTTTTAATTTTATATTAGTTAGTCGTGTAGTAAGTCAATATGTCCAAAAATATAAAAAGAATCATATTAGGTCCAAAATAAAATAAAAATATTGTTATATGCAATAATTTTGGCCATGTGTGTATGTATATGCACGCCACGCAATGAGACATAACCAATATCGACTGATAAATCAAAATGAAACTTATTCCGATTTAAAATTTTCATATATATTACTGTCACTTCTATTCCCTGCTTAAGTTTTCCATAATATTGCCAAAACCTAATCCAGACAACTCCCTCCGAATAATTCCGGTATACTCGCAGCCCCAAACTAAACAAAATAACATTCCAATGGTTGTCAGCATCCAGGCTTTTCCACAGTAATCTTGTTGCAAAGAGGCAGCGGAATAGCAAGAGCGAAGGAAAATGTATACAGGGTGACTTTTCATAAATCTTACAAAATAATTTCTTTTCGGATAGTTGTGATGTAATTTGCAGTGGACATTTTTGACAGTTACTACTTAAGGCAGGATCATTATTACAATACGACGTACGATGTACGTCAATATAGCAATTTTGATGTTAGATTTATTTGCCTTTCAGTTCTTTGTTTCTTGTTCTTGACACAAACACTTATAGTAGATAGTGTAAAGTGTATTATCAGTCAACCTTAGATTTACAAGTGAGGAAACACGAGATATGTATGGTGTTTACTTAAAAAATAATAGAAATTCCGTTATGACGTACGCAATTTATAGAACATTGTATCCTGAAAGGACACAGACTCATCGTACTATTTTCGCAAGGATTTCAAGAAATTTAGCAGTTGCTGGTAGCTTTAAAAAACAAGAAGGCATATTTCAAAAGGCTACGATGGCACATTAATAGACGTGCTAGCTCAAATTGAAATAAATCCGGAAACTTCTAACCGTAAAATAAGTCGCGAGTGTTGTATAAGTCATTCTTATGTAGGGAAAATTTTCCAAAAACAGAAATATCACAACTTTAAATTTAAATGTGTACCAAATTTACATTTTTTTTACATGCTGGTGATCACGAGAGAAGATTACAATTTTGCATTATTTACAAATTCTGGTACATTTAACAGAAAAAAAATCACATTATTATGCAAAAGAGAATCCTCATTTAATTAGAGAAACCAGACCCTAACAAAATATTCTCTGAATGTCTGGGCTGACATTCTTGACAATATACAATTTTTGTGCGTCCAGATTTTACACTTAAAAGAATAAACAAAAAATAACTTGCTGACATATAGTTGACATAGTGTCAATTGGATTTCCAAGGCAGACTTAATCTAGTATAAAAATTCAAAATGACGGCCAAAAGAAAACAAAAACTTGACTGTTGTTGTGCGAAATCTAGAAGGCTTAGAAGTTTTCTGAAAACGGCATTTAATTGGTCGGGGTCAAAAATATAAAACTAGCAACTTACGTTGTAATAGATACAAAAGTTCTGAAGATATTATCGTTTAAAATAAACGTATTATTTTCATTTTTTTGAAAACGGTGTTTGTCAAACTTCTAATTACGCAACTTTTGTCCCATTTAACCAAATTCGTATGTCTCGCAGTTTCTGAGATGACAATGTTAAGCATCGAAATGTCACCACCTTGTATATCTATGGATATATCGACATCCGATGTTATATAGTATATACAGGAAAATTTGTGCAGGCTGATCTGAATGTATAAGCTTGAAAAGACCGTTGATTTTGTTAGAGAGTTTTTTTCATAGTGCCAGAAGGAAACATACATATAAATATTTTATGAGGAAAAATATAAGTTTGAAGAGTATAGGTAAATAAGGTGAAAAATGTGGCACAATAGAATACAATTGCTTTGATTTTGTTTATTATTCAATAAGTTGAATTTCATTTGCAAATAGAAGGTGAAAATATCACAAAAATCTCATTTTTTTCTCAAATTTTCAAATCTTAAATATTTATCACCGTACTTTTGAGTAAACATAAACCAAAATTTAATCAATATATATTTTTTCATAATAGGTACGATATAAAAATAACAGATGCCCTAGTATTCCTGCTAAGCCCTCAGACTGTGCTGTCAAGCAATCAGCAACACTGGTTCCCACGGGACGCATTACTAGTGTGCCATATCAAATCTCCCTCCATTCAGGGTCCCCAGCCAGTAAATGTCACTGTCGATAGACGATTGGGATAGAGTGCTGGCCTTAAAATAATGAAACTGTCAGAAAATAGGTCTATACAGGGTGGTCCAAATTGTATTCAGGAAATTTCGGCAGCATATTCTACCTATAACATACTAATAAAAATAACTGCTTCATATTTATTCATCAATTAAAATGTTGGACAAACTTTTGAAGTAATTTCGTGTGAAATCATTAGACCTCTAAACGGCAAGGAATTATTTTGAAATGTATGTACAAGCAAAGAATATTATAATTAAATAATAAATTAGGGTATTAAAATATTGTTTGGTATAAGTCACGAAAATCCGAGTTTCTTTCATAAATACTAGTACTAGATAAAAATACTAATACTAGAATACTAAAACAAACCGTATTCTAAGCAGTGAATCGAATCTCACGATTCATTTTTAACACTCGTTCAAATAAACGAATCGTTCAATATTTGCCCACCTCTAATAAGTACTACAAGCTACAATAACTTAATTCTTCAGTTGATTTGTAGGATAATGAATATAACTAAGTTATTAAATAAGAAAACAATCTTAAAAAATAAAAAAGCAGGCGCAAAACAAAATAAAAAATGATCTTTTTTAAACCTCAATTTTTTTAAAAAATCTTTTTCAATTTTCACCACCAGGATTAAGTTATTACCGTCCATGCCGTTCTTTGTTTGCCCTTTAAATGTACCTCCATGCGAATGCAGTATTAAAATATAATGCTCCGAGAGATCACGCAACCACCTGGGGCAAGCCAGGCGAGATTTTCGCGCAACGGTTTGTTCTAGATATGCCTTAAAGAAAAATCATTTTAATTTTTGCACGCTGCCGAGACTATTAAAAGGGCTGGTCAGGCAAACCTACCCTTATCTATGGAGGAATTATTATTTTATTATGGTATTACCATAATTAGAACACCGATATTCATCGGAATATTTCTTTCTTATTTTAGACGCCACGAAACCGAGTGAATTCCACATACAGGGTGATCCGAACTGTATTCCTGAAACTTCGGCAGCATATCCTGCAGATAAAAATAAGTAAACAAGTTCGTATAAATGTATGTCCTAAAATGCTTAGTTTCGGAGATATATAGGGTGTAGAAGTTTCATTTTTATTTCGATTTTTTGCAAATAATTTCTGAAGTAACGTCAGTATTTGGATGAAAATTGGCCTCTGAGTTTTTTGACATGAGATATTTGATTTTGATGTCAATATGACTCCTACTTGTAGAGGGCGCCACCTACATATTTTTAACTGGTTTGAAAAGTAATAACTTTTCGTCCGTACTGTATAGAACTACTGAGTAAAAAATATACATTTACGTCGTTTTTTTTTATGTAAAAAAGGTCTCTTAGTAAAAATTGCTACGAGTAATGGTTCTCGAGATATTTGGAAGCGAAATTATCAATACCTGTTTTCATTGACATAAATTAAACATATATTGACTAAATAGTTATTAGACTGAAATCATAAATTTGAAATGTTTTTGTGTCAAAAGTTCAATAGCTCTCGTCTACCAATCTCAAGATAGTGGGTTCGAATCCTACACCCGGCATTTCATCAGCCGACTATTTTTATTAAAATAAAAATAGTTTGGGTACCTAGGTCGACTCAGCCTTAAATGAGTACTTGGGATTCACAATCCTGAGGTAATAATAGGCGGTTGAAGCGTAGTGCTAACCATATTTCAGTCAACTAACTATCTACTTAACGTGTTCATTTTTTGTCAATAATGACATCTATTGACTATTTCATTTCCATTCTAAATATCTTGCGAACGGTTGCTCGTAGTGATTTTTATCAAGAGACATTTTTTTCGTTGAAAATCAGGGAAATGTATATTTTTTAAGTCAATAGTTTTATACAGGTACGGATGAAAAGTTATTACTCTTCAAATCAGTTAAAACACATGTAGGTGGCGCCCTCTACAAATAGAAGTCATATTGATATAATGTTCAAATTTCTCGTGTCAATAAACTTCCAAACATCAATTTTCATCCAAATATTGACATTACTTCAGAAATTATTAAGACGAATTTTTCGCCATTGATGATGGAGCTTCATAGTGCGCCAAACTTCCTCATTGGCTTACTACTCTTTTGATCATTACCACTTTTTGTGGCTCTATGTTTGAATTTAACAAGCTGCTATCATCTCTAAGCCATAACTTTGAAATAATTAAATTTATTTATTTTCAAATGAAATTTTAAATAATCGCAATATTATGTAGTTAACGCCATTACACTGAACTGATACAGGGTATCTCACGTGAAGCCAATGTCTGTTTGTCAAACAAAAGATAATGCTTAATCGCAACGGAAAAAGGCAGCATCCGGACCCCGGAAGTTGCCCAGATTTCTCTAACAAACGCTGAAGCAACCCAAACAAATTCGCTAAAATGTTTATTTTTATCTCCACAATATTATTTACAGAGCTGTTTCATATACTTTTTTGTGATATTATTTTCATTTTGGACCTGTTGTTGTTCTTTCATATTTTATACAAGAATGAAACTAAAACTAAATAATCTAAATACTTACTTATTTTATACAGGGTGTCCCAGAAATAAGTGCAAATATTTTAACTGGTAGTATAGTTCAACCCCAGAAACATTGAAAATTCGAAATTTTTGAAAATTTTTTTGGAAATTTCTTTAGTTTTTAGTTAAAAAACATAATTTCTTGATAATATGGCAACATATTTGATTAAATTTA
This sequence comes from Sitophilus oryzae, assembly GCF_002938485.1. NCBI lineage: Eukaryota > Metazoa > Arthropoda > Insecta > Coleoptera > Curculionidae > Sitophilus > Sitophilus oryzae. The sequence continues at coordinate 1,645,258 of NW_022147575.1, read as the reverse complement.
CAAGAAAGAAAATCCAGAGAAGATCCAGTTGTTCTCAAAATTTTAGCGAAAAATCATTTTTTTGGAAATTATCAAAGTAAAATAACTTCGTTATTTTGGACTTATTTGAAAAACGATAAAGAGAAAATATGTTTCTTTTATCGAGATCTACCACCCCTTAAAATATTTGCACTTATTTCTGGGACACCCTGTGTAATATGTAATTGAATGATCCTAATAAATACAGACGTTAAGTAAGAATAATCTTTGGATTTTTTCAACAAATTCCGACCGCAGCGCTTAAACGGCAGAAATCAGAAATTATCAGTATGTATTTCACGCCGCCGCGCTGTGCCGCGCCGCGCCGTCATGTTGATCGCATTGAAATAATATTGAAATCGTGGTTTTGTCTTAATATTTAAGTATTTTAGTTTTTTTGCTAGTGCAGTTATTGAGACTCTAAAACACTCAGGTACGAGGTTTGTGTGATGGAACGCTATTTCGGGTAGTAAAAAATAACTGAAAAAGAATTCGAACTAGGCGTCGTGTTGTGTTGTGACAATTTCAAATGTTAATAAAACTGCCGAAAAAATGTTAACGCGTAAAGGAGAGCGTAATTAGGGCGTTATTGGGTGCAATAACATTGAATAATTCAACTTTCCCAGATATTCAACTTTCCCGAAACAACATTTTATAGCTTCATAGTTTCTCACAACGATTTGATCAAAAACAAAAATGGATTCAAGGAGTTCGACGAAACAAATGAGCAAACACAGTGCTCGTCACATAATCAAAATATTAAATAGACATATACTAATGAGAGGATAAAATATAATTTGCAATATTAATGGTATACTATTTTTAATCAACTAGTGATTAAATGTTTTATGAACATCTAAAATTATAATTATGTAGGTACCTTTAAAAATTTTTGTTATAGCCGAAATAGCCCCAATTATGCCCCACTAGCAAAACCGGTGATTAAAAATATGCTCGCTACCGGTAGTAGTAAACTCGTCTAAAAAGTTTTTTTAACTGGAATTATAAATTGTAATACAAGTTAGAGCTTCTGAAGATATCAAAATATTTACTTTTTATTTATAGAATTTTCACAAATTATACTTCCTTACACTTTTAGACTTTTAGAATAATTAAATACTAAATTTTTCATATACTTCACTTTTTAAACACGTGTATTTGTATATACTAATGGTTTACGATATTCTCCGATGATGGCAGCTCCGGCTGCGGCGGAGAATGCACCAAGACTATAGACCTATAGATATTATTTTTAATAAACACAGCGTTGAAAAACAAATCGAATATATTCTTAATTCAAGTTTTTATATGAACTATGCGATATTCCAGGTTGACATTTCGTTTTATTCCATTTTCTCCTTATTTGACATGCTTTATTGATCGATATGCTACATAAAACACTTTAAAATAAGCCTAAAAGGAAAGTATTTTTACATAAAGACCGATAGCCCAGTCTTCCAAACTGTGCCTTGTTCGAAATCCATAAAATAAACTTGGAAAAAACTGAACGAGAAACTTAAGAATTCCTCGTTATTTCCGACAACAAACATTTAAAATCGATGGGACACAAAGGACCAGAAAATTGACCTTTGCAGTTCTGGAAAGTTCTGGAAAAGCTTTTCAAAACGGAGTAAAAAGGACGATGAAATATTATTCAAGGTTATTTCATTTTATTTTTTAGATTTTAACAATCACAGGAACTTATTTTAGCATTTTATTGAATATTTAATAAATTCAGTTCTAGAGGAAATAAAATTAAAGTCGTCTATACTGAAAAAATAGTGTGTCCACTATGTATGCATATTTGAAGTGGAACTTCTTACTAACAGCTATTTTTTATGAATGCTTTTTATAAACTTCAAAAAATAGAGTTAATATAAAACCGTATACTATTCTAGCTTTATAATTTTGTTTTAATGTTTTTTTTAATTTTTATTAAAAAACGATAATTCTATTACCAGGCCGGATAGCTGTGACCATTAAACCAAAATACTACTACATGTATATCTCTGACTACTACTAATAATTGCTTCTAACCAACAATTTGTTTTGTGTACTCTGTGGTCTGTTTTTGTTTAAATGTTTTGTTCATTATTCATGTTGGGGATTTATTTTTAAATTAATGTTAATCGTTAGGCAACCAGTATTTCTTTTGCATAATCAAAATTGTCACTTTAATCGCTGTCTTTTTTAGACAGATGTCACTTGTCTTGTCATTATTCAATTCATCATTTCTTCTCAGAATGTTGTTAACAAAATTTTCATCTTAAAATAAAATTTAAACCAATCACAATTGTTTATCTGCATCATTTACCAGATTAATAATATAGAAATTACAGCTCAATTACAAAAAATCCATTATTTATAGTGATTCACAGTAATTTTATTAAATTATACGAATATTCTTGTTGATTATTAGATTGAAATTAATATGACAGTGTCCTCCAATGAAAATGCGAGGTACTAACTGTAAATTCTATGTCTGAGAGAATGAGCTAGATGCTTTATCTAGACTGTTATTCAGAAGTTACAAACCTATCGATGAAAATCTGCATGAAATCAAGGTTGGTAGAGTTTCAAGTTTATTATAGTGATTTTCTTAGTCGCGTACGGCACAGATCGTTACCCAGTGTTGCCACAAGCTTATTTTTCATCGGAGTAGATCTACACCAAATGGGGTAGCTGTGGCAACACGGCCGCTTTCATTTTTCTTCAATGTCTCAAGTCCTGATAATATTAATAATAAAAATGTTTTTCTCTTGTAAAGAGAAATACATTTTTGTTAGTTTAGAACAAGGTAAATAAAAGGCGTCAGTAAAAGTTCTAACAAGCACAAACTAGATGAATAAACGCACGAGTGCCTCAGCTAAATAAATGACAAATATAACGGGGAAATTGGTGTAGGCGTATCCTAATCGTCTAGAGTAAATAGATAGTTTCGGATTTAGCTTCTGTGCCTATTAAAACGGTTAAATTTGTCAAACGCTTCAGACCAGCACAGACAAACCGTGTTTACTAATTTGGACATGCGTTTTATTTTCACATCGATCAGCAGCACTGATTAAATATTTCCGCCGTCGGCCAGTGTAAATATATATAATTATACTGACCCGGTAATCAGGACAGGGCTGGATAGAACTAGAGCTGGGATCTAACCAAAGACATCTAAATCAAGGGAGTCAAAACAATTTACATTTTATCGCGATCACGAACCGTGTTTGGTTCCAACTGTTATTATTGTTATTAATGTTTTTTGGGTACCTATAGAAACGTTAAACTAAATATTTGTATAGATATATAACTTTAATTAATATACGTACTTAGATTGTGCCAGGATAATACCTTTGAAATTACTTTTGGTTTTCTAATTAAATTATATTAGGGAAATTACAATGACAACTAGCGGCATCGCTGTGGATTCATCTTTACTACGAGATTGTCGAAATCTGTAGGAATTACGCTAACATTTTGACGTTTTCATCTGTTTTCATTCAAATTATATTTGACAGCGTGCATTTGTGAGTTTTCTGAGGTAGTTGAAAGTTTTTGTAGCTTTTGAACAACTTTCTAATAATTTTAGTGTTTATTACAAAGAAAAATATTTAAAGTAGTTTTTAACTATCTACTATATGGTTCGCCAGTGCATAGTTTGTAAAAAGGTGGACTATTCTAACCCGGAATTGATATATCGACGGTAAGTGTCATTACGTTTTTTTTTACCTTTAGCCATGCTTACAGTAGCGTATTTAGATACTTTTAGTTATAAGTAGATTATTACGAAAATACGTATATTATATTTTCTTATTTGTTGGCGCTTTCGATTGTGAAATTAGAGTTACCCTCAGTTAAACCTCAGGCAAAACTAGTTATAATGGAAAATTGATCTGAGGCAATCCCAATCAATTTTTAATAAAAAAAATCATCACGCCACCGTCACGCCACTGATAGAGCTAAATTACAGAAAGATAGACGAAACTCAACCGTGTTGTCACATTTACGTAGCCATCTCTTTTTAACTCTCATAAAAGTGTCAAACCATGTATGATTGTAAAAATCGAGTTTTATGAATGGAGTGTTCTGTCTACCCATTCAGATGTTTTTGGATCTAACCTATCTTGATACCGAGCGGTTAAAACTAGCATTGGAAAATCATTGGTAAAGCTATATTTTTTGTTAGTCATGAAGGATTAATTTTAATACCATAATATAGTGTGTATTAGGGTGGTCGTTAAAAATTATTTTTCTCTCGGCGGCGCGGCGGGGCGGCGGCCCAAAAAAAATCCTTTTGACGAAAAACTACGGGGATTTTTTTTTGTTTTAACCAAAAAGAACATGTGCCGACTGCCAACTGAAATCCAACTCAACAAACGTTTGATTTAAAGCTAAGAAAAGCATTATAATAAACGTGATACTATACCTGGGTACCAATATCCTCTGATTCTGTGCTAGGAAGTAAATTTTCATGCATATTTTCACTGATAGGTTTGTAGCTTCTGAATAACGGTCTAGGTAAAGCATTTAGTTCATTTTCTAGCTCAGAATTAGAATTATTAGAGTTAAGCAAGTCGCATTTTCATGGGAGGACATTGTCATATTTATTTCAAACCAATAATCAACGAGAATATTCGTATAATTTCACAAAATTACTATTAATCGCTATAATAATATAATATGAATTGTTGGTTAGGTTCAACAGTAAAAAGATATAATATTATTTAGAGATCCAATAATAGTCTTACACAGTTTACACCTGGAAAATAACTCACTCAGTTTCAATCATCAGATACCTAATTTTTGAACAAAATTCACAAACCATAAAAAGTTATTAAACAACCAAATAGTTGAATTGGATTCTTGTTAGAGCTACGACCTCTATTATCGACATTCCCTTATTACAAAAAATTGCTAGATAGGAAAAAACAAACGGTTTGTCCTTCAGTCTTTTACAAATCCCTTACCTACCGAGAAAAAAAAACTCGATAAAAGCCAGAAAATGCCAAATCTACAATTTTTCGCCAAATCTTCTGCCCCTCTCATCCATCTGGTCCATCAAGACCCTCAATCAATCGGGTTTAACTTTACGGCGCTATCAAACGCTTTTACGTCGATCGTCCGTCCGACGCTCGTTTCCCCTCCCTGTCCGCATTTGGCCACGTATCCCCTACTAGAGACGCGCTTTTACCTATTTATTATGGCCGCCTCGTCTTTACGGCGTACACAACTTAGCGGTTTTATTACCTTACACTTGAAGCAGGTCGGTTAGCATCCAAAATGTTTGTTTACTTTAATTTTTCTATTTCGAAAGAGAGAGGTTGTAGGGGAGATTGGCGTTTGGCGGGTCAACTAGGTAGGTTAGGTTGTAGCTCACTTAAATGAAAGAGAGTTAATATGTGAGTAAAGAAGGTAATTCTAAGTTCTAAGTAGACAATTTTATACTGGGTCCGGTAATAGTGCGCCGTGTATCTGTACTACTTGTAAAAAAAAACTTGGGAACTTTGTTTAAGTATAAACCTAAAGTATATTTGATACCAATTAAACTTTTAGTTACGTAATCGAGGGTGCGATTTTTAAATCCATTGTTCCCAACCATGGACATATTCGGCGAAGGCTGACTAACTGAAATTTAAATTTATCGCTGGGGATTCAGGTGGTAGCTCTGCTGTAAAAAATGTCAAGGTTGCCACATTCATTTATTTATTTGCTGACATTGTCATTCGTTTTGACACATTAGTTATGTATTACGAGTTTTTGGTTTAAATAAATAGTAAAATTACGTTAAATTAACCACCTGGACTATTATTGACCAACTGGAAATTGGTCGAAATTTCCAAGAATTGACGTTCAAATTCCCAAAGTGGGGAATAAAACTAAAGTAATTTGGAAGTTAAAAACAGGTTACCAGGTTATGATGTCTTCTATGAAATATGGGCTATGAAGTCAAAAATAACCGACCTGAGGTCGTGGCATGGTAAAATAGAGGTGAATTTTACTAAAAATAGTCCTAATTTGTACTACCTACATTTTAACATGGGAAAGAAAGAGCAAGAATAAGGTAAAGTATTTTTCTTTTTAATATGTATATGTAAACGAATTTCTCAATAATGAACCAGGAAGACAAACAAGTGTAATAATTGGCATGGCCGTTTGAACATTAGTCCAATATGGATGAAATACCTACATATATGCACTTCCTAGTAAATGTAAATAAGTTATTGGTAAGAAGTGGATTACTGGATTCCCAAGATAATTATGTCTGCGGAGAAAATTTTTCTGTGAGATGTAAATAGATATATTTATACACATTTACTATAATCTATATAGTACTATAATCTATAATCTATACTACATTTACTATAATCTATATAATAGATTATAGTAAATGTGTTCTTATTGCTACTCCGTCATAAAAATGAGTTTTGAATAAATAAAACTGTAAATTTTGAAAAAGTGTGTTGTACTGAAGGATTGGTGCATCTGATAATATCTAGAGGTCTAAATTTAGTTAAAAATTGCATTATAGTATCAAAAACATCTTAAAAGATCGATGTTTCATCAGTGGGAATTTCGGTTGGAATTTAGTGGAACAAGTGATAAGAACTGATAGCATCCTTCGTTCGGCGGTAGGCCTATGCTAGTACGGCCAGGCCAGTGACTGCAATATGGGTGATGAGTGCGGCAAATGTAATTTGAAATTTAAGAGAAACGATACTGGAATCGTCAAATGTGATGGTGTTTGTCAACTGATATTTCACTCAGAATGTATTGGCATTAGTAAATCCCATTATGATGTAATTAAAAACGTCCCCGGACTTAAATGGTTTTGTGCAAGTTGTATACAAGTATTTAATTCAATAGAAGGTTTTAGAAAGGAGTTTGTGGATTTTAAAAATACACTAACACGTAATATTGAAACTATAGCAGTTAAAGAGGAGGCAAATGTTCTGGGAAGTGTCACACAGAGTGGAAAAAATGAGCATGCTCAATCCTATGCTGATGCAATAAAAAATGCTAAAGGTGAAGTTCTAGTTATTAAACCCAAGACAAAGCAAGATAACAAGAATTCGTGCCATGAATTTTGGTACGACTGATATTGGAGATGGAGAACTACCCTCTATAAAACCGTCCCAGATACTGGCTTTTGTCAAAGCCCTGGGACTGTATGATGAGTTATGATTCAAGAAAGGGGGACACAATGGATCTGTAAGGTCGAAGTGATTAACCCCCCTCCCACTCATTCTAAATTCATTCTAAGATAACAAGAAAACTAAAGAAGCAATTATGAGTGTTGTAAATCCTTCTGAGTTGGAGGTAGGCATTATTCAAATGAAAGATGTTAATAATGGCGGAATTCTAATGAAATGTAGTACAAGGGAAGAGATTACTAAATTTAAAAATTTTGTTGATAAAAAACTAAAAGACAAATACGAAGTAAAAATGCCTGAACGAAAGCTTCCAAAAATTAAGGTCTTAAATATAGAAGAAAATCTGGATAAAGAAGCCATTAAATCCAGTTTACTGAAACAGAATAAATTTATTCAGCATGAAAATATCCATATTGATGTAAAAACGATAAAAAAGATGAAAACCAAATATATGGCTATTATAGAATGCGATTCAAACACGTTCTGGCGCATTATGGAGTCACAGCGGAAACTATGTTTGAGATTTTCTCTGTGTCATGTTTTCGAATACATTTCTGTATTTCGATGCTTTAAATGTAACAAAATATGGACATAGTGTAAGTCAGTGTGTAGCAAAAAACAGTTGCAGAAAGTGTGGTGAGGATGATCATATTGCTGACGATTGTGTAAGTACCAACCTCAAGTGTATTAACTGTGTAGTTGCAAACGAGACTTTCAGACTGGATTACGATGTTAACCATTCCACGTTTAGCATGACGTGTCCTGTATATAAACAAAAAATTGAAATTGAGCGACAAAAGATAAATTATGTAACTGAAATATAGCAATCAAAAAATTCACAAACCAGCCATGCTCAGTTTGTCTGCAATGTTATGCATCAAAATATTCAAAGTATTAGAAATAAAATTGATAAACTGGAAATTGCTTTAGAGTCAAAAAAAGTCGATGTTGCTTGCATATCGGAACATTGGTTAACAGAATCCGAAATTGAACTATATAAAATTAGCAACTACAAATTAGGTGATTATTATTGCAGGCAGACTGGAAGGGGTGGCGGGACAATGATTTTGTATAATGATACGTTTGGGGTTTCTGTAAGAAGGTTAGAAAAAATAAAAAAATATTGCACTGATGGCATATTTGAGATATGCGGTATCATTATAGAACATCTAGATTATATTTTATATGTCATCGGTATTTACAGAGCCCCAAACACAGAAACTGATCGTTTTCTGTCAAAATTGAATGATCTGCTTTACAACATATGTCAAAATAATAAAAAAAATATAATTGTTTGTGGCGACTTTAATATTAATTTTCTGGAACCAACATCTGACGTCCAGAATTTCAGGGATATGTTACTCTGTTACAGTATGTCTAATGTTATCAATGAGCCAACGCGTGTTACAGCAGTTTCAGTTAGTTTAATAGATTACGTTTGTGTTAGTTATAATATCGATGATGTAAATGCTTATATATGGGAAAACTGTCTGTTGATCACGCTGCCCAGGTAATAAGTTTTACTGTTCCAATTAATTTAGATAAAAAATTTTCTTATAAACGTTGTTAAAATGAAAATAATTTTCGTATATTTAGAGAATACCTGAGTCGCGAGGCTTGGCATGAGGTATTTCAAGCACCTAATATTGACCAAGGCTTCTGTGCATTTTTAAACAGTCTTAAATATTACTTTGAATTATCGTTTCCGTTTAAACGATTAAAGAGTCATAATGGAAACGGGCGAAAGCTTTGGATTACTCAGGGTATTAGGAAGTCCTCGAAAACTTTGAAAGCTTTATTCAGAAAGAAAAATTCTACAGAGTATGATAAAAACTTATATAATTCGTACAATAAAATATATAGGAGGGTTATTAAGCAAGCTAAGCTATTGTACAATTCTAAGATATATTTTGAATCGGATAACAAGTCAAAAGCTGCTTGGAAAATTATTAGCAATAATATCCATAACACGAAAAAGATAAGAACTGTAAATAATTGCATAAGAGATGAAGAAGGCTTGATGTTGAGTGATCAATACGAAATTGCAAATTGTTTCAACCATTATTTCAACGATTTGCCAAAAAAGTATTCAATCGACAATATAATACATCGAAGTCAGACGAGTCAAACGCATAGAACAATGATATTGAGACCTGTCAATGAATTTGTAATAATGGATGTAGTTGGGAAGTTAAAAAACTCAAACTCCGCTGGTCTTGATTGTATTTCTTCTGTAGTCTTAAAACGAGTTGCCGATCTAGTACTAATTCCGTTGACTTATCTGATAAACTGGTCATTTGAGGTAGCTATTTTTCCTGAATCTTTGAAGATATCTAAAATAGTTCCATTATTTAAAACATCTGATCCCCTTAATATTGAAAATTATAGACCTATAGCAATTTTACCGACAATTTCAAAAATAATAGAAAAATTAGTTCATGGACAAATTATGGAGTTTCTTAGGAAATATAACATATTAAGTTCATTTCAGCATGGTTTTTGCGAAGGTAGATCTACTCATACTGCAATTTGCGAATTTCTAAATAATTTGTACGTGAAACTGAATGATCGCTCGAAGTGTATCGGTCTTTTTATGGACCTCAGTAAGGCTTTTGATCTGGTGGATCACACAATGCTTTTATCAAAACTTCATGATTGTGGCTTGAGAGGTAAAATCTACGAATGGTTAGGGTCTTATCTGTCTGACCGTCAGCAGATTGTAGAGATCGGTGATGCGCGATCTGGGCAACTGAAAATCTCTTGTGGTGTACCACAGGGATCAGTCCTGGGTCCTCTGTTATTTTTGATCTTTATTAATGATTTACCGGAGGTATGTGGAGATAGAAGTATTGTAATGTTTGCTGATGACGCCAGTTATATGGTTTCGGAGGAAAATATTGATAGAGCAGTTTCAATGACACAACATATGCTTACTAAATTCTATAATTGGTTTTACACTAACAAACTGTTCTTGAACGCACAAAAAACTAGCTTTGTTATATTTACACCCTCTACTCGTACCATAAATGAATCACATTTAATTAAAGTAAACGGAAAACCGATAAAACAAGAACAGCATGTTAAATTTTTGGGTGTATACTTGGACAATAAGCTTTCTTGGGATGTTCACATAAATGAGCTATGTAGAAAAATAACATCAGTTTCTTATGCTATATATAGATTAAAACAGGTGGCAGTCATGGAAGTTATTAGTTCATATTATTATGCCCAATTCTATAGCCGTGTAAAATATGGAATAGTTTTTTGGGGCAATTCATCGCACATACTGCGAGTGTTTAGGGTTCAGAAGCGGATAATAAGGACAATTGCTGGTGTGAGTAGAGCATCTAGCTGTCGATCCTTTTTTAAAAAATTTCGTGTGTTGACTGTGCCGTCTTTATATATCTTTGAAGTATTGATGTTTGTCAGGAATAATTTTGCAAAATTTTCTCAGAATAAGCAGTTTCATGATTATTCAACTCGACGCCGCAGTGACTTGATATATCCAATACATTCTTTAACAGCAGTGGAAAGTAATGTGTATTACGTTAGTGTCAAATTGTACAATGGCTTACCTCTTACAATTAGGGAAATATCTGAGCCACAGTTATTTAAAAGCAAGTTGTGGAATTTTTTGGTTGACAGAGTTTTCTATAGTCTGGAGGAATACCACGCTTACAGCAGAGAACTTTAGCGTGTTTTTTTTTTCTTTTTTTTCCCATATATGTGTATTTTTAATATAAATATTGCCGTGAAAAATTTAGTAAGTATTAGATATTATATGTAATGTTTTTGTAGACTTGATCTATACATGTAAAACATGTCTTAAGGATTTAATAAATTATTTTTTTTTTTGTTACGTTACACGGTAAGTAAATCTATTATCGGCCACAAGGGGCAAGACAATAGTTTTTAGCTATCTTCTCAAGTTTAATACTTTTCTCATTATGTTGCATGTTGCGAGAATAACTGACTTCTGAAGTTGTATGTAAAGATTTTGGTTAAGTTCCAGTTTTTTCAGATTGTGAAGGAGCTGCTTGGGGATTTCTCCAGTTGATCCAATCACTATAGGCACCACTGACACCCTATCCACTCCCCAGACCTCTTTCATATCCTGTGCTAGTAAGGTATATTTGTCGATCTTTTCTTGATGTTTTCGGTTGACATTTGTAGGGGCAGGGACAGCGATATCAATAAGATAGATTTCTTTTTTGAGTTTGTCCAGCAGACATATGTCTGGTCTGTTGTGTTGCACAGTCCGATCTGTTAATATTTCTCTATCCCAGTATAATTTACAAGCATCATTCTCTAGGACGCTCATTGGGACATAATTATAATATGGAATGCGCTCGTTAATGCATTTTTACTTCAAACTAAGTTCTGTATGTATTATTTTTGCTACATTGTTATGTCTGTCGGCATACTCTCTTCAAGCTAGCGTTGTACAACTACTAATAATGTGTTCTATATTCTCGTTTCCTTCTCCGCACATTCGGCATACAGTTGTTTTAATTGTGGGGTCCTTTATTATATATTTTAGGTATGATCTTGTGGCTATTACTTCGTCTTCAATTGCGCACATAAATCCCTCTGTCTCTGGGAAAATCGTTCCGTGTGTTAGCCATGCTACTGAAGCTGGCTTATGAATGCTGTCCAGATCAAGTGTGTTGAGGTATCGGCCATGTAGCTCTTTTCCTTGCCACTTGCTTTTTTGCAGGGCTATTGTGTAACCAGCATCTATATTCATTTCTTTATCACTAAGATTCGGAGGCGTCAATTTTTTATCTGTTTTGCTTATGGTATCATAGAGGCTTGATGTTGATGCTATCGTGTGGAAGTACGTTCGTAGGTTTTTAATTTGTTTTTTATGTTGTAGTCGCAGATCCATGACGCCTCGCCCCCCTATATCTCTTGGAAGATGGAAACGTTCTTTACATGCTTTTGGATGATGGGATCGATATTTTGTATACGTTGTTCTAACAGACCTGTTTAGTTCGTCCAGTTCTGTAGGGGTCCATTTATTGATTCCAAAGCTAATGTTATCGTTGGCATTACAAATGTATTTGTAGCTTGGACTTTATTGCTTCCGCAGAGCTGGGTCTTCATGACAGCATTTAATCGGGTCTTGAATGTGTTCTTTATTTGATTTTTCATTTCACTGCCATTAATTCCCTGTGACTGTATAAACCCTAGATATTTGTATGTTTCATGTTTATCCATAGATCTCACAGTTCCTCCTCCTGATTCTTCTAGAAGGATGAAGTCATCTGACTGACACCATTTTCCTCTTTTCATATGGTTTGTTTTACATTTTTCTAGGCCAAAGTTCATTCTTATATCATTGGAAAATTCTTCAGTTGTTCTTATAAGTTTATTTAGACCATTTTGTGTGTTGGATATCAGTTTGATATCATCCATATACATAAGGTGACTCACATTTTCTTCAGATATCTTAAATCCACTGTCCGTGTGGGTTAACATGCTGCTTAATGGATTTAATGCAATGCAGAACCAGAGGGAACTTAGTGCATCACCCTGGAATATTCCCCGTTTAATATGAATCGAAATGTCTGTGGTCTGGTTATTCAATATCAGGTTCGTTTTCCATGAATTCATAAGGCTTTCCAGTAGTGTAACAATTTGTGTATCGATTTTGTACAGCCTAAGACTCTCTATCAGCCAGGAGTGGGGCACGCTGTCGAACGCTTTTTGGTAGTCTATGAATGCTGTATGCAGGTCTCTTTTATTCTTTTTCGCATGTTCCATGATTACTGCGTCGATTATTAGTTGGTCTTTACATCCCTGAGCCTTCCTCCTACATCCTTTCTGTTCTTGAGTCATCAGATTATTGGTATCAATATGTTCATATATTTTATTACATAAAATACCTGTTAGTAACTTATAGAGTGTAGGCAAACAGGTTATAGGCCTATATTTCGATGGATCGCTAGAAGATGTCGTGGTTTTAGGTAAGAGATAGGTGTTGCCTTCTGTGAGGAATTTTGGTATGGTGTTCGGCTGTTTAAGAAAGTCGTTAAGTATTGCTGCTATCTTCTCATGAATGCATGTTAGTTTTTTATACCAGTAGTTTTGGAGCTTGTCTGGTCCCGCCATTTTCCAGTTGTGTGTTCCTGTTAAGCATCGTCTTACATCTTCTTTGCTAATATTTTGTGCAGGCATCTTTTGAACGTTGCTCATTCGCTCTGTTTCACGTCTTATCCATTCTGTATTTTCTTTATGTCTGACAGGTTCTTCCCATATCTTACACCAAAAATCACGAGTTTCCTTTGCTGTGGGTGTATTATTGTTATGCGCTTGATCGTATGGATTTTGGATCTTTCTATAAAATGCTTTTTGATTGTTTTGGAAAAGTTTATTATCAATTCTTCTTTGGTATGCTTCTTTATATCTGCGCATTCTGTTGGCATATATTTGTAGTCTCTGCTTGATGTAGTCTAATATTTCCGCTGCTGTCTTGTTATAGTCATTTTTATATTTATCTATTATGATGTTCACCTTCCTCGTTACTCTTGATGTATGCTTGGTCGACGTTGTATATTGTGTAAGAATGCCTATATCTTTTCTTATCCACTCAATTTTTTTCTCCAGTCTAGTTTGCCATGCCGGTTGCCTTGATTTGGATCTGGTACTGTCAGCTGTTGTGGTGGTTTGGTTATGCATTTCTGTTATTGTGACCGCTGCCGAATAGATGTAGTCGTGCAGAGTAATGATATCATATTACAGTCATTAATGATATGCGCTAACACATTGTTTACGGTACTTATTATGTTCTTTGTTTGATTTGAAGTTTTTAGTCTGGGTATAGTAGGTCTCATTCTTGGATTCATACCACTATATAGAAGGATATTTTTTTGAAGTATCTGGAATGTTCTGGTTTCCTCGGTCTTTACAATAATTGGTTCCCGCTCAATTTCTGTTACTTGGTCTTCTGCGTTTTGTCTATCTTCGTGTTCTTGATCCCTTGTATCTATTATAGGTTAAGAAGCCTGAGTGGTGTTCAATCCTAGTTCTTCAGCAACTTCTTGACGGATCTTTTTAGTTGTGTCTGGATGTAGTCGATTTTTTTAAAAGCTGCCTTCTTTGATCCAGGATATTTTGCATCGTCTTTACGGCAAGCTCTGGAAAGCTGCGGATCATTTCCTCATGCAACCTTTTCCCGTATGGTTCAGAGTTTGTTTCCATTTTTGTGATGTGCAAGTAAGAGCGGTAAAGGTGAGTATTCATCTCTTCAGACCATCTAAAACGCGTCTTCTTACTTGTATTTCTGGCCTCGGGAATGGAAAGAGCCTCAAGCCCTTCATCATTACTCGAGGTTGGAACAGGTTCAGATTGAGAGTTGTTCAGTCTATTCCTAGGTATCGCCGCGGTGGATTCCATACACAGGGTAGTGCCACCTGTCTCACTACTTTCTGCGCCAGGCATAGGATTATGGCGTGTCCGAACAGAGGTGCCCTGGTCCTCCGTCACGCCTCGGAACTGTATTTTTGTTTTTACAGCGATTATATCTCAACTGGCAGGGTGCTAGCCTGTCAGCCGGTGGTTTCTGCCTCTCGCGTTGGCCTTCTCTGTTGGTACTTTATGTTGTAGTACCTTTTGATAAGTTCAAGGTAGCTTTTTATAGTGTACAGAGAAGTTTCCAGGAGTCACTACTTGGAGGTGCGAGTAGGAATTGACAGGAGAGGCTATTTGTGACTCATACACTGCCCATTTGACCCCCTAATACACTAATAAATTATTATTATTATTATTATTATTATTAAATATGATAGGCCCTAAAAATTACGCCCATTAAAATTTTATGTATTTTCAACAATTAATTTTAGAATAAATCGTTAAAGTAATCGTAAAGGTTCTAACCTAACTTTTTTTTAGCTAACTTCCTACGTACACTTTTAAAGTTCTTAATTAGTTAATTTAACTTGTGGTAGGTAGTATTATTCATAACAAACAATGCCTTCGACCCGCGAGACAAATTTGAGTTTATAATAAAGTAATATTTGACCTACTTTAAGTCCCTGTAGTCTTCATGCCCTCAATAGGTTATCATTAACTAGATTTTAACAATGCCATTTAACTCCAACGATGCTACTTTTCAAAGGCATAATTTTAGGTTATTATTAACTAGTTTACGACCTCATTTTTAAATTTCTCGCACTTTATTCCCTACAAGAAATTTATTAAGTTAAGTATAAGTAAAATTCAACCAAATAGTAGTTGATTTTCCGTGGTTAATGTTTTTTTCTCCTTCCTATGCTACTTAGCAAGACTATTTTTGAAAATACTTTATTGTTTTTTATTTTTATCCAAAGGTAAAGATTTCAGTGATCCAAGAAGCAAAGCCAGGCATTACAGCTTCAATATAGAACTTGAGAAGGGTAGATCTATTTGGTGAATGGTCTAGGGAACTGAACTGTGGAGAATATTCAGGGATTCAGTGTTTTTTTCTACGTCACCAGCGAGACACGACGCGCCCTCAGAGGTCGGCTTCTAAGGTAATTCCGAGTGAAAAGATGTCGGAAATTACGGGCTATTCAATTTTCAGCGGCAGGCTCTTCTTTTGTCGCCCCAGGAATGTCGAGATTTCTATTTTCGGTTTGAAAGGGCGACAAACTACGCGTGACGGCGCTTTGACAGGCGAAATAAGAGAGAGAGAGGCAGAGAAAGCCAGAATTCCCGAATATTCTGCCTCGTTTGACGAATATATTTGAAATCACGGTATATATGTCGTAACCTGCGTGCCGACGAGGTCCTTTATACATAAAATATGGTAAATGTTATATACTATTAACTTTGTTCGCACAGCGAAATACCCAATCGATTGACAATTTATTTCTACGCATCGTTGGTTTCCAACTAATCTCAAATCTGGTTGTGGATTATAAGCTTGGTGCATTTCAGTTGATTTCAACGAATGTCAACAAATTCCAAGCGCAGTTACTAGTCAAAGTTTGTAGTTGCTAGTCAAGGAAACATTCCCCATATAAAAAAAATCTTCTTTCTCTTCTTTCTCAGCCTGGTTATCCAGTGTTGGATATAGGCCTCTTCTAGGTTTTTCCATGCTTCGCGATCTCTAGCCAATCTTATCCATTCTCTTCCCGCCACTGTTCTGATGTCATCGATCCATCTCTTTTTTGGTCGGCCCACACTTCTTGTTGTTTCCCTAGGTCTCCATAGAATGACTTTTTGAGGCCATCGTTCTGGATCCTGCCTTGACACATGTCCGATCCATTGCCTCTTCAGACTTGCCACTCTTTTAACCATCTATTAGTTTTGTGTTTTGACTTATGTGGGTTTTCCGTATTTTTTTCCTAAAGGTGACTCTAACATGATTCTTTCCATGGCTCTTTGTTGTTCTCTTTGTATCTACTCGCAGTTGTTCTGCTGTTTTTCGGTTAAATGCCATAGTTTCTAAGCCGTACGTAAGCACAGGTAGGATGCAGCTGTCGTAAGCCTTATTCTTTAGGTTGATGGGCACCTTTTTATCCTTGAAAATATCACTCATATTTCCAAATGCTACCCATGCCAAATGGATCCTGCGTTTGATCTCCGTATTTTGGTTCTCTTTACCCAGCTTGATTTTATGACCTAAGTATATACATATAATGGTCTACGTTTTCAATAACAACGTTGTCTACGGTAATGTTATGGCTATTGTTGCTCATTATCTTGGTCTTCTTCAAGTTCATTTTAAGCCAATTTTCTCGGATTGATCATTTAGCTCCTTTAGAATGGTATTCAGTTCTTGAATGTCGGTGCTCAGCAAGACAATATCATCTGCGAACCTAAGATGGCTAAGGTGTACCCCATCGATGTTTAGACCTCTATTTCCCCATTCTAATTTCTTGAAGACATTTTCCAGTGCCAGTGTAAATAACTTGGAAGAGATGGTATCTCCTTGTCTCATGCCCTTGCGGAGTGATATTTTTTCTGTTAAAATAAAGAAATATATCGTTCCAAATGTTTGTGGATAGCAAAGTGGACAGACATCAGCTAGTTTTTATATATTTCTGTTAACTATACTTATGTAAGTTTTATCAATAACATTGTGACTTCAGAACAGTTAAAACATATGTAGGTAGCGCCTCCTACAAATAGGAGTCATATTGATATCAAAATCAAATTTCTCATATTAAAAAACTCCCAGACACCAATTTTCATCTAAATATTGACGTCACTAAAGAAATTATTTGGAAAAAATCGAAATATAAGGAAACTTTTACACCCTGTATCTCCAAAACTAAGCAGCGAACTTTTTTACTTTTTTATGTGCAGAATATGCTGCCGAAGTTTCCGGAATACAGTTCGGACAACCCTGTATAAAAAATACCGATCAAGATATATCCAGGACGGTCTGTAGAGCCTTGCATACTGTTCATCTTACTATGACGTAAAGTTATCTGAACCAATAAAATCAATAATTAACTTTCTAACACTTTTTCCCAAGTGATCCCTCTAATTTGATTGGCCTATTTACGCTAATAAGCATAAATTTGTATAATTGATTAATATTTAATTCTAACAAATATCAAATCGATTGCAGTCAAGTTATCGGCTATGTAATTGATATAATTTTAATAATGTTTAGAGTTTGACACATAATGGATATATTTTGTACCTACTAATTAAAGTATACTGAATATTATTTATTGTATTATATTGCTTATTATGGGGTATGAATATTTATTAAAATAAATAGAATATGTCAATTTAATGAATTTTACTAAAGCGTATCTCTATTTATTTTTATTAGAAATATAATTTATAATCAATTTCAATGATCATAAACAGTTACTGATGATTAATAAAATTTAATAATAAAACATGTGATTAAGCTTGACCGGCACAGCGTTGTTCACTTTTACATATTTACTTTTAATCAAAATATTTTAGGAAACAAAACTCAATTAATTATAAATATATGAACAGTTATTATTTACATCAACAAAACTGACCTTCTTAACAGCACTTAAGGCACAAAAAGGGCCATTACTACCGCTTTCCGGTTTAAAATAATAAATAAATTTGCTTTTTAGTCCTTTATTTAATATCTTTGTCTACATAACTTCGCCAAAGGCTACCTTCTAGAACTGTTACATGCTCTAACTTATTTTTGCCATTAAACCAACGTTAAAATAGTTATGTTGGTTACATATAACGTCTCCAAATGATCTGCTTTAATACTCTTATATGCTCTAGTGTACTCTTCGATCTCGTCCTTGACAAAACAACATTTTTACATAACAATAAAACTACGGAGGGGCGGGGTATGGCTGTCGCGACGTATCTCCGCCACAATCCTGCGGATTCCTGTGGGAAAAGCGGGAATTGCGAGAAGTTCGGAGGTGGTTCAGGGGATTCCCCTGGGGGAATGAGGGAAGAAAGTATAAGGGAAATACGTGCGTATCCAAAGTGCCATAACGGGCTAGTTGAACAAGTATATCGGATTAAGTTTTGCAAATGTGTTACTGGTTTATACTAAAGTTATTGTGGAAACAGTATTACATTTAGATTTGTACTAATATTAAAATAATAATTCATTGTCGCCCTGACGAGTATTTGACACTCGTCATAAGATGGTTACGAAAGGCGTTTTCTTTCATGAGCTTTTCTGTGACTGAAAAGCCCCCCGATACGTGATGTTATATCTCTCTTCCGCACTCCGGATATTCACAAATCTCATTACTTTGTTGCCTCTTTACTTTTTGGTTGTCGTTGTTAACTGAGTTTACAATTCTTATCCATTGCCTTCTATTGTGCGTTGCTTCCTCCCACTGATTCTGAATGCTTATTCCCTTTAAGTTTTCATGGAAAATATCCTTTTACCTTTTGAGTTGTCCACCCGGTTTCCTTTTACCGTCTGCACCCAAGAAACATTTTTTGTTTTATAAGTGTGTTAGGAAATTTCCCAACACCATATTATACAACCTAAACGCATCTAGAATGGTTGTCGTGAGTTATTGGTAACCATTATATAACACTTATATGCCCTAAACGGTCCATTTTGTAACTGTTCCTATGTTAACCCTTAACACTCAAGGTGTGCAACCAAAGTCCTGAAAACTTTCTCAACACCTTTATATATCCTATCGAGTTACCGCTATAAAACTAAAAAAGGGTATATAATAGTTATATAGTGGTGTTGAGAAGGTTCCCAGAAACTAACTCCATAGAAATATCGCGCATGTGCGTTTTTTGAAAATATCCTTGTTTCTTTCTGACTAACTACTTTAATATTTGCAACTTTTTTTAACATAAAAAGCAGATATGATTTTATTGTTCCAAGTTGTCTTACGCAGATAATCCAGACCAGATACGAAAGAGACAAACTTACGCCATCCCTGTCATAACCTACAAAAGCGTTTGCGTTATGCAAATGACTTTATAGAAATTACTGGCTTAATAACCTCTATTGTGCCTATCCAGAGTACTAAATACATATGCGATATTAAATTTACTGTGTGAAAATCAATTTTACTTCCAAAAAAGCACATGCGCCCCCAAAAGCAAAATTATTTAATAGATTTTTTTATAAACAAAAAAATATGGTAAAATTTTTGTAATGAAAGTCAAATTAATTAATATAAATAATAGAACATACGACTTTTTTAATACATAGAAATAACTGGCAACTGGCCAAAATATAGTTTTGTACCAGTTTTCAACGTTATCTTAGAAATACTCATTGTAGCCAAAAATGAAGACATCAATAATAATGGCGTCAATTATATTTAAAGTGCTATATATTACTTTAGGGTCTATAACATACTCGTCAACCATTATATAAATTTGGTTACTTAAGGTTGCGTAAATGAGTTTGGGTTATTTAAAACACCAATTTTAGTATTTAAATAATAAATTAGATACAAATCACCATTATAAATGCCGGGGTGTTTATGGCTACTTTTAGTCACCCAGAAAACCTTTATGTAACCCGTGGTGTCGACTGTAGCGACACCCTGCGAACGAAGTTTGACATTACAGCAATTTGACAGAAAATGTGCAGAAAACAAAACATAACCTCATAAAATTGAAATAATACTGTTTTGGTTCAATTTGATCAAATGTTGGTGGTAGGAGTTTGCAAAAGAGTTCTAGGGTCCTTTGGTACTTTGGTAGAACAGTTATGAATGAATTGACTATAGAAAAAAGCTCTTTAAGTGCAGAATGTGTAATGTTAAAGCGCAAAGGTCATTCGCTTATGTTAGAGAATGCCTTAAACAGGTATCTTGCTGTTCCTGATCGTTTTGGCAACTTTCTGTGGGAAATATCTCAGGTTGATCCTGATCTCTGCTTGTGGATGGTAAATTTGCATGTTGGCTTTCAATATTTATAGATGTAGTTTGAATGAGGTTTGGATTATTCCAATTTCTTTTTAAATTCTGAAGAACCTTTCTTTTGAACGTAGATGCATTTTTGTGTTTTGTCCAGTTTATTTTTTTATTATTCATTATAATACCGAATTGCTTTGCTTGCTAATGTATTATTTGTTTTGATTATACTAAAAATTTGAGGTTATGACATTAGGTTTGGTATTCGGTAACTACAGGTTATATAAAGCATGCAAACATTTGAAAGGTGCAAAAAAACGAGTTGAGGGAACAATCATATAACTTGTAGTATTATTGGTTACATAATGGTTCTTAATAACATCTTTAATTATATAATGTATATCTTGTGTACCTTTATAACACCTAATACCAGAAGTTATATAAAATAGATGTGAACACCTTTATAAAACCTTACTATGAAACCTTTAGTAACAAGAACCTCTAGTTTTATAAGGAAAGTGATAAACATTTCAAGGTTACTATTAGTGATAAGTAACGAACGCTACACTTATATAAATCAAAACACTGTAAGATACCAATGAGGTATTTATTAAACCTTTATATAACTAATCTTGAGAATATATAACTACAGATTATACAGATTATAATCTTTGTTTTTTCTTTATTGTTTTTCGTGGTTCCAATTTTCGGAATCGGGCACTAGTTAGGTTACTAGTTTGCGCACATAGTACGCCCACTTATGGCCTCTAAAATTGTGCACAGCGCCTGACCGGCACAGTTATTAGAGAGATATCGGAAAACCGAATAGCGTCATCCAGTATTTACGCGTACCTTATCATGGTTACGATATGCGCGAGTCAACGCAATACCCGCTAATAACGTTACCGCCTGACGTAATTTGCGGATCAATTACACCAAGCGCTCTTTCTAAATAACCTCTGATAACGTTTAGAAATTGTTTAAATGGGCATGTGCGGGTATTTGACAACCGGAGCCGGCCGGCGAGATCTTTTATTTTATGTTATGTTTGAATTGTTTTGAATTATTGCTTTAGTTTTATTAGGTAATTTGATATTTAAGTAGTTGGGATTAGTTTTAATTAAATAAATATGGCCCAAAATATGGATTCCACCTCTTCCAATACTAAAGAACCTATAAAGAGTCTTAGGTTTACAGCAGATGACGACTTAGCCCTTCTAAGAGAATTTGTTGCTTGTTGCCCTAAACCCACTGGCAGACGTTGAATAATAAAGCATTGGAAATAAGCACTTTAGCCCTTTAGTTTTAAAATACCTAGTAAAAACAATTTCAAAGTTTTAAATTCAAAGTTAGGTTAAGTTTAAATAGCGGACGCGACGCGATCAGAATTCTTTCCGATCCGATAACTATAAATGAAGAGAGTTAATACCACCTCACGTAAAGGAAATAACACCTGGCCTTACTACGTCCATGCACGCTATTCGGTTTAGCGATATCTCTCTATTACGCTGTTTATTGTTAATCTACGCGAGTTTTTTTTTGCGCACAGGAAATTTGACTCGTTTGCACATCGTCATAAAAAACAATTTTCGTACCACGAATTAAGGACAAGATTTTTATCTGTATACTTATAGGATACCTAATCTGTGATATAACCTAAAGGAACTTTACTTAGGCAAGCTCACCGTAAAGAAAAGATTTCGGTAGGCGGTTTTTTCTTGCATCCTGCATACGTGACCAGCCCATCTTAAGCGGGATTTAGTAATCATGACTTCAGCGCTCTGGCAGCTAGTTTTTTCAAGGACAAGCTCATCGTAAAGGAGACATATCGGTAGGCGGTTTTCTTAATAATAATATCAATTTTAGTATCAGTAGTTTCGGGAGAAAGTATTATCTATAAAAATGATTTTTTGTCAAATTTAAAGTATTATATTTTTTATACGTTTAGTGTTATTTTCATGATTCTTTTAGCAAACTGTATATAAATACATATATCAACATTAATTCCTAAACTGAGTTTCTTCGTTTTTTCAGTATTTGCATTTTTACACAGGGGTAATCCAAAGTTTATTTTTTACTCCTAACTTTAAAACAAGAATTACAACTTTAGTGATAAAATAGATATAAAGCACCGCATATAACTATGAAAATATTTCTGAAATGTGCGGCACTATTGACCGAATTTATACCGAAAACCTCATATAGGTAACCTGATACTGTGCTTTTAGGAAATATTTGGTTACTTTGACATTATTATTACTGTTCCGTAATTATAAAACCATCACATGCATTTACTAATCCTCTTTTAATGTGGTCTTTGTATCAAACGTACCCTCAAACGCATATCGCGTTTGCATAAAGCAAAATTAATGTCACTGTCTGTTGGTTAGATCTCAATTTATTTCGTTGATAATAAATCCGATGCTTTGACGAATGTTTTTCTAATGTTTGTCTAATGTTTTTCGTGTCTTA
The DNA here is from genome assembly GCF_002938485.1 of Sitophilus oryzae. Lineage (NCBI taxonomy): Eukaryota > Metazoa > Arthropoda > Insecta > Coleoptera > Curculionidae > Sitophilus > Sitophilus oryzae. The sequence continues at coordinate 1,622,337 of NW_022147575.1, read as the reverse complement.
TCCTGGCCGGTTAAAAGATGCCCATATCGTATTTTTAATCATATCTCAATTTTTTCAAATGGAATAAAGGTGGCTCATCAGCATATTTGAAAAAGCATTTTTTATGAATAATTTGGTACCGCACACTTGGTATTTCGAATCAAATTGTCGTTATGAACCGCATGTTACAATTTGAATGACACGAGAATGTTATATAATCAGATTTTAAAAACTGAAGTAAATAAATAGCTATTTTGTTACCCAAAGTTTTATAAAAGAAGAGAATTTGAAGATTTTTTTATAGTGACCAAAAATAAATATTTTCTTCGTAAAAGCAGCAGAGAGATTTAAGGGGTTAAGAAAAATATCGTCTTTTAAAAGTGAGAGTAATCAACAATTCTATACCCATTTGTCGACATATGTTTTCTGTTAGATAGCTTTAAATAAATCGTGACATCATCTCGATCATCCACTAATTGTCTTTATAGTATAAATAAATAACGAAGGAGACAAAGCAAAATGGCAAAAATAAGGTCATTATAATCGATGGATTCATTTCTATTTTGGACTTTTTCCGGATATTTATAGCCATACTGGACATTTCGGGGATTTTTGTCTTGGTCCAATAAAAGAAAGATAATATATAATATTTTTAGTGGACCAGGAAAATAGATATCTGGGAAAATTGCTCCTACATTTTTCGATAAAAAAATTCAGTATAATTTTTTAATAGTTCAAAATTCCCTGAAAACTAATATTCTTTTAAAGAGTTATTTTTAAAAAAATAATGTTAAAGATAAATTAATTTGCCTGTGAAACAAACTACTCGAAGAGAATTTTCTTTGAAATTTATTTGTAATATACTTTGATATATTGCCGGATATAAACTTCATTATTATCCAGTAAGTAAGCGTTGAAAATTTGCCAGAAATCGAAAACTGTCACCCCTAGTAAAAAGAACGCTTAATATTCCAACCCCTCTTTCCATATCTAACAAAATAAATTGCGTAATTACCACTCCACTATATTCCTTTACAAATCGTTCCATTTGTACCATTCTCTGTTTTTTCACGGTACATAAATCAGCTGATAGGTTTCGCTGAATTATTATAGAACGAATTCATTCCATCCCTTGGTGAGGGTGATAATATATCCTTTTTGTTTAGTGACTACTTTGAACTAGAGATGGGTAAAGATTGAACGAGTATTAAAAATGAATCGTTCATTCGATCGTGACTTTCATGAATCGTTCAACGATTCACTGCTTAGAATAGGGTTCATTCAACTGAATCCTGGCCCGCACGGATCCATAAAATTTAAACGAATGAGTTGTAAAAAAGAGTCGTGAGAATTGATTCACTGCTTACAATACGGTTCGTTCAATTGAATCGTGGCCAGCACGAATAAATAAAAATTGAAGGATGAGCCGTAAAAAAGAGTCGTAACAATTGAATCGGATCACAATGCGATCGTTCGTTTCTACTGCGCGGCGGTGATATAGGCATAGAAAGAGTCGGGCACCAATATTAGACTTGAACAAAAGCCCTAAACAAACATCATGGGCATAAGATGCAAACGATAAGAAAGTTATTACAACTCCAAATAAATATTGTTGGCCTCTGCTCAATATTATAAAAAAAAGTCCTCAGCCATAGTTATGAATATATAAATGCCGTTATCGTCAAAAATTTTACAATTTGTAGACAAAGATAAAAAGTAAACAAACAAAAGAGAATACAAAACATTATACAAATAACATTGTCAGTCATATGGTTTAAAATAAACATTTATAAATGTTTACCATGTCAAAGAACAAAAAAATAAAAATAAGATTCAAAAATATTTAGTAAGTTTATACTAAGTAATTTGATATAATCCTATGAAGTGCCGTGGCGTCCTTGTTACTCCAAGTGAAGCCAGTGTCGTCCGAAAAAAGACATGTTTTAACACTGATGTTTATGTTAGCAATGCCGTTAATAAAAAGAGGAAACAAAAGAGGGCCTAGTACTGAGCCTTGTGGTACTCCACATTATATTGGCTTGCTAGAATGAAATGAAGATTGCTGTCGTTTTTAAATTATACTTATAAGGAATGTCATCGATGAATTTTTTTCGATCATACGCTTTTATAAACTATTTATTATATGATTATTAAATCGGAAATAAAATATACTAAAAATACTAAATTGGTATTAAGAATTCTTTAATAAATAGTATATATGAATTGGATTGATGATTTAATATTATTGGTAAAATAATCAATCCAATTACGCCAGTGCCATATAGTGTTGAAAAACAAATGAAAAAACTGTATATTTCTTTTTGTGGTCCCTTAAGTAGTTGTCCGGCCAAATTATCGCCGGTAGTGCCAGTTACGATTGATTGTGTGATTCGATTCAGAAAGAATCGTAATGACCCTCACTGCTTTGAACTATTAGAGTTTTAGTGTATTTTTGTGAACTAAACGGCCGCTTTTTAGACATCCATGGGTCATTCAATAACACTACTACCAACTCATTAGTAAATGCAATGAGTAGAAGAGGTATGCAGATGGATAACGACTGTCTTATAGCGGTTGGAGCTTGTGCATAAGGATGAGTGTCTCTATATTGGGCAACCCCGGTAGACTAACCTAACCTAACCTCCTCAACTAACTGTCCACACAAGATCTTTTGTTTTCTATGGTATGCAGACGACATTATCCTTTGTCAGGGGTAAGTTCGCTGTGATGGTTTAGCTCGGCTTGTTTTTGTTTTTTGTAGATCAGGAAGGAAAAAGAGAGTCCTAAATAAAGTAGACAGGTGGTGTGAAAGTCAATTCGCAGAAAACCCAACTATGTCAACTTCAACTATCTCTCTAGGCAGGTGCAGAAGGATGTGTGCAATGAACTGGAGACTTAACCTTAAAATGTACAAGATGAGTCAACGATAAAGTTTATCATCCCAATTGTTTCGAGGTTTACAAAAAAGTGTTAAATATGTAATCGGGAGATTAATATATTTAACAGAAATTGATATTTAAAATATAATTCTAACTAGCTTGGCAAACAATGTCTTCTCTCCGCCGAAATCAACAACTCTGACATTCAACTGTTTTCAAAGCCTACTACTCCGCTACTCGCAAACATCAGCGGACACGGGGTGCAGGCACGGCGTGAAAATGACTGCCTATCATAAGGATCATAGGCGTCGATAACATTCGGCCATTCCTGACTTATGAGTGTCCTCACTCCTCTGAATCACACTAACAAGGGCAAAAATAATCAGAACCTTTTAAATTGCATTTTTAAAAGCTGAAATAAAAATATTTATTAGCTTGTTTCCTGCTGATACTGGACAATTGATACAAAACCAATTGACAAAACCTTATCAGCTAATTGCTACCGTTCTTACATCACACTAAAAGGACAAAAATAATTAGAATCGTTTAAAGGACATTTTTAAATGCTGAAATAAAAATATATGTTAGATTGTTTGCTGCTGATACTAGAGCTACGTCTTATTTGCTACTTAAGTAAATAAAAATAAAATATCGTAACTCACTCAGAAACAATACTCAAAAACTCATGATGGACAAATAAATTATTCAGGGACAAAATTTCCTAAGGTAAAATAAACAAATTACTTATTATAAAACTGGTGTTACACGCAATCTGCAGCTTGCGTGCAACAAAATAAAGTTAAACCTCAAATTTAAAATCTTAAATCTAAAATCTTAAATCTAAATTCTAAAATCTAAATCTAACTATGGGCCCACGCCTATTCCAGCCACTGGAAAAGAGAGCAATCCGGGTCGAACTAACCAGACCGAATACCGGGACTCATCCCTATTCGCAAGTCTTGTCCGCCCTACTCATAAAGCGCCCAGGTGGTAAACTCATACCTTAGCAACCACCACACGCCTTTTCCAGCTATCATACTAACGTATACCTTGAAAAAGAGAGTACCGGGTAGAACTAACCCTACTCCTTCTTTTTCCTATCCTAATACACGTCTGAATCTACCATAACTAAATCCATAGCTTGCCAAACCTAGCTATTCCACAGTACTTTTGTTCCTTGACCGTGCATACCATCCTAGGATGTTTCTAACTTCATATCAACCAATCCTCAGCTGCTTAGAAATTCAAATGAACCTGTCTACCATGGAGATTGATTGGATCCTATTAGCTGTGTCGAAGTGATCCTTAGAAGATCTAACGCTGAATATAGTTCGCTACGCATCCAATTTTTCTTTTATTCCGCTTGATATTTCGCATAATTCGCTACTAATTTACGCCGAAACTCGCTAACGCCGACTTTACGCCCGGAGGGATAAACTCAACTTATCCAGATACGCTCATTTTGCTCCTAGTGCTTAGATTCCACACAATCCAAACTGAATGTTTGAAACATTTTCAACCTAGATATCGTAAGGCAACTTGTTACACATACTAGAGATTATGCCTCTCTACTTGTCCAATTCCACGTGGATGTTAAACAGTATTCAGGTAGTGAGATATATGGCTAGTTTATAGTGAAAGTATTCGTTTTTTTTAGGTAAAAGGGTATTCCTAAATGATTACTTTATTCGGGATTGTAAAACTCATATATTAACGTCGCATAAAGATTTAAGTACATACCTAGGTAGCTTAGTTTATGTATTTTAAATTAAAATAATATAGTACCGCTTATTTTTGTTTACGCATAATATGAAAAGTGTATGCATTTTATATAAGATTAAGATAATCGGATTTTCTAGTAGTATATAAACTATTAGACATTTTTGTTAAAAACTATTTAAGCATGTTTTTACCGAAACAATATGTTATTTCCGAGAATATTTATTTTATGTCGTGCTTTAGTAGTTTGTTTTCGAGATATCTACAGCGTGTTGTGAAATCTTCTATATAATAGTACACTATATAATAGTACACTATATAATAGTACACTATATAATAGTAAAACATAATAGTACTCTGGCGCCTAGAATTTTACCCATCTGGACATTTACATTTATTTCTAATTAAAAGAAATTACACTTTTATTAAAAAGTAGCCCTGTATACTTTAATAAACGCATCGTTCTCATCTTCTATAAAATTTTACACAGCTATCTTAACATTCACAATGTGTTAATTTATAACAACACTATTCGAAGGGTTATTTGCTATTAAATATGGCATATACAAAGATAAAGTTCTTGAAATACTAGTGAAATACCTAAATTAAACTTAAAAACTCTGAAATATAATGAGGTGGTTAAAATTATATTATAATAATTGAAAAACTAATGTAATGCTTATAAATTATGTGAAATTTTGATATAATTCTCAAGTGAATTTGCAAAACCTACAGTTCGGAACCTACTTAACTTTTCTATAACCATGTATTTATTCAACTACATATATATGTACAGGGACATCATTTTAAGTGTCTCACTCGATTTATAATTTTCCTGTTTGGTATTTAAAGATAGTAGAAAGATTTTCTAATGTAATTTTTCGCGAGGATGCCGATTCTCTATACCAAAATTTTTTAAAACGTCAATTTTGACAGATACGGCGCCATCTTGATTTTTTTTAAATGGAAACCCCCACATATTTTAGCATGGTCCGGTAGACATATTTTAGCTAATTTCAAAAATATATAGTTTAGTATATCTTGCACTTACCGTTTTCGATATACAGTGGATTTAAAAATGAATTGTTCCAGAATCATTTTAAGTGTCTCACCCAATTTAAAATTTTCCTCTTTTCTATTTTAAGATAGTAAACAGATATTTCAATGTAATTTTTCGCGAGGATGCCGATTTTCTACATTAAAATTTTTTACAACGTCAATTTTGACAGATACGACGCCATCTTGATTTCTTTTAAATGGAAACCCCACATATTTTAGCATGGTCCGGTAGACATATTTTAGCTAATTTCAAAAATATATAGTTTAGTATAGTTTGCACTTACCGTTTTCGATATACAGTGTATTTAAAAATGAATTGTTCCAGAATCATTTTAAGTGTCTCACCCAATTTAAAATTTTCCTCTTTTCTATTTTAAGATAGTAGAAAGATTTTCTAATGTAATTTTTTCATGAGGATGCCGATTCTCTATACCAAAATTTTTTAAAACGTCAATTTTGACAGATACGACGCCATCTTGATTTTTTTTAAATGGAAACCCTCACATATTTTAGCATTATCTGGTAGACATATTTTAGCTAATTTCAAAAATGTAAGTTTAGTATACTTTGCACTTACCGTTTTCGATATACAGTGGATTTAAAAATGAATTGTTCCAGAATCATTTTAAGTGTCTCACCCAATTTAAAATTTTTCTCTTTTCTATTTTAAGATAGTAGAAAGATTTTCTAATGTAATTTTTCGCGAGGATGCCGATTCTCTATACCAAAATTTTTTAAAAAGTCAATTTTGACAGATACGGCGCCATCTTGATTTTTTTTAAATGGAAACCCCCACATATTTTAGCATGGTCCGGTAGACATATTTTAGCTAATTTCAAAAATATATAGTTTAGTATACTTTGCACTTACCGTTTTCGATATACAGTGGATTTAAAAATGTATTGTTCCAGAATCATTTTAAGTGTCTCACCCAATTTAAAATTTTCCTCTTTTCTATTTTAAGATAGTAGAAAGATTTTCTAATGTAATTTTTCGCGAGGATGCCGATTCTCAATACCAAATTTTTTTAAAACGTCAATTTTGACAGATACGACGCCATCTTAATTTTTTTTAAATGGAAACCCCCACATATTTTAGCATGGTCCGGTAGACATATTTTAGCTAATTTCAAAAATATATAGTTTAGTATACTTTGCACTTACCGTTTTCGATATACAGTGGATTTAAAAATGAATTGTTCCAGAATCATTTTAAGTGTCTCACCCAATTTAAAATTTTCCTCTTTTCTATTTTAAGATAGTAGAAAGATTTTCTAATGTAATTTTTCGCGAAGATGACGATTCTCTATACCAAAATTTTTTAAAACGTCAATTTTGACAGATACGACGCCATCTTGATTTTTTTAAATGGAAACCCTCACATATTTTGGCATGATCTGGTAGACATATTTTAGCTAATTTCAAAAATGTAAGTTTAGTATACTTTGCACTTACCGTTTTCGATATACAGTGGATTTAAAAATGAAATCTTTAGAATTATTTTAAGTGACTCATCCAGTTTACAATTTTCGAATTTTAAAATTCTTGAAAATGTCAAATTTGATAATTACGACGCTTAATTTTTTTTATTTATTTATACTTTGATTCTTCTTAAAAAAAAATCTATTAAAATCATATTTACAGGGTGAGTTTCCGACGATGTTCTCTATGGGTATCTCAGAAACTACTGAAGATAGAGAGTCGGTTAAATGGGGAAACAATTGCAGTTTTGTGGGGTCATAAATATGCGCCTTTCAGATTTTTGACAAAGTTCATGGCTTACTAGATATTTCGAAAAAAACAAATTTCGGCTATTTTAAAAATTGTCCCTAATTCCATTATAAGCTATTTTAGACAAAAAGTTTTCAGATAAAAGTTGTAGATAATCACATCCCTAATGAGATTTTGTCCTCCGTTTTTCTCTAAAGCCTGTCATTTTTGACATATGACACAAATATATGTTTTTCTAAATGGAAACCATAGTTGGCCATGACTTCATAAAAAGCGCCATTTTTAAAGCTTTTCTGCGATATAAGCTATAATATGTTTTCTTCAAAAAATTACTGAGTTATAGCCAATTCTTATCATTTTTAAACAATTTCACTTAGTTAGCCATGAAAACAAGTTCAATCGCCGTTGCTCTCAGAAATGTGAAGCTGTCACATCCAAACTTTGTAAATTAAAATAAACAAAAATTGTAAATATAAATTTTTCAAATGAAGAAAAGCGTGTAGATACTCGCGCATTAATAGAGTGGTTCCAACATGACTTTCATTATGACCCCCCCCCATAATGCAAAGTATACTAAACTATATATTTTTTAAATTAGCTAAAATATGTCTACCGGACCATGCTAAAATATGGGGGGTTTCCATTTAAAAAAAATCAAGATGGCGTCAAATCTGTCAAAATTGACGTTGTAAAAAATTTTAATGTAGAAAATCGGCATCCTCGCGAAAAATTACATTGAGATATCTTTTTACTATTTTAAAATAGAAAAGAGGAAAATTTTAAATTGGGTGAGACACTTAAAATGATTCTCGAACAATTCATTTTTAAATCCACTGTATATCGAAAACGGTAAGTGCAAAGTATACTAAACTATATATTTTTGAAATTAGCTAAAATATGTCTACCGGATCATGCTAAAATATGTGGGGGTTTCCATTTAAAAAAAATCAAGATGGCGTCAAATCTGTCAAAATTGACGTTGTAAAAAATTTTAATGTAGAAAATCGGCATCCTCGCGAAAAATTACATTGAAATATCTTTTTACTATCTTAAAATAGAAAAGAGGAAAATTTTAAATTGGGTGAGACACTTAAAATGATTCTGGAACAATTCATTTTTAAATCCACTGTGTATCGAAAACGGTAAGTGCAAAGTATACTAAACTATATATTTTTGAAATTAGCTAAAATATGTCTACCGGACCATGCTAAAATATGTGGGGATTTCCATTTAAAAAAAAATCAAGATGGCGTCGTATCTGTCAAAATTGACGTTGTAAAAAATTTTAATGTAGAAAATCGGCATCCTCGCGAAAAATTACATTGAGATATCTTTTTACTATTTTAAAATAGAAAAGAGGAAAATTTTAAATTGGGTGAGACACTTAAAATGATTCTGGAACAATTCATTTTTAAATCCACTGTATATCGAAAACGGTAAGTGCAAAGTATACTAAACTATATATTTTTGAAATTAGCTAAAATATGTCTACCGGACCATGCTAAAATATGTGGGGATTTCCATTTAAAAAAAATCAAGATGGCGTCAAATCTGTCAAAATTGACGTTGTAAAAAATTTTAATGTAGAAAATCGGCATCCTCGCGAAATATTACATTGAAATATCTTTTTACTATTTTAAAATAGAAGAGAGGAAAATTTTAAATTGGGTGAGACGCTTAAAATGATTCTGGAACAATTCATTTTTAAATCCACTGTGTATCGAAAACGGTAAGTGCAAAGTATACTAAACTATATATTTTTGAAATTAGCTAAAATATGTCTACCGGACCATGCTAAAATATGTGGGGATTTCCATTTAAAAAAAATCAAGATGGCGTCGTATCTGTCAAAATTGACGTTGTAAAAAATTTTAATGTAGAAAATCGGCATCCTCGCGAAAAAATACATTAAAATATCTTTTTACTATTTTAAAATAGAAAAGAGGAAAATTTTAAATTGGGTGAGACACTTAAAATGATTCTGGAACAATTCATTTTTAAATCCACTGTATATCGAAAACGGTAAGTGCAAAGTATACTAAACTACATATTTTTGAAATTAGCTAAAATATGTCTACCGGACCATGCTAAAATATGTGGGGGTTTCCATTTAAAAAAAATTAAGATGGCGTCGTATCTGTCAAAATTGACGTTTTAAAAAATTTTGGTATAGAGAATCGGCATCCTCGCGAAAAATTACATTAGAAAATCTTTCTACTATCTTTAAATACCAAACAGAAAAATTATAAATCGAGTGAGACACTTAAAATGATGTCCCTGTACAAAACAAAATAGCTTTCTCAAAGACTACTTTAAAAACAGCATCTTAAACTGAATTTTCAAATATTAGATCGAAAATGCGTGTATACTAGAAGGATTATGAGGTGTCTATAATAAATATTATGCCTTAATAAACGTTTGATTTCACAAATGTTTAACTTTAAATTTTAAGTACCTATTATTTCTCTCTTGTATTTCTAATCACTAAAGATAATTACCAAGTACCATTTATGTAATACCTAGTATATTACTGACAGAGCAATACTAGACTACCTAAAGTTGAAAGATTCAGTAAAATGTAAGAAAAATTAAAAATATAGCTGAAATATTAATAACATCTATAACTAAACTTAAAGTATTAAAATAAGTAATAAGTAAAATGGGGTATAATTAAAAATGTATATATGAAAAATATAAATTATATATATATGAAACAATCGATAGTAGGTACTTCTGTAAAACTGAAAAAAACTTTTGAAGACTCTTTTTACCTTTCCACATAAAGTCTTGAATATACCTGTATATACTTGATATATTTTTTATTTACCTAATAAACAATGAAATTATTAAATTACTGTTCGACTTTTGTTTAATATTTTTAATTAAAAAGCTCAACAAAATATTTCAACGCACAAAAAATAAAAATCATGTTTGAAAACCACTGTTCCACGTTTCGGCTTGATCAAGAAGTTTAATGAGAATAAAATAACACATATTCAACATAACTAACATACTAAATAACACATAACTCTAGAAATTTTATTCCTCAGGAGAACCACAGATAGATATTTATTTAACTTTTAGTTTTAACCATAAAATAATAAATACAAGAAGAAGTGTCAAGTCAATGTTAAATTATGGAAACAGCGTGGCTGCCTGGGTAACTAATTTTCAGATATGGCGACTGGGACATTTGACATGACATAGACATGACAAGATGACAATTTCAATTTTATGAAATTTATTTCCGTTTCCGGTTTTTAATGGCGGGCTGTTCAGGAGGTTTAAATGATGGTTAATATACTTTTTACTCTTTCTAGTAGTAAATAATACAACAAAATTACTCAAAAATATTTATTTGGAATTTAGAACAATGTAAATATGCAAATCAACACAATTAAAGAGCTATAAACCAATAAACTACTGTATCAATATCGAATATTTAAATAATATCAGAGATGCTGTGTTAAAGTGAATTAGTAAAGTAACAGTGCATTGACTTACAGAAACTTGAAGATACATAAATGTTTTCACAGCTTCACGGGCATAAAACTAAATAACTGGAAGCAGGAAAAAGGCAACCGGAACCCACACAAAACCTGGAATCAAAAAAAATATGTAAAAAACATAAATATAGGTACATAAGACTTTTGTGAATTAAATCAAACAGGACTTGAATGAAAATAAAATGAATAAAAAATATGATACATATACATCTAATACCTCATTTGTATTTTAAAAATAATCTACATACATAGATTTATAGCATTATTGCTATGAAAATACATAATAGGTACCTATGTGATATGTAATTACGCATTTTTGTTCATCTTGTAGAAAATTAATGTAGGCTAATAATAGTTCAATAATCATAATTTACCTTGTATAACTTGCTTTCAATTGCTCAAAATCACCGATCAGTCTTTAAAGTAGAGAGACGGAAAAATCCTTGGCAAAGAATATCCCAAGATCCTTGGGTTTAAAGCTAAAAAAATATAAAAACAGTTAATATATTACCTATTTTTACATATAATATGGCCCATACCTACTACACGCAGAAACGTCGACTTCATCATTTTCTTCATGTAATTAATATCATATATACTTTATTAAAGCATTAACAAGGAACTTTATATCAAAAAACATCTTTGTACTTATAAATTTCAGCCGAAATATCAGACACAAACTTCCAATCAAATCTATACGGCAAAAATTAAAATGGCGCACGACCTTGCCAGAGGCCTCAAGAGCTGACGCTGACACACAGACAAAAGACAAAAGAACAGGATGCCGACGTGCATAAAAATGTTCCGTAGCAGAAATTGACAGAAATCATACAGAAATATTCAGATTTTTGTCTAGGACAGTCTAGAAGGCCATGCTTTCTGCCTGGGTAGAACTGCGCCACAACTGTTTCCAATTTTCCGGTTTACTGTCGCCCCCCTGGTTTTAACAATAAAATTTTACTTTTTACGTGAAAAACTGTCTGTTTGTGCTGAGGTTCGCAGCCATCTTCTTTCGCAAGCTAAATCGACCCTTATCAACCGACTACGGTAGCGCCCTCTCTTCGAGACCTCTTGAACCACGAAGCGATTCATATCACCGAAATCCGAAATCGAAAAATCCGAACAATTACTTTAAACTCAAATCTGTCCCCATGGCAACAATTTTTACTGTATAAAAAATACTACCTTAGAATTTATCTCGTTTTTTTTAGCCATTTTTAAAATACCTTTTAGAAGAGATTTGTTCAGATAATGTGTTGGCTCACTACCTTTTCCTGTTATCTTCCGGAGTCTGTAACTTGTAGGGGTGATATGACGCTTCTTTTCAGCACTGCTTTTTTTTTCGCTATTACCTTCGAGCACTAGACCTAGCAGGATGATCCCTCCGGCTTTCTTTTCGCGCTTCGCCGATCCGACGACGGTATCCCAAATCCGACGGCGACGGGTACCCGTATCAGAGACGACCGAATAGATCCTCGAAACCGACGCGACGCGACGCCTTTACGAAACGCTATTCTCAAAGGTCAAAGTCAAGTCAATAGTCGTCAGTAAGTCAGAAATACGCCGTAACGGCCTAAGAACGCTGGATTAAACTCATCGCCACTTCTGATGTAATCGGGAGATTAATATATTTAACAGAAATTGATATTTAAAATATAATTCTAACTAGCTTGACAAACAATCTCTCCGCCGAAATCAACAACTCTGACATTCAACTGTTTTCAAAGCCTACTACTCCGCTACTCGCAAACATCAGCGGACACGGGGTGCAAGCACGGCGTGAAAATGACTGCCTATCATAAGGATCATAGGCGTCGATAACAAATATAAAAGTTATAGGGAAGGGATACACATTTTAAAATTATTACAGAGTAGACAAGGTGCTTCAAAAAAGTGTGGCGGATATAACAATTTTTTTTTTAAATGCAATACCCTATTTTTTATTTTATTCTTAGAAGAATCTATTACGCAGAAGCGTAAAATTCCATACCTTTTTTATGTATAATGTTATACAGGGTGAGTCTCAAAAGTGGTACACCCTGATAACTTTTTTTGTTTTTTCAGATAAAAATGAGATTTGGTATGTTAGTGTATGACATAAATTAGTATTAATTGCACTTACAGTTTTACTGGAAATTACTACAGAGGTTGAGTTACTACAACTTTTTATTTTTAAATGGCACCCTTAGTACCATCAGCCCCTATTTTTAATAACGATATTAGTAATTCAATAATTTTCCACCCCGGTCGATAACTGACCAATAACTTGGTCAGTTATCCTGGCCAGGCGTAATCATAGGAATAATTTATATGACAAAAAAACGTTTTCCTGGTTAGCGAGTAATAAAATATAATTTAGTTTTTTTCGTTTCAAGTTGAGACTTGTTGACTCAACTGTACATTTTAATCATTAGTCTTAAATGTCACCGGAACGAGGAATCTATCGAGAAATCCAACGGGTCAAGTATGAAAAATTAAAGGAATTCAGGGTGTGGCTTTCTTTGCGGTAAATGGCAGGGTGGAGAAAAATAAACAAAGGAAAATTTATCTAATTAACTTTGAGGTCATTAATAAAAAATTCTGGAAAAAACGAGAAAGATTCTTAATTTAAGCAAAGAATCCAATCAAAAGATGGATGTTTGTGACTCTTTTATACAAACCAATTTTGACTTCTTATTTGTAATGTTATATTTGATCCTTTGTTAATTATATTTTTTTTTCGAATTAGACAAAAGCCCCTTCGTATAGAAAAAAAACAATTTGATACAAAATCATAAGTTGACAACTTGAGGTATGTTAGCAGCATACGCTTTAATAGTTATTTATGGACTAGTGTGTTATCTTACATATAAGTTACGCTGGAAAATGTTTAGCTAATTTTCTCAAGTGACATACAGTGTGTCCACGGATTGACTCCCAAAGAGGGAAAACTTTTTTATTGGTGGGTTTATGAAAAAAAGTTATTCTTCATAAAAACTCCTGTATGAGCTTAAACGACCAACAGGCATATTATTTTTACAAATGTATATACCGAGTGTTAAAAAGTTTAAAAAATATGGAAAACGCTAAGAACAAAGTACTTGTATAGGTAAAAATACGATAAAAAGTTATTAATAAAAGTTCTATTAACTTTTTTTTTGAATAACTTTTAAATCCTTGTTTACCTTTACGCAATTTCATTACTTCCCTTTTTAAATTAACCAATGGAGGCTATAAAATAAAATTCGTACGCGATTAATTATTAAACTTTTTTTTTTAGAAAACGAATGAAAAATAAAATAATATTGTTGCAAACAAATAATAGATAATAAAGGCGGAAATTGCGTACATTTCCAAAGCACCTTTTTACGTAGAATTTAATGGTTTAAGTATATTTTTTTAAATTAATAATTTAAGAGTCATCAACAGAAAAATTGATTTTTTATTTGGGACACCCTTTATATTTTTAATTAACTCAAAAAAAATTTAAAATTACCTTTCCAAAAATATAGCACACTTGATATTTTGTTATAATCCCCTTCGAAATACAGAATTTTTAAAAGTTCGCCACTTTTAATTAGTAGGCTTTGGACCCCTTATTGATGATATGCCCTTAATGGAAATCGAAAACATATTTTTCCAGCAAGACGACGCACCGCCTCTGAACGCTAAAATTATCAGCAAATTTTTGCAGCCAATTTCAAGAATAATTGAATTGCTAACCAAGATCCCAGCCGTTGGCCATCGAGGCCGGCTGACTTAGTGCCCATGGATCTAATCCTATGGATATATTTGCGGAAGAATAAAGGTTCCTTATTCTTCTCTATAATCTAGACAAGAATTAGAAATATTTAGCAGTTATAAGAGGGTATGTTTCACCCCAGTTTCACCCCCATTGAGTTAATGAATTCCGCGAGAAATGTTCAAAATTGCCCCATCTGTCCATAACAGAAGACAGTCGATATGTCGAATACCTGTAGCAAAATCTCATGTCTTGGTTTGCTATTTATTTTTATTGTTATTAGATTATAGTTTAAATGTGTTGATGTTGGTTAAATATATTTTAAATTGTTATAAAATTCTGCATCTCTCATTGCAAATATTTTTTTCGTTTTAATTGATGCGCACAGCTATAATTTTTTTGCATTACAGCCGGTGCCGTTCAAAGCCTACTTATTTAAAGAGGGCGAATTATTATATACTCTATATCTCGAAGAGGAATGGAGCCAAATGTCAAGTGTGTTATATTTTTGGAAAGGCAATTTTAAATTCTTTTCAATAAATTAAAAATACACAGGGTGTCCCATATAAAAAATCAAATTTTCTGTTGATAATTCTTAAATTATTAATTTTAAAAAAAATGTACTTAAACCATTAAATTCTACGTAAAAAGGTGCTTTGGAAATGTATTCATAAAAATACAAAATTTTCCATAGCAAAAAAGTTTCAGCGATTTTTTAAAAATGCATATTTTTGATAAACACCCCGTAACAGTAACAGATAACGATGTGCGGTTTTCACCATTATGTTTTTGATGAAAATTAAGTTCCAGACACCGATATTAGTTTCTGCCTATCTCCTATAGAAAAGGGTGTTCCCTTTAAAAGCGTCCAATTTGACCCACCCTGTACATGTCTGTATAAGTAGTGGCTGATGAATAAAAAACTTTATACGACTTCGTTGTAAAATCAACAAGAGAGCCAATATTTGGACATTTCAACGACGAAGTAACAAAGTGGTATTATTATTACAAGTACGTAGAATATGTTGAATTTTACAATTTAATCTCGGCTAATAAACAAGAATATTTAGAGAATTTTAAATAAACATTAACTCCCTAACGAGTATACTTTGTATAAAATTTATATATTCCTGGAAAATATTATTTAATCCAACAAAAATTCTAGGTGCAAACCGGCCTATGTATATTGTAAATTCGCAATTATTTATATTATACGAGCAAATTTTATTTGGAAAATCGATGAGGCAGCTTTTCGCAATGGAGTTTAAACGTAAAACGTTATCCTGAAGTGCATGTATTTTTATTTTAGACTTATTTAAAAATAAAATACTTTTCGTATGATGGAAGAGTGTATTTGAATATAAAAAATAAAATTACATGTATAAACTACTTTTTAAATTACTACACAGAGTATTGGGAGCAGCAAGGTGTATAACAATTTAAAAAAAGAGAACATGGAAATCAGAACAACAAAGATTATGTAAAAAATGACCATTTTGTGTTTTTTACAAATATATTTTTTTTGTTTAATCGCTTCTAACAATAGATCATATACAGACCGGACCACCGTAGTAGTAACATAGGTAGAACTGGACGAATTAGCGTATACCCGTCCGTCGGATAAAAAGCAGGCGAAAAAATTGCGATAAAATAAAAATAGGTAGATATGTGATAAGAATGTTACAGAATTTGTATTTATTCGTGTTTTAATAGCCAAAACGAATACATAGATTCTCGCTACAGCTCTCGTGTAAAATTTATTTTTTAAGTAAAATAATGGATGTTTACGAAGTTCGTGAGAAAATTCAAAGTGTAAATTGTAAAATGGTATTTCCAAAATAGGTCTTATCGGGATATACAAACAATTTTTTCACAAACTTTTGTAAACAGGCCAATTCCATCTTTACCTACCATATCAAGAGTTATTAATAATTTTGAAACAGACGGGTGCGTGTCCCCACAAAAACACAAAAAGCCTGATGTGCTGATTAATGAAGAACAGGAGTTAAAGCAAGTGTTTGGGGTGGTTTTGTAGGGGAGCATATGATGGTACATATTTTATAAAGGGTAATTTAACTGTTGAAAAGTATTTGGACTTGTTACAGCAGCAAATTGTCCCAAGAATTCGTGAGTTATTGGGAGAAAGGTTCCACAATGTCTGGTTTCAACAAGATGGTTGCCCTGCCCACAATGCCCGTATTGTTCAAGAATTTTTGAACAATACTTTTCCCAGCCGTTTAATTAGTGGATATGGAACTATTTTGTGGCCCGCTAGATCACCAGATCTTTCTCCCAATGATTTCTTTTTGTAGGGTTATGTAAAAGTGTATGGTCATAATAGGGCTAATAATCTGGATGAGCTTCAAGTAAAAATATAAGAGGCTTTCCAAACTATTAGCCCTAATATGTTAGCCAATGTCAGACGGGGATTTTACGACCGCCTAGGCTTCTGTCTAGCAAAAGAAGGTGATCTTTTTGAACACTTGTTATAACTTTTTTTATTTAGAGTAATATTTTAGTTTTTTTTTCGGGTTTTGAGAATTTATTTATTTTTAATTTTGGCTTGTAAACACACTCAAATAATAAATATTTAAGTCTTTTTATTTTAAATGTTACCTTAAGTGAAGTAAACAATTAAAATGAAAATAATAAATACTCGACACTCCTCGCGTCGTATTCCATTGTCAGGACCGACCCGTCCAAGTACAACTGCAACTGCGTACTGCCTGACCAGCCGACTAGCCGGCAGTGAATCTCTAGTACGAACGCAAATCGGGTAAACGTAAATTCGTCCGGCAACTTGCTATGTTACTAGTAGCCTGGTCTTCTCTGTATACTTAGGTGGATAAGTAAATCACTATGGAACCTGTCGCAAACATATCAACTATTTCCATTTATCTTCTTTTTTTGTTGCACACGCGGTGTTTCTACTTCTACTCTATCTATCCTTGTCGATGACCTATCGTCCAGGCGCCGAATTTGAACATAATTTTAAAAATTTAATTTGTAAAATGCATATATTTGAACAATAAATTGAACGTTTACTGTCACAAAAATTAAATTATATAAAAATACATTTAGCCACTCCGTACGAATATCAATATTCTTAGGAAATTTAACCAGAAAGTATCCATGTGGTTTAATATAAATAAAAGAACAACTGAATACTTTGCCTATGAAAAGATAATTCGGGGACCTTTATATGAGAACTGCCATACACGAAACACTTTCTAGTCATTTTTACGAGTATTTAGGAAGTTACGCCAACGAAAAAAAAATAGAAATATAATTGCATAAACTTAAAATTAACTTCTCACTAAACACACTTGCATCATTTAAAAAATATATAAAAGCGGTCGATAAAAGTGTAATTAGTACAATTTTTAAAATAATTAAGTAATTGTCGTTAGGTAGTAATTGTTAATTTTGAAGTTTAATTTGATATAATGTCATTTTAACAGAACGTCAACGGTTTTTGTAGACGTATCTGTTTTTTAAAAAAATAAAGTGTTCTCGAATAGTTGTCACTGCTGACAATTAATCTCCGCTGGATTAACGCAGCAGTGTTTACAAACACTAACTATTTTATTTTGTAGATTTTCTTGCAGTGGCGAAATACCCATATAGGATGTTTTTGAATAAATTAATAATGTTTGATTTTTATTACTAACTAAAATTCTTTTATCAGACTTTCTATTAGGAATATTGACAAGGCAGCAAAACATGAAAATGTCAAAAGAACTTGTTACAGACCTAACAAAAGAAATCTAGTAGACGAAATCGGAAAAAGCGCTAGAAATAATCTAGGAAACGTTGTCGTACGGTGTTAAGAACAAAAATACTAAAAAAAACAGCTCCAAAATTAACTTTTCCTTGACTTTTACTCTATAGCGAGAGCGTGCAAACGCCATCGCTTGCACGTGTGAGCCGAGAGAAAGCACGCAAGAAAACAAAATCGAATAGAGGCGCTTTAGAATCCGCCCCACCCCCCTTTTTCTATGCAACCCCCGATACACCCCCGTGCACCGCCGCCATCAGAAAAGAACCGGAAATTAACCTTCCTTTGCGCCGGGGCTGAACTTTGATAATGGCGAGCCACGTTTTGACAATGTAACCTAACGTACGTACACGCGTAATTATACTGTCTAAGTTTTCACAAAGCAGCGGCAACCAGTAACGCTTTACCAGGGACCTTTACGTTTTCTATAAAAAAAATCATCACGGGATGTTTTTGACTCTTTTGTCCTAGGATTTAACTTATTTTACGAATTAAGTTTCATTTTTTATTTTTCTTATTTTTTTTTCTTAAAATGAGATAGATGCCATCTATCTTCAGATTAATATACTCTGTTTTACGACTAATGTAAGATTTTGATAAATGACACAGTCTTGAACGAAGCCTTTGAAGTAACCAAAGGAGTACGACAAGGATGTTTTCTGGATTGAGCTTAAAGCTTCATTCAGAACCTCCCAATTATTATTCGCACTATTCAAAATAATTCACCTAAATTTTTAGCTCTTTAACTGAAACGATTTTCCAGATTTTCAAAAAACCTGTTTTTTCAATTTTATTTTTATTTTTATAATAAAATTCAAAATTAATAATTAATGATGATATTTTTTTCTGTTTGGTTTGGTTTGGGTCATTAATTAATTCTTGATTTTACTATAAAAATAAAAATCAAATTGAAAAAACAGTTTTTTTTGAAAATCTCGAAAACCGTTTGAGTTAAAGATCTAAAAGGTGTATTATTTTGATTCGACACCAAATCGATCCCTGAGTGCGTGGTGCGAGTCAAAGAAGCCGCGGGGGCAGATTTCCCATATTAATCCGGCTATACCCTTTTGAAGTATAATTAGTGGAAGACAAAAGTTTGTTAACTTTTTCGACTAATTGAAAATAACTACCACTAATTTTGACGTTATGAATGCTTACATTCAAATTAGAGGAACAAACTTTTACTTTAACTCAAACCACTAATTTATTCCATTAATTGCGAGGTTCTGAATGAAGCTATATAATAAAAAAAGTAGCAAGCTAACATTTGTCTGTTTATTATTATTAGTCTGGTAAACCATACTAATGCAATTACAAAATTAATATATTTAAAAGATTCCATATAAAATAACTTTCATGGGTATGTATATAAAATAATATATTAAACGTTAAATATTTCTTATATTTCAATTTTATACCCAATAATAATCTAGATAATTTTAAATAAATATTAACTCCCTAACAAGTATATTTAGCATAATTCTATATATTATAATATATTTCCAATAATTATTGGAAAATATTTAAACGAACAAAAATGCTAATTTTATTTATATTCGACGAAATAATGAAATTCCAATTAGATGAAAAGCGGTTTGGGTATATTGTAAATTCGCAATTATTAGTCTCCTACGGGAAAATTTTGTTCGCAAAGTTGGCGACTTTCCACGATGGATATTAAATGTAAAAGTTACCGTGAACTCATATATTTTAATTTTAGAGATATTGAAAAATAAAATGCTTTTCGTATTGTAAAAGTATGTTTTCGAATAGAAAAAATAAATTGATAAATATAAAACTACTTGACAGGATTAATAGAATATTGTAAATTAAAAAAACACAAAATGAGATTCATAATAAAGAAAATTATGTAAGAAAATATACGTTTCTAAAAATCATTCTTTACTACCAGAAATTAACAGAAGAATTAAGTTAGCATGGAGTATTTATGAAAGAAACTCAATCATATTCAAATCTAGAATGCCATTTTATCAAAAGAAGAAATCATTCGACCAATGTGTAATACCAGTCATGCGTTTTTAGCCTTTTGCGTTTTTTGCGTCTCAAGCGCTTTTTGCGATTTTACCGTTTTAAGCGCTTTTTTCGATTTGTGTCCATTAAAAACACGCAAAAGACGCGGCAGGTCTGCAGTTTCTATCAAGATGTCAATTAGTAACGTCGCAAGCTCGTGGATTCCCGGCCCGTCCAACAATCAATCCTGTGAGAAAGAGATAGGCGAGATCGGCGCCGTTAGCATTGAAGAGATGAAGATAAAAGATACTGGGATTGAATTGTGGACGGGCCGGAGCATATATTCGGAGACAAACACAATCGACTGCTAGTGCCAGTGGTGTGTGTAAAAATAATAATTATTGTTTGCCATTTATTTGACGAATTTTAGTTTATATGTGTATAGTTTTTTATGTTGTAGTGTTGTGGTTAGTACTTGTTATAATTATAATATAATAAATAATTATAATTATATAATAGAATAGTAAATATTTCTAGTTTCTAATGCAATTTTAGGACATGATTTATGAAACATTATGGAGTGAAACTTCTTTACGCGCGCTGGGAATAAAAATTGAAGGCCGTGACATACGAGCTAGTGAGTCGGCCTGACACACGAGCTCGTTGTAACGAAACGTGTTAACGGCTTAGAAATACGTAGTGACGCGACGTATATTTGTGAGCAGTCCACGTGTTTATAAAAAATATTGATATTTTAATACAAATTTTAAAAGTGAATCAAATTATTACGTATAAAAAACATTTTTTACAGGTAAAAAACTATTTTTATTATTTTACGCGAATAAAACTGTTACACGTAAAAAACTATTTTTTACGCGTATAAAACTATTTGTTACTGGTAGAACACTATTTTTTACGCGTGTAGAACTATTTGTTACTGGTAGAAAACTATTTTTTACGCGTATAAAACTATTTGTTACGCGTAAAAATCTATTTGTTACACGTAAAAAACTATTTTTTACGCGTCAAAAACTTATTGTTTCTGGTAGAAAACCTTTCTTACGCAAAAAAAATATTTTTTACGTGTAAAAAACCATTTGTTACACGTAAAAAACTAATTTTTACGCGTCAAAAACTTATTGTTTCTAGTAAAAAACTCTTTTACCCAAAGAAATATTTTTTACGTGTAAAAAACTATTTGTTACACGTAAGAAAGTGTTTTTTGTGCGTCAAAAACGTTAAAAAAACCTTTTTTACGCAGAAAAAAAAAAATAATCATAAAAAACTATTTTTTACGCGTAAGAAAATATTCCTTTAATTTATTACTTTTCCAACATTTCAAACTACACTTTCTCAAACATTTCCTTCAAATGTTTGAATTTAATAAAATCTTCCTAAACAGTAGATGTTCTTTATAAAAATATTTTTAGATAATATCCTAAAATGAAAAAAATGGATACTATTTAATTTATTTTTATTGTATTATTAAATATAACGTCCGCCTATGACGGGGTTTCATCTTAGAAAACGCTAAAGACGCTACAGAAAACAAATTGATTTGTTTTCATTTGCGTTTTTTGCGAGACACGCAGAACGCTACACACTTTTGGTGTGGCCACTTCTATATAATCCTGTTATTTTGTTTTTGTCGCTAAAGAAAAAACGCAAAAAACGCTTTCTGTGTGGCCGTGGGCTTAGTCATGCAAAACCAGGACACTTAAAACGGAAATTTAAAAAAAACTGCAGGTCGCACAACGCTCAATGGAACAAAATATGCTGGGAATAACAAGAGATAGACCGTAAAAAATGAGAGTGGATAATATAAAAAACCCAGGTAATAGATGTCATCCACCGATTCAAATCCTTCAAGTGGCAATGGGCAGGGTACCTGGCAAAGAAGGATGGACAACAGATGGACAACAAAAGTTACAGCATGGAACCCACGAGAAATTAATAGACCTAAAAAAAGACCGAACCTAAGATGGGACCATGGCATTAGAAAATTAGCAGCGACAACTTGGGCCCGCATAACCAACAATAGACAATAATTGACCCAACTACAAAGAGAGTATCTAAATATGTGAAGGAGGCTACACCATAATTGGAAATAGTTGAATAAGCTGAAAATGATGATGGATGTTAGTTCAGAAATTACTTGAAAAAGAAACGAAATAGGATTGAAACCTCTACACCCTGTATCTCCAAAACAAAGCATCTTAGGACATGATTTGATAGGAAATTTCTTGGTTCTTTTTATCTTTCGGACCACCTTGCATATCACTGCGATAGTCTGGCACGTTTCTGAAATTTTGTACTAAGCGACGGCAAGCCATTGTCAAAAGTGTTAAGAGTCTATTACGCTGAACTTTCGGGTCGCCCTCAGGGGTCGGGTAGAGCAGGTGTGTGGCTGAAGGAAATATATATATTACGCCGGATTCTCACCGAATCGGACCGACCATAATCGTCCTGATCCAGATCGATTCGATTGTGGTCGTTCCGACAGAAATCGATTGAATGTGTTCATCAGATTGCATCGGGACGATTATGGTCAGATTTATTTTAAAGTGGAGGTACCTAGTCTCCTCCAAGATGTCGTCAAGTGAAGACGAAGTTGTTGTAGCACTCGCGTATATAAGACGAAGACGCCGCCGTCGTCACCGGTTTTGGGTACATCCGTACATAGCGGAAAATCAAAACAGAGGTGCTTTCATTTGCGCTTGTGAATTGGCATACCACAACGACAAGTTCAAAGATATGTACCGCATGTCGAAAGACAGCTTTAACTCCTATGTAACATGGTGCGGGCCTATATTTCCAAACGAGATACAAATTATAGAAAATGTATGTTAGTGGAAGAAATAACTGCCGACTGCCGACTGCCGACCAACGACGTTGTAAGCAGCGTCGCGTACGGCTAATATCGCCCGATTAAAATCGGTCACGACTGAAATCTTGTCAGTGGACACGTACCTATTTGCGATTAGGTGCAAGATCTTCGTCGCGCGATCGATCTGGTGAGAATTCGGCCTTATATTTCAGAAATCTGCTTAATTAAGAAACCTGCCCGATCGAAATCTGGACGATTGGGGTCGGTCCGATCTGGTGAGAATCCGGCCTTATATTTTAGAAATCTGCTTAATTTCAGAAATCTGCTTAAGGCCGGATTCTCACCAGATCGGACCGACCCCATTCGTCCAGATTTCGATCGCGCGACGAAGATCTTGCACCTAATCGCAAATGGGTACGTGTCCTCTGACAAGATTTCAGTCATGACCGATTTTAATCGGGCGATATTAGTCGTACGCGACGCTGCTTACAACGTCCTTGGTCGGCAGTCGGCAGTCGGCAGTCGGCAGTTATTTCTTCCACTGACATACATTTTCTATAATTTGTATCTCGTTTGGAAATATAGGCCCGCACCATGTCACATAGAAGTTAAAGCTTTCTTTCGACATGCGGTACATATCTTTGAACTTATCGTTGTGGTATGCTAATTCACGAGCGCAAATGAAAGCACCTCTGTTTTGATTTTCCGCTATGTACGGATGTTCCCAAAACCGGTGACGATGGCGGCGTCTTCGTCTTATATACGCGAGTGCTACAACAACTTCGTCTTCACTTGACGACATCTTGGAGGAGACTAGGTATCTCCACTTTGAAATAAATCTGACCATAATCGTCCCGATGCAATCCGACGAACACATTCAATCGGTCGGAACGACCACAACCGAATCGATCTGGATCAGGACGATTATGGTCGGTCCGATTTGGTGAGAATCCGGCCTAAGGCTTAGCCCGATCCTATCGTGTTAAGCCGCACCTAAAATTCCAAACACTCGTGCTTTGATTAAGGTTTGCAGAGCTTCAGCATTTGCCATAAAATAACGAGCAATTTGTTAGAAAACCATATAAATTATACAGGGTGGTCCGAATTGTATACCGGAAACTTCGGCAGCATATTCTGCAGATAAAAATAAGTAAAAAAGTTCGTTTTTTTTGGAGATACAGGATGTAGAAGTTACATTTTTTTTTCGATTTTTTCGAAATAATTTCTGAAGTAACGTCAATATTTGGATGAAAATTGGTGCCTGGGAGTTTTTTGACATGAAAAATTTGATTTTGATGTCAATATGACTCCTACTTGTAGAAGGCGCCACCTACATATTTTTTAACTTGTTTGAAGAGTAATAACTTTTAGTCCGTTCCTGTATAAAACTACTGAATAAAAAAATATACGTTTTCGACTTTTTTTACATAAAAAAAGTCTCTTGGTAAAAATCGTTACGAGTAATGGTTTTCGAGATATTTGGAATCAAAATTATCAATACCTGTCATCATTGACATAAATTCAATATGTTAACTAAATAGCTATTAGACTGAATTCATAAATTTGACAATTTTTGTGCCAAAAGTTCAACAGAAACTGTTAAATCATCAATTTTTCGCAAAAAAAAATTATGATTAATTTAAAAAATTAAAAATTTATTATTTCAGTCAAATAACTATACTTAACGTGTGCTTATTTTTTGTCAATAGACATGTATTGACTATTTCAATTTTAAATATCTTGAGAACGGTTGCTCGTAGCGATATTTACCAAGAGACATTTTTTACGTAGAAAGTCATGGAAATGTATATTTTTTAGTCAGTAGTTTTATACAGATACGGACGAAAAGTTATTAATCTTCAAAACAGTTAAAACACATGTAGGTGGCGCCCTTTACAAATGGGAGCCATTTTGACATCAAAATCAAATTTCTCATGTCAAAAAACATCTAGACACCAATTTTCATCCAAATATTGACATTATTTCAGAAATTATTTGGAAAAAATCGAAATAAAAATGAAACTTCTACACCCTGTATCTCCAAAACTAAACATTCTAGAACATAGATTCGGACCACCCTGTATATCACTGTAATCCTAAAACTTCAATCTATTTCCGTATTGTAATGGAATTTTAAACTATATCCTTATTTTCGAGAAAATTTAGTCCAAACATATGGAAAATTTTGTTGATGTTTGACCATCAAAACCTTAAAAATAAAGAAGTTGTCTAAAAATGTGCTAAAATACGGATATAGTATAATCCTTTATCTTTAATTTCCTTCTTTATTTGTGTAAAAATACCTAGACAGTTTTACATAAAACGTTAAGTGCCGAACGCTTATTTTGTTAATTTTTCGGACTAGTGAAATAGACTCTTAAGACCTAATCGATTTAACACATTTTTCTTAAAATAAAACTGTCCAAAATAACAATAAACCCTGTTTTATCACCTCCATTATACCTTGTCCCGAGCGTCGGGTAAATTCCATCCGTTCTAAGCACGATGCCATTTAAATATTAACCCTCCGCTTTAGCCTGGGCCGGCCCTAACCAAGTGTTTTTAATTGCTCTAGACGACGTTTTGTTTCTGAAGTACGGCCCATTTTCAAATGTTAATTGCGTATAGTGCAGTCAGTGTACGCTGCGAGATACGGAACTTTATATAGTCGGGTAAATAGAGGGGATAAGAAGGGACTAGAGAGGTTCCTGATGATGAAGATGAGGGTTTGGAGAAACTTGAGCAATATTTACCTTAAACCGGGTGGTAGATGAGTTATTAATTAAAAACCAGATGCGGGGGCTATCGAAGAAGCCACAATTTCTTAAAATATATGAAAAAAATCAATATGTCGAATAAAAAGTTAATAATAATTATTTTATTTTGTCCAATTTGAAACAGACTATAATTGATATCTTTTGATAAATAGAAGCGTGGCCGGTCGTAGCTCCAGCGGTAGTATGTCGATCTGCATATTTAAATAAAAATATATATTTATCTAAATAGACCGACCAACGAGCCGCCATGCGCCACCTCAAAACCAAACCTTGAGTATATTTGCCTTGAATAGCCTCTCAAATAGTGCCGTTCGGATTCGGCGATAAACTGTAGGTCCCCTGTACTTGTGAAACACTGATGACACACATCACAAGTACATACGAGAGGTAGCTGATGCTCTATATAGAGTAATGCACTGTAAGAAGAAGAAGAGAAATAGAACATCCATATATTACCCTAGGAATTACCAAAAATGTTGCAATACGCTGTCAAATGTCAAAAGCTTTGGTGTAAAGTATTTCTTTTTAAATGGACACATAAATTACTGTGACTATATTTTAGTAATGGTTATACAGGGTGTCCCAGGCTGAGCGTGCATTAGAAGTTTCTAGAGAACTATAATATCTATATCTTAGATTTTTTGTACATCACTGTTTTACAACGAGATCTATCGATTAGAAATATTTTCATTATGGCGGCACTTCCGGAAATAACGGAAATTGAGAGCAACTTTCTTATTTTAAATGGGTACCCCTATTTTTTATTACATACTTGAATTCTCTGCAAGTTTTTTATGAATTTTGATATCAAATACTCTATACCAATCATTAACCGTTTTGGAGAAAAAAAAAATATTTAAAATTTTTGGACGAAAAAAACCGCCTGTCAAAAAAATCGGTATAGCCTAAACGACAAATTTAATGATTTCCACAGCCTCTGTGGCATAAAGAGAACACATGTGGCTATCTATTTCAAAATTTAAAATTGTTTGAATGTCATATAATATTAGCCGTAGCTGTCATGGAATTGAGCGATTAAAAAATTATCATAAATCATTTTTTTCAAATGGAAACGCACTTTTTTTATTTCACTAGTGAATTATTTATTATAAGTTTTTAATCGTTCAATTCGAACAATATAAATTTTGAAATATTTAGCCACATTTCTTCACTTTATGCCACAGTAGCTGTGGTAATCACTAAATTTGTCGTTTAGGCTATAAATTTTTTTTGACAGGCAGTTTTTTCCTCAAAAATTTTAAATATTTTTTTTCTCAAAAACAGTTAATATTAGGTATAGAGTGTTTAATATCAAAATTCATAAAATTTTACAGAGAATTTAAATGTGTAATAAAAAATGGGGGTACTCATTTAAAATAAGAATGTTGCTGTCAACTTCCGGTACTTCCGGAAGTGCCGCCATAGTGAAAATATTTTTAATCAATAGATCTCGTTGTGAAACAATCTAGTATCCGAAAATCAATTAATATATAGGGTGTTCCATTAGAAAAAAAACACAACTTTGGTGTGTAACTTTTTTTGGGGACACCCTTTATAATTCTATATATTTTTATAAAGTGCTTTCAGTACATATGCTACCAAAATTTCATTTCGATATAAACTACCTTTCTCCTTGGAGCTTCAACGGCGTATGAGAGGCGCCACCCTGTACATGAAAATTTGAATGTGTACTTTTTTCGTGCCGGTGAATGTAGGTTCAGGTCTTTATATATTTGCCTCTACAAATGAAAAGAACATTTCGTTAAATAGATGCTAAAATGTATGTTGCCTAATTGCCGCCCATTGAGAATTCAAAAATATTCTAGTCAGCTTTAAAATACAATTCAGTTTCAACAATGCCCATTCGAAAAAGCGTATAGCAGCGGTAATTTGACACTAAACCTAATGGATTCATTACATTCCTTCCAAACGCGCACGGCGATCCGTAAAAGCTGTAAAATATTTGTTTTGCGTTTCCATTTTTGAAAGGGTGCATGCCAGCTTTGTCCGCTGACTGGGCTAATGCTTTTCATAGTAAAAAATCGAATTCAAATTCACCATTTCGCTCAAATCTATCTACTAATTGCCAACAGTATGTCGGTGCGATGAAAAAACAACCGTATTTGTCGAACTAGAATAAATTTTACTCCTTTTTTTAATCCATTTTGTAATCATTTACATGCATTTGTGGAGATAATGGTTTTAATCATTTAGTTCTATTACAGGACAGCAGTGATGTGTCGTGAAAAATATGAATGAAGTAACAAATTATACAGGGTACGGCAATAGTGCGTCGGGCATCTGTAGCTCCTAGAATAAAAAAACTTGAGAATTTTGTTTAAGTGCAAACCTAAAGTATGTACCAGGATGTATTTCAGGAAAATATTTCAACTTCTATAGGGTGGCTCAAAAAAGTGTGAGTGGATCTGGATGATTTTTTTTAAATGAAACACCCCGTATATTATTGCATTTTTGGCTTCCTTTCAAATCACTTTACATAACCCTAAGATATGAATAAATATATTTCGATAGTTTCAGAGATATTAAAAAATAAATGAAAAATATATATTTTTCAGCCCTTCTTAAAAAAATTATAATTGATATTGATATTTGCAGCGCCCTCTGCAATTCGTTATCCCTCAGTCCGCTGATAAAGCACTAAGCAGCCAGTTCTTCCCTAAATCCTTCCGGTGCTTCTGGATACTCTAGGTGTACCAGGCGACGTAAGTCTGCTTCGAATTCCTGCAGACTCTCTCCGGACCTCTGCAGGCGTGTCTTGATCTGTGCCTGCTAAAGTTGGCGTCGATGTTGGTCGCCATATCTTCTGTCCAGTGCAGCGACCAAAGTTTGGTATTCCTGCTGTTGGGCTGCAGGAATAGTTTGCAGGAGTTCCAGGGCAGGGCCACGCAGCGCGATGACAAGTGCCGCTGCTTTCTCCTGGTCAGTCCATCCGTTGGCAGCGGCGGCTGCTTCAAACTGACGGTGGTACATTGTCCAGGTCGTTTGTCCATCGTAGGTCGGTGCCTTGAGGTTCGCAGTTCCAGAAACGCCAGGTGTCCTTACTTGTAACTTGGTCTTCTGTAGGTCCATCTCTAATTTTTCCATTTTCTGCTGAAGGCGCTCCTCCAGATCTTCTACGACTTCTTGGAAGTGGGTCTCTTGTCTTCGTTCCGAATTTTCGATACTCTGTTGAATACGGTCCTGCTCTTCTTGTTTGTCTTGTTGTCGCTGAATTTTTAAATCTTCTAAGATTTTCTTAAGCCGGTCCTGTTCTTCTTGTTTGTCTTGTTGTCGTTGAATTTTCAAATCTTCGAAAATTTTCTCAAGCCGGTCCTGTTCTTCTTGTTTTTCTCTACGATGTCGCTCCTCGAAACGAATTTCCAAATTACCCAACATTTTCTCAAGCCGGTCCTGTTCTTCTTGACGTCGTAATTTTTCCTCTTCCTTTTCTCTCTCTAATTTCTCCATAAAATCTCCCAATAATTTGCTTACTTCTTCCATTTTCTTCGCTTGCTGTCTCGTACCAACCATAAAAATTCCCAAATTCGGTGTAAAATCTTCAAAATCCACTTAAATCGCACTTCCGACACCAGTTGTTACGGATTCCGTGGGTCCACTATTTAAACTCACGATAAAATACTTAACGAATTTATTTGTTTCACTCTGTACACACAACTTATACTATTTACAACACAACTTATGCAACTACTATTACTCTAACGGTATTTCGCGGTATTTTCAAACTTCAGACTTCAGACTATCTTCAGACTTTAGACTTCCAACTTGTCCAACTGTCAAAGCGCGGGCCTTATATACCCCCTGGCGGTTGTTTCTAGATTTTTCTAAAGAATTCTATAATTTTCTTTACTTTCTGGCGAATGCGCCAGGTTCCTCAATGCACGTTGCGATTTTAGCAGTATGCAGTTATGCAACCAGTAATACACCTTGACAATATTTTGATTTTTTTTTACTGCTCGGTGGGCCCCTCAGGTTAGCGGGCCCTGTATCATTGATAGAGCTGATACAGCGGTTGCTACGCCACTGCTTTAGAGTAATATTATAATATTCAGCGTGATAATGCATTGAATTATTTTCTTGTAATTTAGAGACAGAATAAAACTGAGTATATTCCAAGTTAAAAATATTCCAAAGTTTCTTTTTACATTGAATTGCCAGAGGAATTATAGGAGACAAGGTGAATTATTGAGTTAAAGTTAGAGAAATGTCCCTGACATTGCTGACTAGGACGCGAAAGGTGAATGGTTTTAATTGGAGCCGGAACTGTGACATGTGACAATCCTGGCGTGACAGCGGCTTAAATGGACGTGTGTGTTAAATTAATTTGGCTAATAGAGATCTGGAAATTGGTAAAACGTGTTACGGGACAAGTTCGGACTTATTCTGACAACGAACAGTAGTTAGTAGTGTGTGCGACTGGTAATAACTTAATAATAGGATATTATCGATTCACAAAATGTCAGCGTCAAAAATCCTATTTTTGTACTTTGAAACATTAAAATTTGTACATGAATTATACCCTAAAATATTTTTCATAATATACAATATTTTTTATTAATATATACAACATGACCTTATATACGAGGCTAAGATTCGTGTTTGAACCTGTCACACGATCCCATATTAATTTTGAAAAGATCAAACACTATCTCACTAGATGATTTTATGCAAAAGTTGTATTAGAGTTTTGGGAAGAGGCATTAAAGTTGTACTTTTGCGTAGGACTTCGTTTCATTTGGAATAGCCATTTAAAAGTTACTTGCAAAAATTTATCTTCAAATTGAAAACAAATTTATAATACGGCCCAGAGAAGGCTACAATTAAAATACCAGCAAAAATGATGATTGTGTCATTGTCAAATTCGATGTCATATTTTGTTTACAAATACAAATTTGAAGGTACCAAACAAAGTAATTTGATATAAAATAATTATGAATTTCGCAACTTCTGGAAAAATTACGATGGTTAAACGGAATTTTGCTGGAAATAGTATTCCGGCTGTGTTAGATATGTTCGCAGCTCAGTCTCCGGAAAACCTACAGCATTTTCATGCATCTGTTGTCCGACGATACGATGATACGATATTAATTTCATTGGTTGAATTTAAAGACTTCTATTGGTTAACCGTTTCTAATCAATCAAAATCTTTAAATTCAACCAATAAAATTAGTATTGTATCATCGTATCGTCGGACAAATTACAACGGATGCATGAAAATCAAGCTTTAGTCAACAGTTTAAAAAATAAACCGGAGGTTTGAAACTAAAGGCACTAAGGTATTTAGCATATGGAAGTGTGAAAACCAAAATAATTGAACAGGAAGAAAATAACAATGACTTGAATATTCTTCATGTTGAAGAAAAGAAAAACATTGAGTCCCGTTTATTGGGGATACAGTAGGAAAATACCACGGTATCTTTCGCCGAATGACTTCTTCCTGTGAAGCACACTCAAAAACTGTCTTTATGGGCATATTAAATACAGATATTTAGATGGTCTGAAAACGAGGCCTCTGTGCAATGCTAAAGATTCTCTCCTTAACGATTATCCCTTGAATTATTGTGGATATATGTACTGTATGATTGGAAAACCCTGCGTCAGCGATGGCTATGAAATGAAGATCGCTGTCATTTTATATGTAAATTTATATTGGAAATGTCTTTGATCGTCATTTCCCAGCCTACTGGACGCCGTTTTTTTCGATCATACGGTAGTATGAGCGAGGCCTGCGAGTGATCGAGTAATGAACAGCAATCAAGTCATACATCGCGAATATTAATTCTAGGCGACAGTACAACTTTAACGGCGCGGCGCTTCAAAAAAGTCTAATACAATTTTTGCATATAATCATCTGCGGAGATAATAAATGACCTTTTCAAAATTTACATGGGATTTCCTATGTCCCGCGTTCCGATGAACGATGAGCATCAGTTTCATTATTAGTTTCTAATAATTTTGGAACACTCTTCTTTTTCCTTTTGAAAAACGGGAACAATTTTCTTGTAGTGTATGCATTTTACAGCCCCATCATACATTCTCATTTCGAGGTGCGGACGTGGATAGTTTCGCAGGTCGTTCCATCCAGCCAGGAACTCTATATTTTCCAACTATCCGACGATCATTTTGACTTATTACGCAAACGTGAGAGCGCCCGCCCTGGATACGTTGTATTCTTAACGACGGAAGACTTTACATCTTCGTGTTTGAAAAATAACTGTTGGTATTCTACCTTACAAAGGGCGATAACGACCATCACAGCCACAAACAGCGAAATATAATGCCTTTGTCTTGTTATGTTTTAAATTGTATTTTTCACTCATGTATTCTTTGTTCAATCCAAATCAATTTATTACAGGAAAATATACGCAAAACCTTTAGAAATTAACTTTCCTCTATAGTTCTATCTCTATCCTAAAATGGGTCGAGGAATGTGACAGATATAACGTTCCTTCAGGATGGACTAACCTGGTATACAGACAGGTCAGAACAAGAGCTGGAGTATTTGGGAAAAGACTAAGGGTACGCTTATCCTTTTCCTTGGGTATCAACTCAACCGTATTCCAGGCAGAAATTTTCGCCATTCTACAATGTGCTAGAGGAAACAACAGAAGAGCTTATTCAGGTAAGCTCATCAATATATGCTCAGACAGTCAGGCGGCACTTAGAACGCTTATGAGCCCTCAGGTCTCGTCGAGACTCGTCTGGGAATGCCTAGGTAAACTAGGAGCTCCGGCACGAAGGAACAGTATTATTATTTATATTTTTCACCCCTTCTCGGGGTGAATTTGGAAAAATCTTAATTGAAATTTATAATTTTTCAAGCAAATTGAATGAAAATGTTTAATATATGAATTTTTCAGCAACATAATTTTTTTTAAATGTCTACTATCATCCCCTAGCTTCTAGCCACCCTATCTCGGTTAATTTTGATCTGAGCAAAAAAAGTATAGATATGATTTCTATGTAAAATTTGACGTTCCACAACTTGCAGTTCCAAAAAGTTTGAGAAAGTTCCAAACTATACGGGAGTTATCAATCTTCTATATACATATATACTATAATAAGTACTATTGTAGTTTGTAGTTATTACTTTCATTATGTTAGTGTTATTTTGTTGTTGTTGTTCTGTTTGAGTCTTACCAAAGTTCACAGAATTACATAGAATTATTCTGTAAACTTTGATTTTACTATTGAAAACTTTTCAGATATCTGTAAACTTCGAATATAATGTGTAACAAACCAAGGAAGATTTCGGCAGACGACATCCAGAAAATACGACATCCCTGTAAATTATAATGACACGACTGTCACTGTCACACATCCTCCCGTTGTACATGTACCATTGCGATAAAAAAAGTAGTAAAACAAAATATGATTTAATCTGCTGGTCTACAAGTATAATAAAATATTTCCTTTCAAACTGATAACTCAGTGTCATCAGAATTTTTATACTTTCATTTCGCCACGTATACCTACCAATTATTACCAAATCCATGGTAACGCCTAAAAAGTTAGGTGGTATAATTATATCATATCATATATCGGTGGCATATCGATATCCTAATAGACCAGGAGTTCTATCTGGGACTATATTAATTCTTGTACTACTTTTTTTATCGCAATGGTACATATCGATTTAGAATAATATGTAGGTTAATAGTTAATTAAGCTTTTTTGGACATACTATATACTATCAAGTTGTTAAATAAAAAGTAATTTTCATAGACGTAGAAAATTAGTTTAATTTTCTACGTCTGGCAATGTAAAAAATGTAGAAAACTAGTTGGAGTAGAAAATTAATTTTCTACGTGTAGAAAATACGATAGAAAAAATAGAATTTTCTACCTACCTAACCCTGATTGCTGTTTGAAATCTAAAATTAAACACTAAATATTTATTAGTATTAATAATTAAATGCCTAACAATGCCATAAATTTAGTTTCTCAACCAATTCTTACCAGAATATCACCGAAAATATCCGGAATATTAATGACATTGTTATAAAACATTTACGAGAATGTCTCCCGGTCGATCAAATAATTATTGGATGCATTCCTGTCCGCTTGCGGTCAGTAGGACTCGCTCTACCTGACAAGCCGAACGCTTCCGAAAATCCAGAGACGACCCCGTCCGTCGTCCAGACAGACCGGAACAAAACCTGGAGACTTCCGGAATTCAATTATACGCTGCGGTCACGGTTTCCTGGACAGGGACGGCGATTTCAGATAAAAAAATGGCGGGTTAAACTTCGAACCCTGGCTAATGATTCCTTACAGAAGTGAATTAACGAAATTAAAGAGGAAAAACGACTAACTCTGTAGACTTGACAGCTATTTTTTTATAGATAATACAGATAATACATGTAGATTTTTAGCAATAGATAATACTCTTCCTGTAATATTTTTATTCGAACATCAAACATATTCAAATCGATCTTAGACTATACGGGGTGGTCCGAACTGTATTTTGGAAACTTCGGCAGCGTATTCTGCGCATTAAAATAAGTAAAAAAGTTCGTATAAATGTATGTATTGAAATGCTTAGTTTCGGAGATACAGGGTGTAGAAGGTTCATTTTTATTTCGATTTTTTCCAAATAATTTCTGAAGTAACGTCAATATTTTGATGAAAATTGGTGTTGGGGAGTTTTTTGATATGAGAAATTTGATTTTGATGTCCATATGACTCGTACATATTTTTAACTGGTTTAAAGAATAATAACTTTTCGTCCGTACCTGTATAAAACTACTGAGTGAAAGAATATACATTTACGACGTTTTTTACGTAGAAAAGGTCTCTTGGTAAAAATCGTTACCAGTAATGGTTCTCGAGATATTTCGAATTGAAATTATCAATACCTGTCATCACTGACATAAATTAAGCATGTTGACTAAATAGTTATTGAAATCATAAATTTCAAATGTTTTTGTGTCGAAAATTCTACAGAAACTGTTTTATCATCATTTTTTCGCAGGAAAATTTATGATTAATTTTAAAAAATTGGTGCGAGTCGGACTCGCGCACGAAGGGTTCCGTACCATTCATTATCTATACAACGTTAGACATTATATTATTATAAACTTTTTTTCCGATTTAGTTGAAATTTTGAATGCGCGTATAAGTAATTTAAAAAAAAATGAAGAAACACATTACTAAAAATTGTATTAATCAATAATAATATATAAAAAGTAAAAATCAATATGTAAAAATTAAAAAAAAAGATTAAAAAAAAGTCGCCTTGACTAGGATTCGAACCTGCCTTACTACGGCTCCAACGTCATAGCAGCGTAAAGTTCTAACGCTTTAACCACGCGGCCACCGAGGACTTGAAAGGTTCTATGTAAAATTTTTACTTAAAAGATAATGTTTAGTGAAAGTACTGTTTTATTTATAAACATTTATTTAACTCTGTTTTTAGTATTTCTTCTTATAGCGGCAACATAGATACATTATCTGTAAAAATTTCAACTGTCTAGCTATAACGGTTCATAAGATAGACCTTTGTGACAGACGGACAGACGGACAGCGAAGTCTTAGTAATAGGGTTCCCGTCTTTACCCTTTGGGTACAGAACCCTAAAAATAAAAATTTCTCAAATTTATTTTTTCAGTCAAATAACTATCTACTCAACGTGTTTATTTTTTTGTCAAAAATTACATGTATTGACTATTTCCATTCTGAATATCTTGAGAAAGGTTACTCGTAGCGATTTTTAGCAAGAGAACTTTTTTTACGTAAAAAATCAAGATGTATATTTTATAACTCAGTAATTTTACAGGTACGGACCAAACGTTATTACACTTCAAAACAGTTAAAACACATGTAGGTGGCGCCCTCTACAAATTGGAGTCATATTGACCTCAAAATCAAATTTCTCTTGTCAAAAAAACAATTTTCATCCAAATATTGACACTACTTCAGAAATTATTTGGAAAAAATCAAAATAAAAATGCAATTTCCACATCGTGTATCTCCGAAACTAAGTATTTTAGGACATACATTTATACGAAGTTTTTTAGGGTTCCGTACCCAAAGGGTAAAAACAGGACCCCTACTACTAAGACTTCGCTGTCCGTCCGTCCGTCCGTCTGTCACAAAGGTATACATTATGAACCGTTATAGCTAGACAGTTGAAATTTTTACAGATAATGTATCTACGTTGCCGTTATAAGAACAAATACTAAAACAGAATTAAATAAATGTTTATAAATAAAAAAGTGCTTTCACTAAACATTATCTTTTAAGTAAATTAATTACTTATACGCGCATTCAGAATTTCAGCTAAATCGGAAAAAAAGTTTATAATAATGTAGTGTCTAATGTTGTATAGATAATGAATGGTACGGAACCCTTCGTGCGCGAGTCCGACTCGCACTTGACCAATTTTTACTTATTTTTATCTGCAGAATATGCTGCATGCCGAAGTTTCCGGAATACAGTTCGGACCACCCTGTATGTCACGGTAGAACAGGTCTTGTGCATCTAGTTACGCTATACGTTCCCCATACCACTTCCAGTCATCCATTGCAAACGTCAAACGTCTCTACCTCTACGTCCCACTTCGCCCCCCACCCTCCGCCTAGAACTCAGATCGTTCGCTTGGTCGTTCTAATTAAAGGGCAAAATTTACGGGCAACGACAAAAGTAATTTTACGCCTGATAGGTTACCCTATTAATGCTAACGTAACGGAATTACAAAGGTGGGCCCCGTCCAAGGGGGCAGCCCTAGGGGAAGATGGGGTTCGGGGACTCGCTAGGGTTAATTGGGTCGGGAAACTTGGATGGCTCCGGTTATTAAAGACAGATTAATTTTGTAATGGCGACGCTGGTGGAACGGAGAGCAGTAACTGTCTCGAAGAGAAATAATGTGATGTGTTTAAGACGTGACTAAGATCTGGGTTTAGTGTACACGTGGTAGGCATTGCTGTTAATAAGAAGCTTGTGGCCACAGGGTGCATAATCAGTGATTGAAATAGTTATATACCGAGTACATCCTGTTATATTGTTATTTTTATTTATTGAATTCGGTAAGAGTCCATTCAGTTCGGCATTTAATGGTGCGTTTAGACTTGAGCACGCACGAGCTGAGCGTGCGCGCCCGCTTCGTTCGCGCTCTCGGTTCCGTTCAAATTCCGACGAATGAAGTGATCCATTTGTGCGCGCACAGCAGAGTTGTGTTGGCGAAAATAATGGACGACCAAGAAATAGTCGAGGCTGCAGTCTTTGTTATGCACAGTTATTAAAACGGAGAAAAATCGAAAACATCGTCGCTGGTGGCAAACCCAAATTTTTAGAAATCGATATAATTTACTGCAACAACTTAGTGTCTGAGGAGGGCTATGATCAATTCAAAAACTTTACAAGAATGACTAGGCCCGACCTTGAATATTTACAAAATTTAATAACACCAAAAATTACGAACAAAAGATACAAATTTTAGAATAGCAATTTCATTAATATCGACATACTCAATATTAATTTTATTTACAAGGTCTTGCCATGCGTTTTTTTCAAAAAAAATAAAAATAATAATACAAAGAATGTTTAACATCCCATAATATAGGCAACTTTTCATATTCTTCAATTAATAATAACGAAGATTCATTGATCCACTCCATAATTTTAATAAAGAAAACGAAAAAAAAAATCACACACGCACGCACGAACGCAGACAAAACAAATTGCCGGTGCAAACTGAGCGTTCGCGCACAGCATAAAATCCCTTTGAGCACGGACCAAAAACCGACACTAGACGGCTCACGTTCGCGGCTGCTCGCGTACAGACAGTTTCAGAGTGAGCGTACACTTGAGCATTCGCGGAGGATCAGTGCGTGCGTGCTCAAGTCTAAACGCACCATAACGTTTTATGTAAAACTGGATAGGTATTTTTACAAAAATGAAAAAGAAAATTAGAGTTAAAGGATTAAACTATATCCGAATTGTAGGTCATTTTTAGACAACTTATTTATTTTTAAGATTTTGATGGTCAAACATCAACAAAATATTCCCATAAAAGTATGTTTGGACTAAATTTTCTTGAAAATAATAAAGACATAATTTAAAATTCCGTTACCATACGGAAATACAGGGTGGTCGGAACTGTATTCCGGAAATTTCGCCAGCATATTCTGCAGATAAAAATAAGTAAAAAAGATAGTGTAAATGTATGTCCTAAAAACCTAAAAAGCTTAGTTTCGGAGATACAGGGTGTAGAAATTTCATTTTTATTTCGATTTTTTTTAAAATAATTTATGAAGTAACGTTAATATTTGGATGAAAATTGGTGTCTGGGAGTTTTTTGATATGAGAAATTTGGGATTTTTATGTCAATCTGACTCCTACTTGTAGAAGGCGCCACCTAGGTACATGTTTTTTAACTGGTTTGAAGAGTAATAACTTTTCGTCCGTACCTGTATAAAACTATTGAGTAAAAAATAAACATTTCTGTTATTTTTACGTAAAAAAGGTATCTTGCTAAAAATCGCTACGAGTAATGGTTTTCGAGATATTTGGAATCGTATGATCAAATAAAAACGGCGTCAGCGATGGCTATGAAATGAAGAAACAATGAGAAAATATTTACTTTACCTTTAATAACATTCTTTATCACAAAACTCAAGTACTAGAAATAACACCAATGCGTCTCGAATCGTAGTCTAAAAGCTATTCCTTTACAACTATGCTCTCTGGTCGTCGCCTGATTTCCCTCTCCCTACTTTTGCGAATAATATTTTAAAAATCAATAACTTTATTTATATATACAGAGTGTCTTAAAACTGAATATTTTAGATTTAAAGAAATATGTCTATTTTTAAATAGGCGGTTCATCTCAGGAGAGTGTATTGGTCTTGATCTTTCATTTGATCATCACTAACCACGGTCTGGAGACCGCTTAAACCGAGTAGACCCCATTCAGATTTGCCCTGATAGTAAAAAGGATTTGTTACGCCATAATAAAGAATTACAGTATCGCTAAAACAACAAGCCGGCAACGTTGCACTCCGCCTTGTCGATCTGTCGTTTTTATTAATGGCACAAGTGCGCTATATTCGCAATTAGGCTGGGCCATAAATAATCCGGGTCTGATCCGGGCACTGTATGCCCGGAATGTTACTTCTTCTATTTTTTTACCTCGCCGCCCGGCCCCCACTCCTGGAATGGTCTGGACGCTTTATTATTAAAGGGCAGTCGATGTGGACGGGTGACGACGACGTGGCAACGTAGGAAGATTGAGCGTTTTTCAGTGAGATGACTGTGCAAAATTGCCACCAAACGTGCGATGTTGCCTGGCCAAGCTGAATCTCACTAAATCCCACGTATGTAAAAATATACAGGGTGGCCCGAACTGTATTCCGGAAACTTCGGCAGCATATTTTGCCACTAAAAATAAGTAAGAATGTTCGTATAAATGTCTGTCCTAAAATGCTTAGTTTCGGAGACATAGGGAAGAAGGCGCCACCTAGGTACATATTTTTAACTGGTTTGAAGAGTAATAACTTTTCGTCAGTACCTGTATAAAACTATTGAGTAAAAATATACATTTCTGTTATTTTTTACGTAAAAAAGGTATCTTGCTAAAAATCGCTACGAATAATAGTTCTCGAGATATTTGGAATCGAAATTATCAATACCTGTCATCACTGACATAAATTAAACATGTTGATTAAATACCGTATGATCGAATAAAAACGGCGTCAGCAATGGCTATGAAATGAAGAAATAATGAGAAAATATTTACTTTACCTTTAATAACATTCTTTATCGCAAAACTCAAGAACCAAAAATAACATCAATGCGCCTCGAATCGTAGTCTAAAAGCTATTCAAGTACAACTATGCTCTCTGGTCGTCGCCTGATTTCCCTCTCCCTACTCTTGCGAATAATATTTTAAAAATCAATAATTTTATTTATGTATATAGAGTGTCCCCAAGTAGCATTTGGACGTTATTTAACGTCGGGTATACGTCGCGTTCAATAAACCCGACGTCGGGTACCAACGTCGGTTCGACCACCTGACGACCCTTATTTGCACCTAAATGGGGAATACAAATTCGGGTCGCCTCTACGTCGGTATCTGACCTAATAGGGAATGTAATTCTACCAATCACCAACGTCATATTACGTTCGATTTTAGTTACTTAAAATTCGTCGCTAAGCACTTACGTTACGTTTGGTTTCATATTCGCTACCAAGAATACATAAAAACCTAACCAAACTACCTAATTACAAATGGATTCATAATCACTCCTCGAATATAACTATAAGTGCCTATCTAATTTAATACTATAATAATTCTGAATCATTAATCCAGACATCAGTTTTGTCAACGGAAGTCACTTTTGTGATATATCTGATTAAAATACTCCGGAAAACAACGAGCGCCTTCAAAATTAGGTAGATTTATGAAATAGAAATATCTATAAAAAAGTAACTCGCAAAATATTTTATAATTTTTTAGCTGGTTTAA
Source organism: Sitophilus oryzae (assembly GCF_002938485.1). Taxonomy (NCBI): domain Eukaryota; kingdom Metazoa; phylum Arthropoda; class Insecta; order Coleoptera; family Curculionidae; genus Sitophilus; species Sitophilus oryzae. The sequence goes on along the minus strand of NW_022147575.1, from coordinate 1,581,907 downwards.
TTATAAAACTGTATTGTGGTTCACCCCAAACACAACCTTATCAATATTATTCTACTAGAAATCGAAATGTGAATATAAATTTTAAAAACAAAAAACGATTTTAAAATGGCTGACAATCGGATACTTATTAAGAATGGCGAATTTCTGTGTCCGACTTAATATGAACTACTAATATACCAATTCCGACCGGGTCTCCAACATTAGTCGTCTTACACGACCGAAGTCATCAAACCGGACGACCTGCAATCGTATTATGACGTATATAATTCCGACGTACGCCACGTAACCTCACTTTGAGTATCAGTGATTTGTGGATTTGTGCAACTATATTTTAGTTTTTGTTTTCTCCTTAAAAAAAATGGGCAGCCACTTTTTTAAGCCTAACCTCGCATGTGGGAGAAAGATGGGGTCTGCTGATTTCCTAAGCTAAAAAATGAAATTAAGATGCACCAGTGTAATGCAGCAGCTCTTCCGGATAAAAAGGATTTATGGGTGGAGGCAAGACATCACTACTACTATTATTATTTTGCAAAAGCCTCGACCACTTTCTAGTGCTTTCTAGACCTTTTTAGTGCTTTTTTAGGCATAATAAAAAAAAATAAGTTTGTTTACAAAAACTTTTTATTAGGTTATGTTCATTATGTTCATTAGGTCGCAAATGCTACTAAATGGGTTGCATTTACGGACGTAAATAGAGATACGTAAATTAGGTTATAAATATGAACATAAAATACAACAAAATATAATTGGACGTTACTTTAGGGTTTATCAGTGAGACGTATCCTATTCGGACAACGGGTAGACGTCGGGCTAGTTCAAGTATATGTACGTCGTGCAAGCCAACGTGGGAACGACGTTGGGAAATTAATAAAAATGGTACGTTGTTATTTTGTACGTCGACAGATCGTTGGATTTACCGATTCGGATCCAACGACGTCGCTTTTAATATGAAAGCGACGTCACCGGTCGTATCACCAGCACCCGACCTAAATTTGCACAAAGGCGGACGTCGCTTCAGGTCAGATTTAGTTCGAAGTCAGATAGATGCTACTTGGGTCTTAAAACTGAATATTTTAGATTTAAAGAAATATGTCTATTTTTAAAAAGGCGGTTCATCTCAGGACAGTATTGGTCTTGATCGTTCATTTGATCATCACTAACCACGGTCTGGAAACCGCTTAAACCGAGTAGACCCCATTCAGATTTGCCCTGATAGTAAAAAGGATTTGTTACGCCATAATAAAGAATTACAGTATCGCTAAAACAACAAGCCGGCAACGTTGCACTCCGCCTTGTCGATCTGTCGTTTTTATTAATGGCACAAGTGCGCTATATTCGCAATTAGACTGGGCCATAAATAATCCGGGTCTGATCCGGGCACTGTATGCCCGGAATGTTACTTCTTCTATTTTTTTACCTCGCCGCCCCCACCTCTGAAATGGTCTGGACGCTTTATTAATAAAGGGCAGTGGATGTGGACGGGTGACGACGACGTGGCAACGTAGGAAGATTGAGCGTTTTTCAGTGAGATGACTGTGCAAAATTGCCACCCAATGACTAAAGAATATAAGGACATCTAACGCCCCTATATGGGCTGCAGCAGAATTTGTGACCTTAGAGACCTTTCTTTTGGTGGCAAACAATGAGTCATTATTTGGTCACCAGCGACAAGTTTTTAGCGATTTTTAATAGTTTGTGTGTAGTAAACTTTGTATAAACTTTATTACAATGGTGATTAGTTGTTCAGCTTCCAAGTGTAAAAGCAGCAGCGATAAGAATGAGTCAGGAGTTACGTTTCATAGGTAAATAAACAGTCCACTCCAACTTTTTAGCGTTTTCTTATTATTCTTCAATTTCAATTAACATATCTATATGTACTTGATATGTGCTATTCGTCGATACTAGTTTTGTACCTTTTGTTAACATTTTAATACGTTTTTTTCGTAATTAATTAGGATGATACACCATAGGCGTAGTCAAAACAATTATCAAAAAATATAAATATTGCTTCAAACATCTAGGTTAAGAAAAATATGTGCCACGGCACTGTTTGGTGACATCGGCATAATTTGCTCTCGGGTGTTATTTGTCCTTGGATTCTTTAGTCATTGTTGCCACCACAGTCCACTCCAACTTTTTAGCGTTTTCTTATTGAATTCGATAATTATTCTTCAATTTCAATTAACATCTATATGTACTTGATATGTGCTATTCGTCGATACTAGTTTTCCTTTTGTTAATATTTTAATACGTTTTTTCGTAATTAATTAGGATGATACACCATAGGCGTAGTCAAAACAATTATCAAAAAATATAAATATTACTTCAAACAGATAGGTTAAGAAAAATATGCGCCACGGCACTGTTTGGTGACATCGGCACAATTTGCTCTCGGGTGTTATTTGCCCTTGAATTCTTTAGTCATTGCTGCCACCGAATGTGCGATGTTGCCTGGTCAAGCTGAATCTCACTAAATCCCACGTATGTAAAAATATACAGGCTGGCTCGAATTGTAATCCGGAAACTTCGGCAGCATATTTTGCAAATAAAAATAAGTAAGAATGTTCGTATAAATGTCTGTCCTAAAATGCTTAGTTTCGGAGATACAGGGTGTAGAAGTTTCATTTTTATTTCGATTTTTTCCAAATAATTTCTGAAGTAACGTCAATATTTGGATGAAAATTGGTGGTTTTTTGACATGATCTTTAATATGACTCCTATTTGTAGGGGGCGCCACATACATGTGTTTAAACTATTTTGAAGAGTAAAAAATTTTCTTCCATACCTGTATAATACTTCAGACTGAAGATTGAAGTAGACTAAAGGCTACTTGGGCAGTGTATCTCATTTTCAGAGTGTTTGCTAAATATCTCCATCATTATTCAAGATAAAGGATTGCGATTTTTTTTGGTTGGCTATTTTTGCGTGAAACTTACTATCAGGTAATTAGGATTATTGTAATATCATGCTTTGTTTATGAGATACAGGAAGAACGCAAACACAAAATATACTCAAATAAAAGAATGTTACAATTGAATATAATGATTTCTAAAAGTCTACATAAAAAAGAAAGATGTGTGTTTTCTAAAGATGGGTAAAGCATGCGAATAGGGTTAAATAACATACGTAAAGTTAACATTGAGAGACAAACATGGAAACAAGCGTGAAGGAGAATACGAACCTTGCGAATAGCTCATTACGAAGAAGGGGCATGTGTCAGAAGGCGATATTTAACAGGCCAAAGGACACACACTCACCTGAAACAAAGATAAAATACATTAAGTTGATTATAGACTTTCATATAAATACAGTTTCAGTTTTAAATAGTTCTAATTTCGAAAAATCGAAAGTAGAGAAAAAATTAAAAAAAAAAATAAAAAGTAAAAAGAAAATTGTTTTGCTTGTCGTAAAGGGGGGAACCAAGCTCCACTCCCACAACCGGTTTCTGGGCCTACCCTTCATCAGGTGGGCTGTCCAGGGGCTGGTTCTCACCGATACGGCAAGCAAAACTTCTTCTATATCTACAGACGATGTCGTAAAGTGTCGGTGAGATGTTAGTGCATCTCCCGTCAAAAGATGGTAAAGAGCGTTTTTCGGCCCGCTCAAATATATGAAATGAACAAAATTCTTACAGCTTTAGTGTATATTAATAAATAATATTTTCTTGCCTTCAGCTGTGTATTTTTTCTAATTTCGAAAAATCGAAAGTAGAGAAAAAATTAAAAAAAAAAAATAAAAAGTAAAAAGAAAATTGTTTTGCTTGTCGTAAAGGGGGGAACCAAGCTCCACTCCCACAACCGGTTTCTGGGCCTAACCTTCATCAGGTGGGCTGTCCAGGGGCTGGTTCTCACCGATACGGCAAGCAAAACTTCTTCTATATCTACAGACGATGTCGTAAAGTGTCGGTGAGATATTAGTGCATCTCCCGTCAAAAGATGGTAAAGAGCGTTTTTCGGCCCGCTCAAATATATGAAATGAACAAAATTCTTACAGCTTTAGAACAAAATTCTTACAGCTATTTTAACTTTTAGTTAAAAAACATAATATCTTGATAATAATATGGCAACATATTATTATATATATATAAAAAAATAAAAAATTTTGTTGTTGCAAACAGGCTCAAAAGTTTCAATTTGACGTAAAGATATCACTTAAATTTGAGCCTTTAATATTAATATTAATACTGTCCACATCACCTTTTTCTATTTTCCATAAGAATACCATGGAAAAATTTTGTTCTGCACCATGTGCATTTTATTGTTAGTCTGTTGTGTGTCGTAAAAAAGATCCTTTTACTTAATTTTGTAGAGAATTGAACGTTCGACAAAAAAGCAGGTGTCTCATGATTTTTCGAGAAACTTAATAGTTTAAGAATTATTTGATGAAGATTATTTTTTGATGCATAAAAGCAAATTTGATGGTTTTATTGGAACAAAATACCCCAAAAAAAATCATGTTTATCTTAAATTTAGTTTACAACTCAACCTAACCAAGTGTGTGGTATCAAATTATTCGTAAATTAATGCTTTTTTCAAATATGTTAATGAGCCACCCTCGTTCCATTTGAAAAAATTGAGATATGATAAAAAATACGATTTGGCCATTTTCTAACTGACCAGGACAAGACACTAAAAACATTAGACGATCAAATCTATTTTTCCAAGGCTCCTTGATTAAGAATTAGTGTTTTTAACATAATTATGGCACTCTAGATTGAATTTTAAAGTACAATTTTTTATTAAGCGAGAACGTCAAAAATTACGTATGATATGTCATTCTATTCAGAATGTCATTTTCTATCGAATAAAGTAAAAAAATACCGAGGGTGCCATTTAAAAATCAAAAGTTGTAGTCATTTCCGGTAAAACGCAGGAAGTGACCAAAAACAATTGAATACGTCAATCAATCCTAATTTATGTCAGATACTAACATACAAAATCTCGTTTTTTTGTCTGAAAAAATAAAAAAGTTATAGGGGGTGAGCCACTTTTGACACGCACCCGGTATAATAATTACTTAGAAGGTACCTATTAATTTTAAATTTGCTTTAATTTTTTGGAACATTTGAAAAAAATAGCATGTTCTATTCGAAGTAAAAATGACTTTTTGTGCCTTGCCTGTAACGTCAAACGTACAGCGTCGCAACATACTATTATTAGTAGGTACTTAAAAAATTGTGAAAAATTTTAATATTAATAGTTTTTTTGTAACTATTACTGTTAAACTATATTATAAAATTAGCCCTATTGTTTATATTATAATTATATTAACTTATTTATAACTTAACCATATTAATAAACCCCTCTTTAATGAACGATTTATATGGATAATTAATGAATGGAATTGTCAAACCAAATAAACTTTAGTGAAAATTATTTACCAGTTTTCACAATAATATATATTATTCAACGCTTCAATTATAATAATTTAAGCCAATTAAATTTTGATGGAGTCAATAGTGAGCAATTACTCCCAGTAATCAGATAATAATTTGATATTGTTTGATTTTACATCAAAATTATATGTATTTGTCTATTTAGCCTGCTCGATCGATTCATACATGGTGTCCCAAGAATCGTATCTATAACAAAAATCGCCGAAAATCAATGTAGAAATTTCAACATTTGAAAGCATGTATTGGAGTTCGTTTAGGTTAGGTCAGGTTAATACAAACCACAAAAATAAAAATTCTTTACTAGGTACTGAATATTTCGTCTGATAAAAAAAATAGTTTAGTTGACTTGGAAATGACTATTGACATTTACCATAATATGATATTCATTTCCAAGCCAACTCTGACGCCGCTCTTGGTTTAATCATACAGGGTGGCCCATCGAAAACGTTCCGCAAGGCATAACGGCTAGGGTATTCTTTTTTTCAAAAAATCCAAAAACACGTCAATTTTGTTTGTGAGGGGGACAACTTTTGCCCCAAAAATGATTGCGAAATCTTCAACCCTCTGAGCGGCGGTGTCATCTCCCAACTTTTTTCAAATGGGAAGTGGCGCTGCAATGAAAAGAGCTTTCTATTCTCTATATTTCACCGCCTCGTTTTTGAAAATCGGTCGAGTTATTGAGGAAATATGAAGGATTGAAATTTGAAAAGTGTATTTAAACATTTATCAGAGTAAATGATAAGGATAAATTCCTTTCAATTTGAGTTTTTTTCTTATTATTTCTAGATGTTTACGCATTTTTTCACTAGCCACAAGGTTGAACGATCAGGTGCGGTAGTTGCTAGATAGCTGTTCTATGACTGGTGCGTTGATGTTCTTCTCAATATCGTTAAACTGACCTACAATAGAATTTCCAAAAATACCAGCACATACGTTCAATTTCTGAGGGTTTTGTGTGTGCACCTCGTGAAAAACCCTGGGGTTGTCTTCAGCCCAGTACAGACAGTTGTGCCGATTAACTACACAGTTCAAAAAGAAAGTACACTCATCCAAAAAACACACATAAAATAGGAAATGATTATCATTCGCCACTCGTTCACTCATAGTTTCACACGACGATCAAAATCGTCTTCGTTGAGTTCTTGTACCAACTGAATGTTGTACGGGTGGAACTTTGTACGATTCACGCCGGTCTCATTGGCTAATTGTCTTGTACTCAGCGTACTATCTATGGCAACTTGCCCAACACGAATACCTCCATAGCTTCATTTACTACAGGATTTTCCCTCTGCCTCTTTTTATTCATAACGGAACTAGTTTCGCAAAATTTTGCTACTAACTCGCGAACAATTTTGCCATAAAAGTGGTTGTCAGGATGGCGTTCATTGAATATCTGCGCAACCCGATTGCCACATTCATTATTTTTGAAATAAAGTTCGATTATTTCCACTTTTTCTGCAAGTGAGTATAGCATAATAATTGTTAAAAAAAGTAACGATATGGAGAAGAACTTCAACGCATAAGTCACAGAACAGCTATCTAGCAACTACCGAACCTGATCGTTCAACCTTGTGGCAAGTGAAAAAATGCGTAAACATCTAGAAATAATAAGAAAAAACCTCAAATTGGTAGAAGGAATTTATCCTTATTATTTACTCTGATAAATGTTTAAATAAACTTTTCAAATTTCAATCCTTCATATTTTCTCAATGACTCGACCGATTTTCAAAAACGAAGCCGGAAAGTATAGAGAATAGAAAGCCCTTTTCATTGCAGTACCACTTGACCCCCCTCCCCATTTGAAAAAAATTGGGGGATGACACCCCCGCTTAGAGGGTTGAAGATTTTGCAATCATTTTTGGGGCAAAAGTTGTCCCTCTCACAAACAAAATTGGCGTGTTTTTGAATTTTGTGAAAAAAAATTACCCTGGCCGTTATGCCTTGCGGAACGTTTTCGATGGGCCACCCTGTATAATATATTATATTGTTTAATGATGGACAATCCGTATTATTAACGTACTGTACCAAAAATCCGTAAATCTACGGATTAATCTGTAGTTCTGGCAACACTGTCTCCGGCAACCACTCACTCTGTCGACTGAAATCAGAACTACGGTACAGTATTCTTTATCCACCGTGCTGCAAACGACTATCAGCGCGCAGCGGCGCAGAGCATAACTATCGCGTATAAATCGCACATAAAGGTGCGTATTCATTATCCGAACGAACGAATGAAAGTGCGGTATATTTAGACGGGGACCGAACGCATGCGGCCGTTCGTTCGTTCGTTCGCTCGACCATCCGTTTCGAGTCGGTGCATCAAAGGCGTTCGCCAACAAATGCCTCCGGTCTTCTCGTGCGGTCCTATCGTGCGGTCCCCGTCCATACCACTAGCGAACATTCGTTCGTTCGTGCGGATAATGAATACGCACCTTTAAGGTTGCCCATCTTATTATATTTTCAATCAAAGGTTATAGTTTAAGAAGACATCCGGTATATAATAAAGACCATACCGTATGGCCGTAATAAAAATATTTGTTCAACATGCGGGGCAGATTACATTAATTTGTAACTGAATGTATTTTAGCCAGGTTTAATTTAATAATGAATCATACATCCGAGCGACAAATCACAGTGTATGCTTTACTCTCTTTCTTTGTTATATGCTCGCCTATAGGTCCTCTCTCTTTGTTTCTCTCTCTATGTGATTGATACATTTTGATAATTATATTAAAGTTGAAAATAAAATATTGAGGTTGTTTTTAGAGATTTTTTCTACTTCTCACATGTAGGTACTTGTGATGTGTGTCATCAATGTTTCACTATTTGAGAGGTTGTACAGGGTAGGCCAAATTGGATATTTTTAAAAGAACAGTCCTTTTCTATAGGAGATTAAGTAATTTATCTATAGGAGACGAAAACTAATATCGGTGTCTGGAACTTAATTTTTATAAACTAACCGCACATCGATATCTGTCGTTTCGGATATTTTTATTATTCTAGACCCTTAAATGTTCAAATTAAAGAACATAAAGTTTATTTAAAAAAGGGAGATTTTCATAATCTAAGATTTGTCAGCATTCATGGGACACAGGGCACAGAATAAATTTTAATAACGCCAAAATTATAATGAAAGAAGCGATATCTTCTAAAAGAAAAATAAAAGTGGCTTTTCTACTACAATCTGTATATGTTAGTAATGTATGGCAATCGCTTCTTTGATTTTAAAGAACATAACATACATAAACATAAGATACCTACGTAAAAATTAAAAATAATCATACAGAAAGTTTGGGGCTTTTTGGTTTTACCTTATTAAGTAATTGTTATCAGGTAGTAATTGTTAATTTTGAAGTTTAACTTGGATATAATGTCATTTTAACAGAACGTCAACGGTTTTTGTAGACGTATCTGTTTTAAAAAACTAAAGTGTTCTCGAATAGTTGAATTTAAATATTTTAAATAGTTTTTTCTTTATTCTTTGTATCTTTTTGCTTCCGACGACGGAAATAGATAAACTTTCCGAAACGTTAAGCATTTTTTTTGTTCGTTAGGCAAATTTGTATATCTGTAAACCTAACTTCTGACAAGTAGTTTCCGTTTGGGATTAACGCAGAAGTGTTTACAAAAAATGACTATTTTATTTTGTAGATTTTCCGAGATGAATCCGCCACATAGGTATAGACATTTAAAAAAATATTTTTTTTATTTGGGACACCCTGTTAAAGATTTAAGCATTATTTTTTTTTAAATAATTAATTTAAGAGTTATCAACACAAAAATTGATTTTTTATTTGGATCATATGTATATTTTAAAATAATGTTTTTATGTTAATTTGCCTAATGTTTCCTTGTTTCAAAACTGTCTGTCACTCAGATATAATCCAATCGGTTGACGAAAGTGCGTCTTAACATTTCGTCTTTTATTTATTACGTTTTTGTATTTTTGGAAATACCTTCTTGTTTCGAAAAGTCTGACAAAAATCCACAATAATTTACGAGTTTATATTCTATCAGCTTATACTGATTTATAGTCTTGAGTATGCTGCGTTTGAGCAATGAGACCTGTTCTAAATAACTTCAGAATTTAATAGGTTAAATTTCATAAGTTATAGATTTTAAAGAAATAAATTCGGCACTATGTAATCTGTTTTTGACAGCAACCATATTTTTCACGTTATTTTATTACGTTTAGTAATTTTTAGTAAAGGTCATAAACATTAATTTAATAAAGGTGATTTTTGCAGATCAAATATTTGTCCGCTTCCATGGAGCACAGGACACACAAGACTTTAACAATGAAAAAAAATTAATGAAAGAGGAGGTGGGTAGATTTACCTCTTGACGTTGAACATTTTGTAGGCAAATTTGCAAAATAAAACACTAAATCAACACAATACACCAAAACATTTTTACTTTTACACTGGACGCGTGTTTCACTAACCATGTTAGCATCATCAGCAGATGATTAAAAACTAAACTACAATCTATAATTTGAGCGTTTATATACTCTCTCAGTGGGCACCGAGTGGGCGTGGCAAAATCTAGTCAACCGAGTCAAAGCCCACCGAGCGTAACAATTAGATTTCCGCCACTAGTAGCCGAGTATTAGGAACAAAGAACTTGAAGGAATTGGACAGTTGTCTCTGTTCATACTATCTTTACATTTATTAATTCTGATGCTTTCATATGCATCTAATTGCCTGTAATTTGAGACTTGTTTAATTAATTTTAAATTATTAAGATCTATACAATGTTCTTTATCAACAATATTTTAGGCAACGCCAGATTTATCCGGTCTACCATATCTTATCTGAGGTAAATGTTCTTTAAATCTAGTTAATATTGATCTTCTAGTTTGCCCAACATATTTCTGATTACAATCTTTACAAGAAATTTCATAAATACCCGACCTTTGCAGTGGAAGTGTTTTATTTTGGATTATCTAATAATTGTTGTAATTTATTATTAGCACTATACACAAGTTTATAATTGACATTCTTAAAAATTCCTTTTAGACCACGAGATAACTCTCTCTCAAACGGTATTGGAAAATATTTTGACGTATCTTTCTCCACTTGAAAAGTCGAATTTTCAGAAATCATTAACCTATACCTACGTTTTCTAGTTATTTTATCAACTAGTGAAGGAGAATATCCATTACACTCAGCTACACTCCTAATGTAATCTCTTTCTATTTCATATCTTTCGCTGGAAAGTGGAAAACTAAGTAATCTGTGAACTAAGAAATTTAAACTAGCCATTTTATGTTCAACACTATGATATGATTCATTAGGAATATATCTGCGTGTAGTGGTATTTTTCCTATAGATATCAAATTCCAGGCAATTATTAATATTTCTAATAACTAATACATCTAGAAATGGTTTGATCTCAATTTCATGTGTAAATATAATGGAAGGAAAACGATTATTTATTTAATTTAGAAATAAAATTATCCATGGTGTCTGAATGTGTGTCAGAAACAGCTAAAATATCATCCACATACTTAAACCATACTCGGAAAATACTCAAACTGATTCTTAGCCTCGACTTTAAACCTGCTCATGAATAAATTAGCCAAAAATGAAGACAATGGATTACCCATTGCTGTACCTTCCCGCTGTTCAAAAAAGTGACACGGCAAATTTGTACAACATTAAATTTCTGTTGTAAATACATGTTGTATAATATTGTATACTTAAAAACACTTAGTGAGGTTATAAAAATGCATCGTTAAACAAAAAGACTCGTAAACATTACATGCAGATAATACCAAATAAACTTAGTCACATGATTAAGCTTGACCGGCACAGCGTTGCCCACTTTTCCATATTTTCTTTTAATCAAAATATTTTAGGAAACAAAATAAAATTAATTCTAAATATATAAACAGTTATTATTTACATGAACAAAACTCACCTCCTTAACAGCACTTAAAAGGCATAAAGGGCCATTACTACCGCTTTCCTGTTCAAAATATTCTAATAAGGTTACGATGAGATTTCCGCAACGGCTGTTAAGCTATCTTGTACACTTCGCACTAAAAGCGTTTCTAAAAAGAATAATGTTCGACTGCATGCTTGAATCTTTTTAAGCTTAAAGTATCACAACACAATTCAATTAAAAAACTCGTAATACAAAACTAAAGTGTCAAAACGAATGACAATGTCAGAAAACAAATGTAGCAACTTGATATTTTTTACTGCGGAGCTACCACCTGCATCTCCAACGGGAAATTTACATTCCAGTTAGTTAGCCCGGCACCGAATATATCCATGGTTGGCAACAATGAATTTAAAAATCGCGCCTTCGATTACGTAACTAAAAGTTTAATTGGTATCGTTTATAAGTGTGGTATTCAAAGGTAAAAAAAAGAAATCTGATCACCATTAACTCAACTGAAATTTACATATCTCTCTTCACAATTTCCACAACTAAATTAGCAGTTTTTCTTAATAAAGCCACTTCCAGACATCCCCTCCAAGACATAGACTTCGACCCTCCTCAAACCGAGACAGATGAAAACGAGAAAAATCAGACAGGGATTTGAGATTTCCCCAGTGACCCTGACGACTCTGGAAACTTCCAGAAGTTGTAACCGTATTCTCCAGCTACTCCCGTGGATCGGATAATGAATATACGCACTGTATTGTTGGAGGGGTGGCAAAAAGCAGAAGCGGCAGCCTTGGAGGTGCCCTGGGATTCAAGTCATGACTCTTTTTGAAAAGTTTCAAGGTCGAAGAGGAGGGATTATGGATTGGAAAACTTTGCACTATCTGTAATTTATATATCACCTGGATTTGTGTGTAGTTATTTTTATAGAGAGTGTTTTATTATTTGTTACAGAGTTGGGACCAGGCTTGTCCACTTCAGTTGATTTTAAAAATTCCGACCACAGCGCTCGATACGGCAGAAATCAGAAGTTTTGGGCTCTGTACTTCACAGAGTTTTCGATGTTGATCCCATTGAAATGATATTAAAACCGTGGCTTTGTCACAATATTTAAGAATTTTAGTTTTTAATAGTGTAGTTATTGAAACTATAGAACACTCAGGTACGAAGTTTGTGTAATGTAACGCTGTTTCGGGTAGTAAAAAATAGTGAAAAAAATTCGAAAAAAAAACTTCTTTTCTGAAGAAATACACATTTTTAGCCGACCATACCAATAGGTATGGTAGGCTATTAAGATCGGCAAAAAAAAGGTTTTTTTATTTCACTCAAAATAAGTTATTTGTGTCATAAATGATCTAAATACAAAATATTTTCATGGTGTCTGTCTGTCCGTCTGTCTGGCCGTCTGTAACACGATAACTCAAAAACCGCTAAACCGACTTTAACCAAATTTGGCACAAAAATACTGTGGCACCCGAGAATCTGGCCATTAGTTTTTGGTGGAGGTGGGGGGTTGGTAAGGGGGTATGGGAAGGGGTTAAACATTTTAAGAAATCGTAACTCCAAAATTACAGTAGCTAGCGAAACGCGGTTTTCAATTTAAGATTAGGAATAATATTTGGAACAAAATTTGTAATAACATCAAAATCAGTCGAAGTCGCAGCTTTTGAGATAAAAAAATTGGAAAACTTCCTTTGCTTTGAAACTAAAAGAACTGCCTACCAACTTTTTATTAACATATTTTAGTATGGGCGGCTATACGTGCCTCCCGGCGCCAATTTTTATATATAAAAAGTATTAAAAAAAGTGAATACCTATTTAAGGGTTTTAAATTGCTAAAAATCCGCAAATGTAAAAAGTTAATAGGTACATTCAGATACTTATGTAGAGAGGCAGACTAAAGATATTCATTATGATAATATAAGGCAAAAGACAAACTTAATTTTCAAAATCTTCTGTTTCGATAATATGTAAAAGTTTTTTGATTTTAGGAAACAAATACACCCTTCCATTTTTTGAATATTTTGGTCGCAAATTTTTAAAAATAGCCATAAATTTTCTTAAGATTTAGATATACTTATGGATACTTCGTAAAAAATATTTTCTTCCAGGATCGGATCCAGGTGGATACAAATTAAATACAGCAGTATACTAGAAGGTTTGCTTTATTTTGTCATACATATCCCTATCCAAATGTATCCATTTTTTTAAAAGTCAACTTTTATATAATTTCCGAAACGTTCTTTGGTGTAAGTTATATATAAAAAAATAAGACACTAAGAAAAAGTGCTGTTTAAACATTGTTAAATGTGAAAAAAAAATAATTTCTTCAAATAAAAAATATTCGTAACCCAAAAATGTTAGCAGACTATCAAAAAAGATATTAAAAAATGACTAATTAATTTTACCAAGATTTGATGATTCATAGATACTTTAACTTTCAACCACTATTATAGCCTTCTTACTATAAAAAGAAGGAAAAAAATCTTTAGCATAGTAAACCCTTGGAGTTACCCTTTAGCATAGTAAACCCTCTTAGCATTCATGTAAAAGAAAATTTCAAAATTAGGTTGTTGATTTATTCGCTAATGTCCAGCATTTCTAAAAATGTTAACACGTAAAGGTTGGGTGCAATAAAATTCAATAACTCAACTTTCCCGGATATTCAACTCTCCCGAAACAACATTTGATAGCTTCACAACTTCTCACACCGATTTGATCAAAAGCAAAAATGGATTCAAGCAGCTCGACGAAACAAGTGAGTAAACAAGGTGCCCATTATATAATCAAAGTATTAAATAGGTATATACTATGAAAGGGTAAATTATAATTTGCAATATTAATGGTATACTTGTTTTAATCAATTAGTGTTTAAATTTTTTTATGAACATCTCTTAAAATCATAATTATGTTACCTTTAAAAACCCCAGTTATGTCTCGGTTAGCAAAACCGGTGCGTAAAACTATGTATCTCCTGTAGTTTTTGAGATCCTAATAGTCCCCTAGAATTTCGGACACCCAGTATTCTCTTCCTTTATACTTCTGATAACATAAAAGATGTAAATTATTGAAAATCGAACCCTGATCAGTAAATGGATATTTTTAAATTTGAAAATTAAATGCCATCATCTGGAGCGACATCCACCAACACAACAACAGGATTGAATAATTTTTCTCCCATTTACTGATGACGCAATCAATGGTATACAGGAGCATTGTTGCGCCATCTGTCAATAAAAAGTGAAAATTCTCCACCACTCGCTTTAGCTGTATTTCGGTCAATTACTGGGGATTTGCTGGATTAACATATCGCATTACCGTTCCTTCTGTGATTCGGCCGATAAATCAGGAGTCTGTTCAATTGGGGGTGTCATTCTTCACTGGGCAGGACCGTATTAGATCAGTAGAAAGACTGTAGACGAGCTATAGAAATATACAGGGCGATCCGAACTGTATTCCGGAAACTTCGGAAGCTTATCCTCCAGATAAAAATAAGTAAAAAAGTTCGTATAAATGTATGTCCTAAAATGCTTAGTTTCGGAGATACTAGGGCGTAGAAGTTTTATTTTTATTTTAATTTTTTTCAAATAATTTCTGAAGTAACGTCAATTATTGGATAAAAATTGGTGTCTGAGAGTTTTTTGACTTGTAGAGGGCGCCACCTACATATTTATTAACAGGTTTGAAGAATAATAACTTTTCGTTCGTACCTGTATAAAACCAATCATCAAAGATCCATACTAAAGATATTTTTTTTCTTATGGAACACCCAGTATTTTATTTAATTTTTTGATTGCTGGGCTTAAAATAAGGCATTTATTATAAGGGTTTAATATGTTAAAATGCTTTGGTTTTTGAGATATTTAAAGATGTTTAAACATGCATGCTATAATAAAAAAAATGTCAACACCCTGTACATTACTTTTTAAAGTTAATTTTTGTGCTGTCTTTGAAGCCAGACAAATAAACTATACTTAAAAAATGTATTTCTTCCTTAAATGTATACAGGGGTATCAAAAATTGCTGCAAAGGCAAAAATTATAAATTATACTTACTTATTAAACTATGATATGTAAGTTAAATAAAAGTAAACTGTTATAAATTTAAATCAGGTCACTAAACTAATGTCGGTTTTGAAAATAGCTACCTACTAACTGTTACTAGAAAATTGCCATGGCGACAACAGCCATATCTTGATAACAATTTTATTGAAAAATTGCTTTTTATTCAAAATCTGAGCCAGATAGGTATAGGAAACTCTAATATAGTTTGAAAAAGCATTGAAATTTTGATTTATCCTTTATTATATTTCTGTTTCGATTTATTTAAAAAAATATAGGGTGTTGCATTTGAAATAACGAAGTTTTTATGTAAAATCAATATTTAAAATTAACCAGCAATTTTTTGTACCCCTGTATACATTTAAGAAAGCAATCAATTTTTTTTTTAAAGTTTATTTATCTGGCTTGAAAGTCAGCACGAGAATTAATTCTGAAAAGTAATGTGCAAGATGTTGATATACTTTTTATATTAGCATATATGTTTAAATATTTTTAAATATCTCAAAAACCAAAGCTTTTAGACATATTAAACTCTTACAATAAATGCCTTATTTTTTGCCCAAGAATCCAATAATGAAATAAAATACCGGGTGTTCAATAAGAAAAAATATAACTTTGGTATGGATCTTAGTTCTGACACACCCTGTACACTTCAAAATAGTTTTAAATTATGCATATTCTCTTCCCACATACTCATAAAATATTATATTTCTACATCTTTCCGTTTTCGTATAATCAACCGAGGCGAATGAGGTGCGCCACCCTGTATTAACAATTTCTTGGGATGTTTTTGCTGGGATAATTTTATGAAAATATCAAGATTTTCCAAATTTCATTTAGCCGAAAATAGTGATTCAGTATATCCCTTTCCTATGGTTATTGATTGGTACGGTCCTGGCAAAAGCCAACACGAGCGACAGATGTCTAAATTGAATTGTTACGCTAGCTCTACGTCCGATCTATTAGTGCAGATTAAATGCCAACGGAAATTGACAGAAACCAATAATAATAATATCCTGGTTTCGGAATCTGCTCGCTGATCTATATTGGTCTCTATACGTTGTCCATGCATAATTTGACGATATAAACTTGGAAGCTACGGCTACGGAACAGATTGTATCTAGCTTACAATGCATTGTTAATGAATTTAGACAATAATTTGCCTCACTAACGAAAACGAGGTCCGATCCATCGAATCCTAAAACCTAAGGATAAGACTATCGAGTTTTTTCAACAACAAAAGTAGAAAATAATTACATTCGTTGGTTTCAGTAGTAAGGAGTAGAGGTGGGCAGAGATTGAACGAGTCGTTCATATGAATGAGTATTAAAAATTTCATCCCAGCAACACTTGCTGTTTTTAAGATACAGCAAGTTTAAGTCTGATTGGTTACGTCACACATAGCAACACAATAAAATCAGGATGGCTGAAACAAGTTTCTGCTTTGGCTACTGTAATCCTGCCTCATTCTGTTTCAAACCCTATACCAGCCACTCCTACCGTTTTTGAAATACCAGCAAATTTCGTTTTGATTACTGGAAATCGGGAATTGGGGAAATGGGAGTTTTCCAATCATGTAACCTGTAAAAGATCAAATATAAAATGCTTCTAATGACTCCTTTCCCAACGAGACTGCCAGTAAATTACGTAAGAATACCCATGGGCTCATTGAGGATGTGAACTGGAAATAAAACATTAAACAAATATCTATGAAAAATATTTTTTTTAAACAAAAAACTAAACTGAATATAAAAGTGCGCGTTAACTACGCAAGAAGCCGATGTATTGCGAAATTCTTTGTCGCAGTAATTAAACACTTCCCACTTACCATCAATTCTCCTGCAATACGCAATATAGTGTCCAATGGCAGTGGGATCGGTAGGGATTGGCTTCTCGGAGTGACTTACAGACCTTAATATATATTCTACTGATTGTATTCGAATTGTTAGCGGACTTTCCGTTAAGGCACAATATTCCTTATCACAATCTATAAAAATGTAAGTCACCAATCAGACTTAAACTTGCTGTATCTTAAAAACAGCAAGTGTTGCTGGGACGAAATTCGCAGCAGGATGCAACAGGGGTATAGCAACGCAAGCAGGAACCAGTTTTGGCAATCCTGCTTCCCATGTATTGCCAACTGGGAAGTCAGCAACCAAAATAGAAGTAACTATAGCTCAAAATAGGTAGGGGTTGCTGGGTTGGGATTTGAAGCAGGATAAAGCAGGATTGTAGCAACACAAGCAGGATCGTATTTTATAATTCCTGCTTTCAATGAGTTGCTAACTTCCCTCACCTATGAAACTGATAGATTTCATAAGAACAAACTAACCTAGACACCTAATATTATCATTTTATTTAAGGAAAACAAGCTTCGATAAATTTTTTCTACCAGACTGGTTTTAAAAAAAACTTTTTCTCCAGTTTCAAACTGAATTGACAGGTGATTTATTTCGCTCCCACTCGACGCTTACCAACCAAGCCGGAGCACTTTAACGGCACATAAATATAATGCTACGAGTCGAATAGGCCGCAGTTGTGAAAACAAGTCGATATTTAAATAGCGCGCGGGGCAATAATACGACGAAGTTGTAAAATTAAGTGTGAGCGGGGTCAGAAGTTGTGGCAATCGGCCATGTTTATCGCCCGAAGTAGTTTGCGGAAATGCAACACAGCTGGACATTTTTGTTGGCACCGCGTCACAGTGTGGGCGTCACTTAAGATTCCTCTACTAGTGGTTACTATTATTAATATTAAACATTGTTCATGTTGCGACACTAGTATTTTGTTTTTATTTATTAAATTCTTGTTTTATTATTTTATTTAAGTCGCAATGTCCATATTAAGTGTCCATTTCGAAATTTGCAAATAACTTTTTAACTACTAAACTCATTGTATAAAAAATAAGGGACAAATCAGGAAAAGAGGGACTATATCAGTAAAATATAATATATAAAATTCTCCTGTTATAGTTTTAATTACCGTACTCCTCAGAAACGACTTGACCGATTTTGATGAAATTTTATACAGGGTCCGGCAATAGTGCGTCGGGCATCTGTAGCTCCTAGAATAAAAAACTTGAGAATTTTGTTTAAGTGCAAACCTAAAGTATGTATGAGGATGTATTTCCGGAAACTATTTTAACTTCTATAGGGTGGCTCAAAAAAGTGTGAGTGGATCTGGATATTTTTTTTTAAATGGAACACCCTGTATATTATTGCATTTTTGGCTTCCTTTCAGATCACTTTACATAATGCTGAGACATGAGTAAATCTATTTCGATAGTTTCAGAGATATTGAAAAATAAATCAAAAATATATATTTTTCAACCCTTCTTAAAAAAAATATTAAAAATACAAGAACTGTTCAGAAATCAAAACTATATTAGATATTTACTTTAGATGATATGTTCTTACTTTGCTATAAATATATGTAATCGTAAATCTTACAGGATGTTCAATATTTTACACCAAACTTTCAACAATATAAAATAATTTTTCTTCGTTTTTTTAAATGGAACACCCTGTATATTATTTTTTTATTTGATGGAGAATTAAAAAATGAACATTTTTTGTATTTAAAGTATTTCAAATTTTTTAATAGTTTTCCGGATACACGCGGTATTATTTCATATGGCGCTTTCAATGGTAAAATACGAGAGAAAAATCATTGGGTGGCTTTGATAAAAATTTACTGTGGAAAATGCGATATGAAATACAAAACCGGGAATATCTGCGAAACCGGTAAAAATTTTGAAATAGTCTAAATGCAATAAATGTTCATTTTTAATTCTCCATCTATTGAAAAAATAATATACAGGGTGGTCCATTTAAAAAAACAAAGGAAAATTATTTTATATTTTAGAAAGTTTGGCGTAGAATTTTGAACTTCCTGTATGATTTACGATTTCCATATTTATAGCCAAGTAAGTACAGACTATCCAAAGTAAATATCTAATATAGTTTTGATTTCAGGACAGTTCTTGTATTATTAATAATTTTTTAAGAAAGGTTGAAAAATATATAATTTTTATTTATTTATTAATATCTCTTAAATTATCAAAATATATTTACTCATGTCTTAGGATTATGTAAAGTGATCTGAAAGGAAGCCAAAATGCAATAATATACAGGGTGTTCCATTTAAAAAATCATCCCTGATCCACTCACACTTTTTTGAGCCACCCTGTAGAAGTTAAAATATTTTCCTGAAATACATTCTAGTACATACTTTAGGTTTGCACTTATAGTGGAGCTACAGATGCCCTACGCACTATTGCCGGACGCTGTATATATATATTCAGTCGGTCAGATAATAGGTAGTTCATCAGCTCCTATTTTTTAATAGGGTTATTTTTTAATTTTTGTTACCATCCCAACTAGCATTTATAGTGGCAGATATGTAACTGCTACTATCAAAGCCACTACAAAGTGGGCGGTGACTATCGGCGGCTACGTCGTATATTGGTATTAGCTGTTAAGTAACTGCGACCAAAATGGGGAAAGATTTTGAGTAGACGGGTAGTGTCTTGGGTAGTTTTTGCCACTAAAAGAGTTACTATGATGTGTTACTATAAAGTAGCCTACTGGTGAATGCGACTTATCCGTTACGAAGCTGCCTAGTCGCGGGTTCGTGGCAGCCAAGTGTTAGCCACCGACATGTGGAACATTCGTAAAATCGTTGAACTTTATTCGCAGCGACCTCTTCATACAATTTCACATTTCATAAAAATAAATGTCATGATGGAAAATAATTATGGAAGCCATTATTATTTTTTCGTTATTTGTTATTTACCGTGCGATTTTAACGCCTTTTTTAGGTAAATTCCAGAACGCAATCAACTTTACTGAATAAAATAGTGGGTTTATATAACAAAATTTTCGAGCGCCTCTCAAATTATTTCAAATTATTATATTATTTGCAATAGAAACTCATGTTTGCAATTAAAAAATAATAATAATTTGCTTGAAACCGGGGTCAAACTTTAAAATATTAGTCCACCGTCAGAAATAACAAAATAACTAAGTAAAAAGCTTTAATCTAGGTATATTTAGCTTAAAAACGCATAATGTTTGAGCCATTTAGCTGATCGTCTAATAATTCATGAAAAAAATATGACCGTTTAATCGGAAAAATACTTATAGTTCCATATGCTTCCACGACCTTTAAAATCTTCGATTGATAAAGTGACAATTGTAGCTATCCAAAGTCGACTTTATAAAAACAATAACTTTTTGGAACTACATGGGCAACGATTCTTGGGAACCATAAAGTGATTTTTCCAAGAAAGTTCCCTGGGCCACCAAATTGCCACTTAATTGAGCGTTGCTACACCGATCGCGGTGGTGGCGACTATACATTCCATTGGTGCCACTATAACGTTCCGCCTTGTCCTTTGAAGTTATTTTTTAATTACTGTGCATTTTCTATTATTAGTGTTTCTCTATTATTCAGAGCTACATGAGGTATAGAGTATTTTAACGCCCACTCTTTTAGCTCTTGTTTTATATTGTTGGTTTTCAAATTAGTTCTCCTCTGAGTTTCAGATGAACTAACACTACACTCATCTACAGAAACAGCTTCAAAAATGTCTCAGTCACTACCTGATTTATGATGTTCATCAGTAGGATTATAGAAAGATGTAGTTTTTGTTTTTTGTTTCTGATGTTGATGCATCGGCTCGCAGTGATTCCTTTTGTTTAATCCTTCGGTAGAAAGTACTAGAATATCTAAATTTCTTTTTATTCACCTTAGGGATTTTACGAAATTTTAATAAAGCTTAAAAGCAAGTAAAAGAAAACTCTAAACCAGAGCAGCACACGATGCAATCTGAGGCAATTACATTTATTAGGGTATATTAAGTTACGGTTACTATAAAGTAGCCGTTTTTGACCCCCGTGACTTTTTAGTGGCAATGGATGAGCGACGGCTACTTTCAATGCTACTATAAATTAGAAGTAACTAGGTGTCGTGGCCGCGACTACCCCGTAACTTAAATTGTTACTATAAAGTAACAAAAACTTAATGGAGGCATTATGGTAGCACTTGTTGGTAACCCTTACTTTGAAAAGTTACTATAAAGTTTTTGGTCTTTTATAGTGTCATATTCGAAGATTCGGGTAGCTGCAGCCACTTCTTTAAATTACATGTTTGCGACTTGCAATCGGGGTGTTTATTTTCCACTTTTATGGTCGGTAGGGACTAACCGGTCACTCTCGAAATATACTTCAAAGTAACTATTCCTTATAGAGTAACATTTTAAGTGGCAGAGTGGGCCTAGGAACTATACTTTAGGGGCAGTGACATTTTAAAAAGGACTGGGAACTATATTTGCTAGTTGGGATACATCTCCGAAACGGCTTAACCGATTTTGATGAAATTTTATATGTATATTCAGTAGGTTTAAGAATAGGTTGTTATCTATTTTGTATACCCCTAAGTGATAAGGGTGGTCTGAAAAGACTTGCACTTATTTAAGACTCACCCCGTATATTATAAAAATACAGTATGTCACCGGATTGTCTTTACAAGAGGAAAAGCTTTTTTACTATTGACATGTTGAGAAAAATGCATTTTTCATTAAAATTTTTGCTTTTTCTAAAATTTCTAAAATTAATCCCGTTTATACTTTTCGAAATTTCCATAACGTTTTAGAGAGATTTTAAAAAAGCATAAAAAATGAGTTATTTTTTTAGTTTTATAAAGGTTGATTCTCACTATACTTTCCGTTTCCATTCCATATCCATTCCATATCCGTTCCGTATTTTTTATTGTATTGACGCTATACGTAAGCTTCCGTTCCGTATCAATTCCATACTTTTTATTGTACGATTTATATTATTACGAAAGTTTTATTTTAAAAATTTGTATCTTTTGAAAAAGGTAATAGATTTAACTAAGAGGTGAAAGAATAAATAAATATCAGCAAAATTTTAACAGAGCAAATGTAAGAAACACGCTGTTTCCGATACGCTTCAGTCCGTCCGTCAAAAAAATGTACTGAAGGAAAGGATATGGAATGGAAGGGAAACGGAACGGATAGTGTGCATTGTCCTATTAATTTACATGATATCATTTTAAGTAAACGGAAGGGAACTGATATGGAAGGTATAGTGAGAATCAGCCTTTAGTCCTAAAAATCAAAAAGCGTTTCTATGGTAATATAGTTTCGATTTTATTCTTTGAAAGATTGTTAGTGATAGAATTTTAATTAAACGTCATATTTTTTGCTGTTTTAAAATATTAAAGAAGCATAAAATTTATTTAGTTCTTGCTACAGGCAGGGTGATAACAGTTATTGGAAAATGTGATATTTTAATAACGGAAAAAATATGAGGTTAATCAAAATTAATAATAACCTATCAAAGAATGAAATCAAAATTATATTACCATAGAAACGTGTTTTTATTTTTAGGACTTATATTTATAAATATTTTCATGCTTTTTTTAATTTTCTCTAAAACAGTATGGAAATTTGGAAAAGTGTATAAGCGGGATTAACGTTTCGGAACAAACAAAAATTTTAATGAAGAATATATTTTTCTCAAAACAACAATAATTATAAAAAAGTTTTTCCTCTTGTTAAGATAATCCGGGGACATACTCTAGACGAAAAGTAGTGAGCTATCCTATAAAAACACTAAATAAAGCTAAGAAACGGATACTGAACACTTGTCACAAAACCGATTGTTTATATTCACCCCGATACAAAATTTCCCTTTTTAATTTATATTGTTGTCCGATGGGGTTTTTAAATTGGCGTCGCCGATGTTTTCGCCATTATAAATTCACCCCTCGAAAACAATCAACGTTTCGTAAGTAACTGGCCGGTTCGATTCCGCTTCCGCAGCGCCATCTGCCGTTTGTTTTTTTGCCTCTGTTTTTTATTCATCGGGGCTCTTCGTTTCTTTTGTAATTCTTTAAACGGGTCTCGTCGGCGGAATATAAAGCGTTTTCGGGCTTTCCTTAAGGAATAGAGGGATCGTCTCTAGTAAATAAGATGGTTTGATCTCGAAGAAGTTAGGTTGGTATGCCTTAAATATAACAGGGCCTTCCAAATTCTGTATGTAATGTAATTTGACAAATAAATAAAGCTGTCTCTTTAGTTGTCAGTTTTGAGTCAATATTTTTTAATTCTCTTTCGTGTCGATTGCTGATTGAATTGGAGCCAGAAATGGCTCAAAACGAAATAAGTCAATTACCAACAGATATTCAGGCTGAGGCGAAAACGTCATATCCAAACTAGTGATGGAAATACCGATTCCACATGAGTCGCGTTACAATAGCGACCGTTCCAGAAAAATAGCGCGACAAAATACCGCGATTTTGTAATCGAGGTTCCGACTTCCTAAGTGTCGCGGTCCTCGCTTATGTAGTATTTCTAGCATTGGTACCTACTTTTATTTTATACTACCTACCTACTCCCACAAACCACTGTCAAAAAAAATTCTTTATTGGTGACCGGTTTCGGCAATTCCAGCCATCTTCAGACCTTAAAAATAGACATAAACAATAAAACTTATATAAATATATAAAAACAAATAAAATTTTCATTTTATTTTATTTGCTTTTACGTTTCATCTTTCAAACAACGCTATTTTATACCATGCTTAGTACATACCAAAAATCGCTATTTCAAAAGTAACGTTGGACGGGAGCACCAACGCCAATAGTAACCGACCCAATCACTACAGGCGAAAACGAAACCGTAGAAGCGCTCCAGCGACTGCTGGAACCAAGTAAGCCGCCTCCGAGATCGAGCGTCGATAGCCAGCTACAGCAGTTACTTCTGTTCGCGGCGACAGGGAACTACAACTCTAGGAGCGCGACGGCTGATGCGAAGTAGGCCGCCGCGCCGCCGAGGTCGAGCGTCGATGTCCAGTTACAGCAGTTACTTCTGTTCGCGGCGACAGGGAACTACAACTCTAGGAGCGCGACGGCTGGAGCGAACTCGTCGCCATCAAGATCGCCCGACCCTACGTACAGTTCCAGTAACTATTGTAGGCGACCGACGAAATCGCGACGGCTGGACCTAAACACGTCGCTACGCGGTTACTACTGTTCAAGCTAACTTCAGGAGCGATTATAAATAATTTATTTGCAAATCATAAATAATTTATAATTTTATCGTCATTATGATCGTCGTTCTTAAGTAACAGGTTCCCCATTCGTTGTGAAGCGCGACACGGCGTTACTCAAATACCGACACATCACTAATCCAAACTACTTCCACTTAAATCCCGAATAACTTATGAAAAGGAATACAAAATTTTTTAAAAATGGAAGCAATTAAATAACGTGCGAAAAGAAATAAAGTTTTAACCTATTATATTAAAAAATTTTACTAGCAGACCTTACAGTCGAACATTGTTCTTTTCAGAACCTCTTTTAGTGCGAAGTAGTACAAGATAGCTTAATAGCCCTGCAAAAAAACTCATCTCAACCTTATTAGAATATTTGAAACAACAGGAAAACGGTAGTAATGACCCTTTATGTCCCTTAAGTGCTGTCAAGGAGGTGAGTTTTGTTGATGTAAATAATAACTGTTTATATATTTAAAATTAGTTTATTTTTATTTCGTAAAATATTTTAATTGAAAGAAAATATGTAAAAGTGGGCAACGCTGTGCCGGTCAAGCTTAATCACGTGACTAAAAGTTTATTTGGTATAAACCAAGGTTATTAAATTAAACAGGTTGCCTCGTAACTTGACATTAGTCGCCATATTGCGCGTCATCGTCTGGTATGCAGTTTTCAGCTTGTTTAACTGTTTTCCGTGTATTAAGTGCATTTGAGTGGATTATATATAAGACATATGTTTTAGTGGACATATCTACTATATTTTTTTTAGTTGTAGTGTACTTAACGTATAATAATTGATGAACTAGATAGTTTTTTAAAATAATTTATCAAATTTTCCTTAGAAATAGAGAGCATTCCTATATACCTGCTGAGTGACTAGCTTGCTATATTTTAACATGGTAAAAAGCTAAATCTATTTTTTCTCGAATACAAATATTGCTTAAAAATGTTAAATGTCACCAAAATTAGAGAAAAATAAATAAAGACTTTATAGAAAAACAATTTATCTTGTGGGTAATTGTTATGATTGTTAAACCTTTTGTTGATATTTATTTTAAATGTCCCATTAGCTGACGTAATCCCGCCAACTACTGTGCTAGGTCCAAAGTTACGAGACAACCTGTTAAATATAATAACCTTGGGTATGCAACCGTCACTATTCTATAGCTAATTAAGGTTGATTCTCACTATACCTTCCGTTTCCATTCCATATCCGTTTCGTATTTTTTATTGCATGACGCTATACGTAAGCTTCTGTTCCGTATCAGTTCCATACTTTTTATTGTACAATTTATATCATTACAAAAGTTTTATTTTAAAAATTTGCATCTTTTGAAAAAAATAGATTTAATTAAGAGGTGAAAGAATAAATAAATATCAGCAAAATTTTAACAGAGCTGGTACAAATGTAAGAACTTGGCAACGCTGTTTCCGATACGATTCAGTCCGTCCGCGAAAAAAATGTAATGAAGGAAAGGATATGGAACGGAATGGAAACGGAACGGATAGTGTGCATTGTCCTATTCATTTACATTCATACAATATTTTATGTAAACGGGAGGGAGCTGATATGAAAGGTATAGTGAGAATCAAACTTTATTCGGTAAAACGTTAGAGCTAGCCCCACCCTATCAAATCAAATTCACCCAGACCTAATCTGTCCCACTTAGCGCGACATCAGACACCGTCGGACTGACCATCCCATCCCCCACACCACTCTGACTGCGGAAAAACGATAATTTATACCCGTTTAGGGGAAACGAGATACTGAACCCCTCTCCTCCACCCCCCAGGACTCCTGAAATCCCCCCGCCCCATTGCAGCCGTCACTGATTGGCACCGGAGCAGCCTCGGAGGGACATAAATAATGCATCCCTCGG
Organism: Sitophilus oryzae; assembly: GCF_002938485.1. Classification (NCBI taxonomy): domain Eukaryota; kingdom Metazoa; phylum Arthropoda; class Insecta; order Coleoptera; family Curculionidae; genus Sitophilus; species Sitophilus oryzae. Next base: position 1,555,596 of record NW_022147575.1, on the reverse strand, counting down.
GAACGGGTTATAAATTCCGGGAATCCGCGAAGTTCGACGCTTGTCGAGTGCATTATGGCGAACAGGGACGTGCCGATCTATATTTAATGGTATTCGGAACGGCAGAAAAGGCTGGTTAAGATGGCAAGGAAAGCCTCCATGTTGTGAAATTTCGGTTAATTGTGACTTTTATGACGTTTTATATATAAAATTTTATTGGTTCAAAATCTTGATTCTGTACTATACTCGCCGGCAAGAAAAACGGGCACCTTAAAATTTTCATGTATTTTAAAGTTTTATATATTGTATTCTAGTGGACCGATTTTGATGATATTTTAAGCAATTTTCAACTAAATTATTTGGCTTTTTAGTATCTCTTTCTAAATTAAAAATTAAAGTTGCCATCTATCAATTATACGAGGAAACTAACTGCTGATATTTTGGTGAAAGTTTGAAACACCCTGTGGAGTAAGTTAACAAACCAAGGAATATAAAAATCATTTTATCATCTATGTAGGTGTATATTTTCTCGATAGTTTGTTTTTGATTCATTTCACTAACGTTATTTTTTGGATATATTCGCTTTTGAAGAAGACACTAACATTTTTTCGTATTTTTTTTTACATTAAAACCATGCCTTTGCTTTTGATCCTAGTCAACAGACCTATAAAATAGTGTTTGTGATTTATGTAAGGTTTGTTCCAACCCGCCGCAGAACCGTCACCGAACGATCACGCTCGTGCGCAGTAATTAAAATGTGTTCCAACCGAGATTTGGCGGTTATCGGACGATCCTATTTGCGTACCAACCTACCTTGGGATCGTTTAGTTACGATTTCAGAACGGTAATTTCGGTACATGGTCTAAATTGACAACTGTTTGGGTTGACTTGCGCATTAATGCATATTGGCAAGGATTATCGATTTTTAACAGCTGATTCTGGTCCGGCGTCCGGTTGATGCTTCTGTATTGGTTATTTTTTACGAATTCGAATACGTGTGCGTTATACTTTTGCGTGTGAGTTTCTGTGGAGTGAATCGTTCGGAAATTTTAATTAATTTTTTTATTTATAAAATAATGTTCAAAGATTCTACCATTGCAATGAAATAACAGAAACTACGCATAACAGGATCATAAACTAGAGGATAGGTAAGTGAGTTAGTGAGAATACAGTTGAAACAACACTTACCAACAATTACTGGATTCTGATTCTCCATTTCAAGAATAATAATTATTATTATTGCAAATTGACAAACAAAAATAATAGGGTTATGTTATGAAATTCTAAACAAAATAAAAAACCAATCGATACACGCACGCTTGACACTTTTGACAGACCCGAAAACAATCTACAAAGCGTTCCAACGTTGATACTTTTTGCACCGTCACGAAACTATTCGAAGTCCGCGCATGCTAACAAAGTGCAAGAAAACCCATTCGAGTATGATTTCGAAACGATCCCGAAAGCTGGTTGGAACAAACTTGTAATGTCACTGTCTTTGAAAAATCATATTATTGTTATTGTCTGTTGGGCAACTACTATAGCAGATATGCTTTTAAGTCAGAATTTGAACTCTACCATCAATTAAAGCAGCAATAGTCGATATTTCAGAACTTAAAACCATCTCTACTACTAATATAATATGTCTTTTCAATGACAGTGACGTTACAAAAACAATAAACACTAATTTAAGTATGGTGATAAGGACCCAAAATCAATGCTAAAATTGCTGTAAATCGTTCCTCTTTTATTCAAAAGCGAATATTTCCAACAAAAATAAAGCTATTGAGATGAATAAAAAAACAAACTATCGAGAAGAAACGTACCTAGATGATAACATAATTTTTAAATTCCTTGCTTTATTAATATATTCCACAGAATGTTTCAAACTTTCACCAAAATATCAACATTTCTTTTCCCTAGTATAATTGACAGATGGAAACTTTCATTTTTAATTTAGAAAGATGTACTAAAGAGTCAAATAATTTAGCTACAAATTGCACAAAAAAATCATCAAAATCGGCCAGTTTCCGGAATACAGTTCGGACCACCCTGTATGTAATATTAGCGTTAACTATTAGTTACATTACAGTTTACCATAAATGCATGTTTTTATTCGCTAAATATGTTTTGTTCTAAATCGAATAATAAAATGTGTCAGTTTTAACAATATGTCTACAGGGTTGTTCACCACATACGACACGGATATTGTAGCTAAACGATTAGATTTTTACAAATTGTAAGTTTTGGGTTCGTTGAAGGACTATTAGAGCTACAATTTAAAAATATTTTTACAAGATACAGAGTGTAAAATAAAAAATATCAAAGTTGTATTTTTTTAAATGGAACACCCTGTATATTATTGCATTTTTAGTTTCTACGATTAAAATAAAGGTAAATTTGATTAAGGTTTATTACACTTAAACCTTACCGTTTTTTAAATATTTTCAATTTTGTGAAATTGCAGTATAAATTTTAAGGCTTCATTTCTCCGAGGGTATCAAAGTTTTTAATACTAAATATTTACTGAAGTTTATTTATTGATCAGTTATTCTGTTGCAATAATAAAATTTTTACTACCTTATACAGAATGTCTAAATATTTATTTTAAATAATTACTAGCTTTAAACGGCAATAACTTGTTTAATTTAAATGGAACACCCTGTATATTTTATGAGAATCAGATGCACAATTTAATTGTCTAACAAATTGTATTATACCATTTTTTACCTATCTCTTCAACTTTCCGTAGAAAATGCATTTTCTTATAATTTAGAACTCATTTATCAATATATCCATGGAATACTGATGTTTTAGATTATTTTTAAAGATGTACCAAATTTTTAAAGAGTACAGATACTAATATTGTCGATATAGTTCGTTTATTTCATTAAAAAATAAAAAGAAAACTGTTTAAATATTTGTTGAAGAAGACCGATTAATATGATTACAGTATTCAAACTACATTAATTGACTGTTTGCGTTGATTAATAATAATTGCTCCAAATACTAAAAAACTGAATTATGTATGTGTATTAGATAGTGTAGTAAAAAATGATATTTCATTTTTTGACAAATGCTTATTTATAACAACAGAGTCGTTCATTTTTTGACAAATGCTTATTTATAACAACAGAGTCGTTCATTTTTATAACTTATTATTATATTGATTTCTGATTCAAATCCACATTTATTTAGAATAATTGATTAACGAACACAAGGTATGTAATTAATTAGTATTTGGGCGGAAATACTGGTGGTATCTTTAATTAATGGTATACTCTTTTATAAAGATTTAAATAGTTTTCTTTTTGCATACAAGTGGACTAGTAATATTATCGTTTTACTAAAAACGATAATATTTTGTACATTTGTTGTGTTAAAATCAATCTAAAATGTCAATATTCCATGGGTATATTGATAAATGAGGTCTAAATTATAAGAAAATGCATTTTCTACGAAAACTTGAAGGGATAGATATAAAGTGTTATAACACAATTTGATAGACAATTAAATTGTGCATCTGATTCTTATCAAATATACAGGGTGTTCCATTTAAATTAAACAAGTTATTGCCGTCTAAAGCTAGTAATTATTTAAAATAGATTTTTAGACACTCTGTATAAGGTAGTATAATTTTTATTATTGCAACACAATAACTGATCAATAAATAAACTTCAATAAATATTTAGTATTAAAAACTTTGATACCCTCGGAGAAATGAAGCCTTAACATTTATACTGCAATTTCACAAAATTGAAAATATTTCAAAAACGGTAAGGTTTAAGTGTAATAAACCTTAATCAAATTTACCTTTATTTTAATCGTAGAAACTAAAAATGCAATAATATACAGGGTGTTCCATTTAAAAAAATACAACTTTGATATTTTTTATTTATTTGGGACACTCTGTATCTTGTAAAAATATTTTTAAATTGTAGCTCTAATAGTCCTTCAACGAACCCAAAACTTATAATTTGTAAAAATCTAATCGTTTAGCTACAATACTCCGTGTCGTATGTGGTGAACAACCCTGTGTATAGGGTTGTTCACCACAAACGACATGGAGTATTGTAGCTAAACGATTAGCTTTTTACAAACTGTAAGTTTTGGTTTCGTTGAAGGACTATATTAGAGCTACAATTTAAATATATTTTTACAAGATACAGAGTGTCCCAAATAAGTAAAAATTATTATAGTTGTATTTTTTTAAATGGAACACCCTGTATATTATTCTATTTTTGGATTCTACGATTGAAATAAGGGTAAGTTTGATTAAGGTTTATCACACTTAAACCTTACCGTTTTTGAAATATTTTCAATTTTATGAAATTACAGTAAAAATTTTCAGGCTTCATTTCTCCAAGGGTATCAAAGAAGAATTATTGAAGATTTTGAAGGCAATGAAGATTATTTATTGATCAGATATTATGTAGCAATAATAAAAATTTAGAAGTGTCTAGCCCTAGCAGCCAACTGTTAAGCTTGACCAATCAGGTTGGTTAGCGTGGTTATTTGGAGGGTGTTAATTCATTTGTGTTTGTCAAAAACTCTAACGTGATTGGTCGGGCTTAATAGTTGCCTGCTAGGGCTAGACACAAGTAAAAATTTTACTACCTTATACAGAGTGTCCAAAAATTTATATTAAATAATTACTAGCTTTAAACGGCAATAACTTCTTTAATTTAAATAGAACACGCTGTATATTTTACGTGAATCATAGGCACAATTTAATTGTCTATCTATATTTTATAATACCTATCTCTTGAAGTTTTCGTAGAAAATGCATTTTCTTAATAGTTCGATAAAAAATGTCAATATTCCATGGGTATAGTGATAAATGAGGTCTAAATTATAAGAAAATGCATTTTCTACGAAAACTTAAAGAGATGGGTAAAAAATGATATATAATACAATTTGATAGACAATTAAGTTGTGCATATGATTCACGTAATATATACAGGGTGTTCCATTTAAATTAAACAAGTTATTGCCGTTTAAATCTAGAAATTATTTAAAATAAATTTTTAGACACTCTGTATGAGGTAGTATTATTTTTATTATTGCAACACAATATCTGATCAATAATTAAACTTCAGTAAATATTTAGTAGGTATTAAAAACTTTGATACCCTTGGAGAAATGAAGCCTTAAAATTTTTATTGCAATTACACAAAATTGAAAATATTTCAAAAATGGTATGGTTTAAGGGTGATAACACTTAATCAAATATACCTTTATTTTAATCATAGAAACTAAAAATGTACCTAATAATATACAGGGTGTTCCATTTAAAAAATACAACTTTGGTATTTTTTATATATTTGGGACACTCTGTATCTTGTAAAAATATTTTTAAATTGTAGCTCTAATAGTCCTTCAATGAACCCAAAACTTACAATTTGTAAAAATCTAATCGTTTAGCTACAATACTCCGTGTCGTATGGTGAAAAACCCTGTATAACACAAATGATACAACGTTAACTCTGAGTGCGAGAACTTAATTAATTCCGGGAAAATATTTCGCAATTATGCATTTTAGACAAGAAAACTCCGCGCTTATGTACCCGGAGACGGCCGAATACCGGAAGAAGAACTCCGTAGCCCCGGATTTATTAATGAGGGTCCTTTTTACCCGGAGAAGAAGGCAAAGCGGAGACGCGAAACGTGTAAATAGGAGCAAATTTATTAGGTTAATATGCGAGCGAGTTTAACGGGTTGTACATCTCATGAGAATAGTTAAGTCAGGACATAAATTTGACGCTTGTTAGGTTGAATTCTTTCTACATATAATATAGTTTAGTTTATAGAACTCAACCTGTTGATTTTGTATGTATTCATAAAATATCTTACTACATGAAATGTGCATTCTACAATTTTAGAATTTCTACAAAATCGTGCTCTATATTAAAAAATTCACAGTCCTTTACAAAGATGCAACCGGGGGGCATTGAAAATGATGAATAAAAACGTAAAAATATGATTAGTGTTAATATGAGTGTAATACATACATATGTTTAAATAACGAACAAATAACAACAGATTTAAACATTCACTGAAAAACTAGTAATGTTAACATTAAATAAAACATTATCAATAATCAATAATAATTATGCGATCGCACCTATCCGTAAAACAAACAAGCAAAAAAACAAAATAACATACAAAACATCAGTTTAACATGATGACAGATCATGATCGATGACAGATAAAGAATTCTTATACGGAAAGTTACACTTTACGATATAATTTTTTAACTGTTAAAGGCAAACCCCATTTAAACACAAAACTTTTTAATACCTACTACTGTATCTAAAAGACATTTTTTTTAAATTACTAAATTATTAGCCACGCTTCTGTTTTTCTTGAATGTTGTGCGTCACGTCACAGATTAACAGGCCCACGTTTGCACCACAAGGCGATGCTGCAGACCACTAGGTAGACCGGTCGTAGAAATTTATGTTATACAACTTGTAGTCAATCTACACAAATATTATCAAAAACTTTTTTAAAATGTGTTCCGATTGTGTTAAAAGTATAGGTCAAAATCGCAAAACTTAAATTTGATATGAGTTTCTTAGTTTTTATCTAATATAGTGGCGAATTGCAAAAATGCCTTTTCAATGAAAATTAATCAGTTAAATAAAATAATTTAATAAATTATTAATTATTTTTCCAGCATATTTTACTTTGCAATTTTTTATAAATATTCAGACTCGCCAATATCGTAGTCCACCGTGTCCAGCCTGTTTAACCAAACGTAGGCCGATTCCTCTTCAGCGGCGTCGCGTCGTGACCCTGGCCGATGAAGAGTCTTGAAGACGCTCATCCGCGCATAGGAACAAGTTGGCTGCGTAGCGTATTGCGTATTAATCGATTCTGAAACTTTCTATTTCATGTATAACATGTTACGCAAGTTTATTATTTTAATCTCGATATTAATAGATAAATGTGTGAAATACCACCTGAATATCTTCCGCCATGACATGTTGTTACTTTTTTGTTATGGTAAAGTGATTTGCATAAACTTTATTCAATAACTTATATTTTTCTCCATTTGTAATTTTTTAATTTTAAGTGAAAATTAAGTATAACATTTTAGGAAAAAGAAACACTGTAATATTTAAAAGAATAAGAAGAAATTCTTATTTTGAAAGAAAAATATAGAAAGAACTCTTTCTATAGAAAAAAAGTCTTTATACTAACCAGAATCCGGTGACATAATACTCGGTCTCACCGGAAACATTACTTGTTACTTCGCATAACTTGAAGAATATCTACATTTAATATTGAACACTTCAGAAATATTTCGTTCATATTATTGATGTCACTACATAAACCCTTGTATAAAATTTTATACTTCTAGATGTTATATGCTGTCCTCCATTCGCGAATTTCAAGTTCCAGAGCTTTACGCCCTGGGCTACTCAGAACGGTTCTGAAAGGAGCTGAGCGCGATAGCCTAGGATATGGGTGTCCATATGGCGCGGAATAGTTCTGAACTTTATGACTCAATTGAATGGAGTGAGAGTATCGCGTTCTTGAACAGTTCAGAGCTGCACAACTGCATGAATGGAGGACAGTAATAATAATGCATTTTCGTACAACAAACTTTTATTCCCTATTCTACTCCCTATGGGTATGAATTTCATAAATTCGCTATGTCCAAATAATTAACTCATGTCTTTTAAATGATCCTTTGTGCAAATTTTTATGTGTATAATCCAGAGGTCACGAAGGTTTATATAAATTTTTACTAACTTTATCCATTTGGTTGATGAATTTCAATAATCTCTTCTAATTCTTTCTGTAGAATTTCATTCTTCTAGACCAGATAGTAAGGAATTTTCATACAACAAATTGTTCGACATAATTTTACACTCTAAGAGGATGAATTTCCTAAAATCGCTTTGCGTAGCTAATTCACTAATCACTAATGCCATTTAAACGAACCTTTGTGCTAATATTTATGTTTCTAAAGCTGGCGGTATTAACTGACCCATAAAATATCTAAAAACTTGATATATAATCTAACTGACACACCACTGACAATGACAAATAAATAATTTATTTCTGCAGGTATTTTGTATAGGTGTTTTTCAGGTATATTTTAGTATTTAGTCGTTTTATACAAAGAAATAGCCATTAAACAATATAAAAATACTTCATAACAAATCTATACATACATACTTTTCATTTAAAAAAAGAATCAAGATTGGTGAAGCGGTTTCGGCGGGATGGATATAACAAAAAAACCTTTGAGCTTTTATATGTATGGATATGGATTATGTATGTAAAAAAATCCGAAAATATAAAAACCGTTTTTTCATCCCCCAGTATATGAATTTAGGACACACTTTGTATATCAAAAATAAAACTTTTAATTAGACCCGTCTGAAATAAATAATCTTAATAATTCTATAAGTATTTCAAAGAAGTTCAATTTTGGCCCCAAAATGATTTTGAAATCTTGCTTTTTAAAACTCTTTTTCAAATTTTTCTAACCACTTCCATTGACTGAAACTAATTATGTATGTTTGGATAGAGGGTTTATGGCGCTCTTCTGTGGCGGTTTTATATTTCTTAATAATTATATATAAGGTGTTTTAGAACTCGAACCAAAAGTCGAGATTTTGCAAAATCTGAAAAAGAAAAAATCTCTCGAAAATAATAAATAGTGAAATGACATTTACCCTCTATGGATAGAACCCTACCTATGGTCCCATATAAACTGTATTACTAAAATAAATAGCTTTGACATATAAAGTTTTTAATTTTCGCTTTTCTTGATATACTCCCCTGATTTTATTTTATTTTTCCAGAGCACTAATACTCTCTTTATATGCTATTTTTTATTCCTAGAAGGATGATTTGAAAAATAAATATTTCGTTCATATTATTGATGTCACTAAATAAACCCTGGTATAATACGTTATACTTCTAGATGTTTTAGTAATGCATTTTCGTACAGCAAACTTTCATTCCATTCTACCCTATTCCCAATTCACACCCTTAGTATGAATTTCATAAATCCCTATGTCCAAATAATTAACTCATATTTTTTAAATGTTTAAATTAATCCTTTGTGCAAATTTTTATGTGTATAATCCAGATGTCACGAAGGTTTATATAATTTTTTACTAGCTTTACCCATTTGGTTGATGAATTTCAAAAATCTCTTCTTATTCTTCTTTCTGTAGAATTTCATTCTTCTAGACCAGATGGTAAATGATTTTCGTACAACAAATCGTTCGACATAATTTTACACTCTAACAGGATGAATTTTCTAAAATCGCTTTGCAAACTAATTCACTAATCACTAATGTCCTTTAAACGAACCTTTGTGCTAATATTGATGTATCTAAAGCTGGTGGTATGAACTGACCCCTAAAATATCTAAAAACTTGATATATAATCTAACTGACACACCACTGACAATGACAAATAATTAATTTCTGGAGGTATTTTGTGTAGGTGTTTTTCAGGTATTTTTTAATATTTATTCGTTTTACATAAAGAAATACCGATTAAACGATATAATAATACTTCATAACAAGTCTAGACATATATACCTTTCATTTAAAAAAAGAATCATCAAGATTGGTGAGGCGGTTTCGGCGGAATGGATGTAACAAAAAAAACCCGTTGATCTTTTATATATGCATCCCACTTCGGTGTCACAAGCTGAATTGTTCAGGGAAGGAAGTACAAGTACGTGATATGGGGACCCTTATTCCAAAAGTAGTACAAAATTAGACCGGGAAAAAGGGCACCATCATCAAAAATCGATCTATTACTACCACCGTATAGAGAAAACAAATACTTATTTTTTGGTCCAGTACAAAATAAAGTCTTCGTAGGGAGTAATTTTTTATAATTATTTACAAAAAAACATTTCCATTAGCGCTTACGACCGAAAAAAACTTTAAACATGAATAATTCATTTCAATCATGCGAAAATTTGGTTTAAAAATAGATTTTTTTTAATATAACTTTCATTTAACGAAAAACGAAGGCCTAAATGAAAAAAAGAAACAATTTAAAAGTTTCGCTTATGTCTTGACAAGGTAACAAAGCAGACCCCATATTTTTTGCTTTTAAACTAATAAAGATATATAAATAAACAATTAGCGATGTAATGGCTTTTGCGCGCGCTGGCCGACTGCCGCCGCTGCGTCGAGATTTCCTATACCCTTGTATATATGACGTCATGGTGTGGCAAATGTAGCATTTCAATTCGATTTGGGCTCCCTTATATAGGATAACAGAAACATTTTCAATGTTAAAAATCACTTTAAAAGGTAATATACTTAACTGGACAGTTACTTATAGGGGAACAGAATGCCAACACTGCCTATTGAGAATGCATGCACTTATAGCTTATAGGGTTTTCTTCCGACTCGTCCCGTGGCGCCGTCTATAGACGAGCGGGCCGAGGTTGCCGTATCTCAACCATAAAGCTCTTGCCGCGAGTAATAACCAAATTAACAACCTGTATATTTACTTACAAGGTATTACTTTTAAATATTTTTATATTATTTGGAACATTTGAAAGTGTTTAAAAAATTAAAAAGGCATATTCTATTCATAGTAGTAAAAATGACTTTTTGTGCCTGTACTGTGTGTCAAACGTACGTTCACTCTCGCCCCAAAAAGTATCGTTTTTACTCCTATTAAAACAATATACTATTTTGGAAATATAGTTTATATCAACTAAACTTTTAATCACGCGATTAAGCTTGACCGGTACAGCGTTGTCCACTTTTACATATTTTCTTTTAATCAAAATACTTTAGGAAACAAAAATAAATTAATTATAAATATATAAACAGTTATTATTTACATCAACAAAACTCACATCCTTAACAGCACTGCTTTCCCGTTCAAAATCTTGTACACTTGGTTAGGTTAGGTACACTAGCTTAGCACTAAAAAGGTTCTAAAAAGAACAATGTTCCACTGCATGGTCTCGTAGTAATGTTTTTTTAAGCTTAAAGTATCACAACACAATTCGTTTAAACCAAAAACTCATAATACAAAACTAAAGTGTCAAAACGAATGACAATGTCAGGAAATAACTAAATAAATATGACAACTTGACATTTTTTACAGCAGGGCCACCACCCGAATCCCAGCGGGAAATTTAAATTCCAGTTAGTCAGCTGGGCGCCGAATATGTTCATGGTTGGTAACAATACATTTAAAAATCGCGCCCTCGATTACCTAACTAATTACGGTTTATTTAACGGTTTAATTGGTATCGCTTATATCGCTTTTTTGTAAAATTCATTGAAAAACCACCGATTATTATCAATCCCAGCCTTGATGCCATTTTTGACGCTTTTTTTCGATCAAACATAATAATACTGGACTCCTATCTTACAGGAACACAACTTTTATAGACACATCTGTTGACATCTACCAGAACATGAAAATAATAAGAGATAATACATTTAAATATTCAAATAAAACTGTTTATATCACATCAAATAAAGTAATCACAAATATCGAACAAAAAAAAAAGCCTAATATCAGTATTTATCCATAGATCGCCTGAAGAAACCTTTCTTTAACTTCCCAAGGAAGGTCTGAAGCATCGATTACCTCAGCAAATATCTATAATTAAACGAAATATAGTGGAAGGGACCTGTATCATACATATATACGTAATTATAGAGCTGGCTTACTGACTTTCATGTAAAATTGAAAAACTGACCGGCCTGCAGTGGGCGGAATAAGGTTTATACGGAATTATAGGGACAAAGATGAGAATCGGATATAAGCCGAAAGAGAATGAGAGACAGAGGTATAGATTGTGGCAAGTTGACGCGTTGGCGTTCTTGATAATGACAAAGCGCGAAACTTATACATGTATACAAGGTGTTCTACAGGAATTCAGGAAATTACTACAATTTTAGGAAACGTGGCAACTAATTTTTTGTAACACTTGGGCTTATATTTATCGTACTAATTTGTGAAATAGCACGAAGTAATCAAGGCCAAACATTGTGGTGGCTTCAGAAAAATAAGTAAACATGGAGCATGAATAAATATCATTAATTTGTAATGGAGTGTAATGTAATACCACTATATTAAACTGATATCAAAAATCAAAAACAGTGCATTTCGAAAAGAGTTACCGATGGTAGATTAAATTGGCTATTCCTCTAAGATTACACAAGAATATTGTTGGTACATTGATCTACAAATAAAATCAGAAGAGACCGCTCCGATTAATTCTAGTTGTCTACCTTTTTCTCGACTGGATAGTCAGTTAACGGTACCGGCTAGACAGCTAACTTTTAATCCATTTGGATATTTCGAGATTTTTCATTTTTTCATTTGGTTATAAGCTTAAAGCTATACCGGGTGCGTCTCAAAAGTGGCTCACCCCTATAACTTCTTTATTTTTTCAGTTAAAAAAACTAGATTTGGTATGTTCGTATATGACATAAATTAGGATTCTTTGACGTATTTAATTGTTTTCGGTCACTTCCTGTTTCACAGTAAATGACTACAACTTTTGATTTTTAAATGGCACCCTCGGTATTTTTTTACTTTATTCGAAGAAAATAACACTCTGAATAGAATGACATATCATATGTCAACTTTTGACATTTTCGCATATGGTTTATTTGAAATTATAACTTGCGGTTCGTAACGAAACTCGAAATACCAAATGTGTGGTATCAAATTATTCGTAAAAAAATGCTTTTTCCAAATATGCTAATGAGTCATCCTCATTCCGTTTGAAAAATTGAGATATGATTAAAAATACGATTGGAGCATTTTCTAACTAGCCAGGACAAGACACTAAAAATATTAGACGATGAAATCTATTTTCAGCTCCTTGATTAAGAATTAGTATTTTTATCATAGCCATGGCACTCTAGATTGAATTTTAAAATACGATTTTTTATCAAGCGAGAATGTCAAAAATTGACATATGATATGTCATTCTATTCAGAATGTCATTTTCTATCGAATAAAGTAAAAAAAAATACTGAGGATGCCATTCAAAAATCAAAAGTTGTAGTTATTTCCGGTGAAACAGGAAATGACCAAGAACAATTGAATACGTCAATCAATCCTAATTAATGTCATATACTAACATACCAAATCCCGTGTTTTTATCTGCAGAAATAAAAAAGTTATAGGGGTGAGCCACTTTTTGGCCACAATCTAAAATTCGAAATTTGGAGTTTGTGACACATCTAGAAGTACCTTAGAATTTTGATGATCTGTCAGTGAGTCAATGTCGAAATTAAAGAAAATTGACAAGTGATAATTATTCATAAACTATGAGGGATAATTACTAGATATTTTGATAACCTAGCCAGCTATAGTATGTCTTCAAATGATGTAGTGATGTAAGTTAGAGGGTGGTCAAAAGTGCCGCTAATACCTTCGAGAAAAGGATGATACGGCTGTGCCCCCAGATTTTACTGATGAAAACGCCAAATGTGCGGCTGCGTAAGGAGGTTATGTAGTAAAATAAGAAATATATTTTCAATAAGAAATGTTTCGTATCGTTAAGCCAGAAAATATTTACATTTCCAGACACTTTTGACCTACTAGTGTGTCTAATTAAATAAATTACTTTTACCTGGTTATAGTGTACCTACCTACCGATCTTTGACGAACTTCTGTAATTTGTGTAGCCAATTAGGAGCCGGGAAAAAATATACCCGGCTGAAAATTCGCATGGAAACTAAATAAAAAAACAGTCGTCGGTGTAACGAACGCCGGGAGTTTTTCAGTTTTCCTATTTCTTCATCGGTGCGTTTTCTTTGAAGTCTTTTCCACCTTTTTCTCTCGAGCACGTCGTTATTTTCATTTGTAGATTTAGCGGAGAGAAAAAAAACGACACCGACGAGAGTTGGAATGAAAGAAAACGGGTCGGGGAATAAGACGGGGGAATTTTAAATAACACATAATTTATTTGCTTTTTTTCTTACCGTTTCTTCGCACAGCGATATCTGCTGATTTGTAAAGAAAAAATTCTATTTAAAAGGGAACGATGAAAAAAGTGCGAATTGATTTTAATAAAGGAATGGTTATATTTTTTTAATTATATAATATAACTTTGATTCTTTGATAGATTGATATCTCTTTGAACCAATGACTAAAGAATCCAAGGACAAATAACACCCGAGAGCAAATTGTAACGATGTCACCAATCAGTGCCGTGGCACATATTTTTCTTAACCTAGCTGTTTCTAGCAATATTTATATTTTTTGACAATTGTTTTGACTACGCCTATGGTGTAACATCCTAATTAATTACGAAAAAAACGTATTAAAATGTTAACAACAGGTACAAAACTAGTATCGACGTATAGCACATATCAAGTACATATAGATGTTAATTGAAATTGAAGAATAGTTATCGAATTCAATAAGAAAACGCTAAAAAGTTGGAGTGGACTGTTTATTTACCGATGAAACGTAACTCCTGGCTCTTTCTTATCGCTGCTGCTATTACACTTGAAAGCTGAACAACTAATCACCATTATAATAAAGTTTATACAAAGTTTACTACACACAAACTATTAAAAATCGCTAAAATTGTCGCTGGTGACCAAATGATAACTCATTGTTTGCCACCAAAACAAAAAAAAAAGGTCACAAATTCTGCTGCAGCCCGTATATGGGCGTTACATGTCCTTATATTCTTTAGTCATTGCTTGAAAAAAACACAAAAAATAAATTTTTTTCAACAGTGAAAAAAATTTAAGTAATTTTACAAAAAAAAATATTGATATATTATAGTATTTTTAATAAGAAACTTGTAAAAATAAGATATTTTTACATAATATTACAAAAAAAATGTAATTTTGCAAAACAGTTTCTTAATATTCAATCATTATTACAAAACGATATTATTTTCACAATGAGTTTTGTGAGTTTAAAAATTAAATTTAAATCAGAAATACAATCTTGTGGGAAAATTGCATTTGTCTAGACATATTCACAAAATTGGTGTCAATTTACTATAATACACTTAGTAAAAAATGACCCCACGTCACGTGACTTCTTGTACAGCTAATGCGCTTTAAGTAATCGATTGAAAAAGTAGTTAGGAAGAAAGACGAAGAAAATCTCAGAGCTATCGATAGTAAATAAAGGCTTATTTCGGCTAGCCCAAATTATATAATGGAAAATAAATTTCTTGCAGTTTTTAGGTACCTATATAATAAAATTTTATTATATATCTAAAAATATATATCTATATATTTTGTCGATAGTTGTGCCTCGGTGGTACGAAAGTACTACCATTGCACGCAGGCCGCTATCTCGCGATGCGGGACTTAATATCTTACCGCTACTTTACGACAAGTCGTGTTTATATACTCTGCGCTGTGCTCGACATATTGTGGAAATACCCAAGCTCACCTGATGATGGGGTAGGGCCCCGAAACCGGTAGTGAGAGCAGGTTGATCCGCATTATGTCGAACACAGCGTGGAATTAATTTCTATATTAGTAGTTCAAGGCAAGAAACTCTTATATAATTTTATTATAATATAATAATAATAGCTCCCGTATATAGCGTTTAACGCCTTGGGAGTCGCAAGGTACAGTTTGCTATACTAGAGCCGTTCGGTATACAAGGAAGGTAATGTGGTTAGCACTACGCTTCAACCGCCTATTATTACCTAAAAAAGTAAATTTATTTTAAAAAAGTAAATTTACTATGACATACACATTTTTAAAAAAAATTCACAAAGAATATTGGTGAATATATAGATATATTATAACATATTGACATACATGCCACAAATTACTATTATTATTATTTATAGTTGCCACAATAATCTGTGGCAAGAAATAACCATCAATATTAAATTCACAAATTAATGTTGTCAGTGTATACTACCAGCTAAAACACTTGCACATATTTCTGGTACGCCCTGTATAGTGAGAAGCTAAGAGCCAGGTGCCTTTAGGAGATGTGATGACAAAGTTTCTTAGACAGTTGACAACAGCATCTTGCCAAGTGCAATGTGGTAGTATAGCAAAAATAGATCGTTGAGGTCTACGAGACCTCATGTTAGCGGCTATCGGAAGTAAATATATTTTTTCCATAGCAACTGTTAAAATTGCCTTATATCTATCAAAAATAGTAGATAAAATAGTACTTTAACCGCAAAGATAGATTAAATGATATTTAACAGCGAGGATAGGTTAAAAACTTTATTTCTTCTCGACGTTTTATAATGGCTTCCATTTCTGAAAATTTTTGTATTCCTTTTCATAAGTTATTCGGGATTTAAATGAAAGTAGTTTGGATATGCCGCTTGTCGCTTCAGCCTGAATATCTGTTGGTAATTTACTTATTTCGTTTTGAGCCATTTCTGGCTCCAATTCAATCAGCAATCGACACGAAAGAGAATTAAAAAATATTGACTCAAAACTAATAACTAAAGAGACAGCTTTATTTATTTGTCAAATTACATAGAAACCAACGCCAACCCAGCACAATATTTTTATCTACACGTAATAAATTCCTTGAAATAATAATTTCTGAATATTTTTTAAAACGTAACTCGCTAGGGAAAAAAATATTGTTTTATACACGACGATAAAATTGCATTATTGTCCCCGAAATTAATTCACTCGCGATTTCCAGCTCTCGTGAAGTAATCTTTTCGGTCGACGGTAAAATACCATTTTATCGTCTTGTATAAAAAATAACTATATTTCCGTAACTTTTCTCAAGCTGATAAAAACGTTTAACTTTAACACCCTGTAGATATAAGGTCCATAATGTATGGGACCAACAAAGGGAATTGAGGGGGAATAGAGGGGAATAAAAATGGCCGACGCGAACCACTCCCACGAACGTAGGTGTTAAATGGTCCGAGGTTTGGTTCTCTGCAGGGTCGTTGTCTCTTATATGCATTATTGCAGATTTTTGCACTGCGGTATAATAGTCATTGTTATAGATATTAATTGGAGTTTTCTAAATATAGGGATTAATCAACAAAATCAAAAAGGTTCTTTTAATTTCAGTGAAAATAAATACAAAATATTTTCATGGTGTCTGTCTGTCTGTCCGTCTGTAACACGATAACTCAGAAACCGCTAAACCGATTTTAACTAAATTTGGCACAAAAATACTGTGACACCCGAGAATCTGGCCAGTAGTTTTTGGTGGGGGTGGGGGGTTGGTAAGGGGGTATGGGAGGGGGTTAAAATTTTAAGAAATCGTAACTCCTAAATTACAGTAGTTAGCGAAACGCGGTTTTCAATTTAAGATTAGGAATAACATTTGCAACAAAATTTGTAATAACATCAAAATCAGTCGCAGTTTTTGAGATAAAAAAAATGCTTTTTATTAACATATTTTAGTATGGGCGGGTATACGTGCCTCCCGGCGCCAATTTTTGTTTCTTATGGAAGATGTGCCCACTTTCTTTAAAACTCACGAGCCGCAACTGCAAATCAATACTTTCACAAAGTGTGTAACGATGAAAAGAAACGAGTAAGAGAAATTCAAAGAAAAACCTTGGGTAGAGTGTGGAAAACAAGCGGGAAAGAAAAGCCAGATCGCTGGCTGCGAAATTAGACGGTATTACGCTGGGATGGAAAATTTATGCGCCAGATATTATTTCAACCGACTACGTAGCGGCAAAGTTTCAGCCGAGCGCGAGCGTTTAGTATATGCCGCAAGAATTTCGCCTCCGAAGCCGGATAAACTTTCTGTACTTTATGCAAATTAATTGTAATTAAGGAATCCGCCGGCTTATTTAAATACACTTAGAGGGAGCGCGCAGCGCGTGGCGCCAAGTTTTGACAGCGCTTACGTTATACTTTCGAAATTAAATAGCGCAGAACCGGGTGGCAACCTTTCCCCTTAAAACACCGCGGCTTAGACCGCCCTTTCCTTCAGCTTAAAACGACATTTTTGGTTCGGTTGATCCTCAGAGCTAGAGGTGTGTAGTAGTTCATCACGAACTAATTCCAAGGAATTATTCCGACCCCGGAATCAAGGGAACTAGTTCCCGGTTTCTCAAAGAACTAGATCCTCAGGACCTATTCCGGGTGTAGTGCGACCTGGTTACCCAACAATTGTTTGTTTAATATTTCATTAATTATTGCAACAACAAAAGCATAGCATACCATCTTTGGGTGTTAGTTGTGCCTAAAGAACTCGTCGAGCCATCTGTAATACCTTTAATATTGCTTATGTTATATTCATTAATAAATTGTTTAGGAGAAATTTTAAAATTTTTAAATGAAGATATATCCGCACCTGTATCAACTAATAAAGTAATTTTGCGATTATCTGTCATGCTAGTTTGGACTACAACAAAGTTCGAAAGTGATAGGTCCAAGTGGAATATTTTTATAGCGACCCCAGTGGACCTGGCTGGGGGTCCTGTACGTTTCCCGACTCTTCCTGAGTGTAATGCCTGACATATCTAGGAAACTGTCCTCTATGATTAGGCCTAGAGTTTCCTCGACCTCTATTATATTGACCATGATGATTATGGTACTGTTGATTTGCATTTAAATATCTCTGGGTGGGTCTATAGTCACTATTATTAATAATCACTATTATTAGAAATTGCTTCCTCGCAGCTGGTGAAATTGCCAGCCTCCATTATTAGTTTTACTTTCTCGGAATTACTGTTTGTTCTTAGAGCTTTGACTATCGTATTTGTCGTATAGGATTCAGCTACTGCTATGGGCACTCCTTCATTTATATAGGCTCTTTTCAGGGTTTCTCGAGGGGTGTCTCACTATTGGAATTACATGTACATTTTCTTGGCAGTCGCTGGCAGTCATTGGCAGTCTTATGGCAGTCGCCTATAATAATTACATGGCAGTCATAGGCAGTCTTCTTCATGGTCATTGGCAGTCGCTTAGCAGTGGAAGGATATTTTGGCAGTACGTGTACATTTTTTACCCGAGTGAGACACCCCTCGGGGTTTCTGTTAGAACTTCAATCTCTGTGGCATATCTTGTGGAATCTTTATGTTGCTGTTTTAAAGAAAGTATTTTTGCTGTTACCATATGAGAACTTTCTGTTTTAATGCGTGTTCGTAGCTTATTAATTATGGTATGCAGATTATCGTTATCATCAATTAAATCAAGTGCTTTTCCAACCAGTCTCGTTTTCACATAGGCCACCGCATTATTTTCGTGGTTTTCGCAATTTACGCGCAGTAAATTTAAGGAGTCTATAACGGACTGTAATTTACTTGGAGAACCGTCGAATTCGTTGGGAAAAATTTTACTCGCAAAATTGAAAAATTCTGTTTTTGACATAGCCATGTTTTCAAGTTTTATTTTAGGAATATTTTGTTCTGGGATTGCCTCTGATTCAGAAGACTCTTCTTTATCTTCACTTTCCTCGAATTCTTCGTCAAATATTTCTAGATTTATATATTCCAAATACGAAGTTGGAACTTTGTAGGGTACTTTTAAAACCTGATATGATCTTATGACTCTATCTCTCAACGAAGTAAAAAGTTTTTTAATGTAAATTTCCTGTTCTTTATTAAGTGATGGATAAACAAATCGTACTAATTTAACAAAATTATTAAAGTACTCCAATAAATTTGCTTGGACTTCATTTTTAATTGTATCACTCTTAGGTATTTGTTTTTTAAGAACGCGTTTTGATTCGTTTCTAACGAGATTACTTAAACTTAGTAGCTTGGCAAGGATCCCTTCCCAATGATCAGACATAAATTATACAAAAGTAAGAAATAAAAAAATTATAAAAAACAAAAAAAACACAATATCCCTTATTTAATACCAAAAACAAAAAAAAACTTCTTATCCTTATAAACATAACAAAAAGTAATTAACTAATTCATAACTAATAGAATTTCTTTCTTTTTAATTAAAAAAATAAAAAATGTTGTACATTTTTGGTTAAAATAGCGAAGTTTTTTTTTGTGTAGGTAATAATTAAATATACGTAAGAATTTTCATATTGTAATAAATTCATGTAATTTCATGCAAAAAATAAAAATAAAACGTTCACACCGAGTATAAATGTTAAATAAAGGCTATAAAAACAACGCAAAAAATTGTATATTCACATACCATCAACACTGTCCATCAATAACTACTGCTCGCACTAAACATCTACTGCTTGGGTTCGAAGGACCATGCTTCTGGATAAGTCTTTTCGGAGCCCCCTTCGGTACGCTTTATGTAATTTTAGTAGAAGTAAAATTACCACAACTGCTACTACAATGTACAGTAGTACTCGAACATCTGTTGGCACTTGTATGCTCTCCTGTTCTACGATGAAGTTGGAGTTGACCACACCATTATCGGTTAGTTCCGAATGTTTAGAATTTGTCTTTCCCATGGTAAATTAGTTTATTTTGTTTCACTATTTTCACTTTTTCACATTCACTTTTGACCATGCTGTTTAACTAAACTGTTGCTGTTTAACTAAACTTATTTAAATTAAGGCCCTTAGGCAGGATCGCCATGTGATGTCGTCTCATTCCAATACGGGAAAATCAAACACATGTTCACCCTTTGAATACATTTATTCGAATTGGCTAACCTAGTTACAAAAGATGGTATGCTATGCTTTTGTTGTTGCAATAATTAATGAAATATTAAACAAACAATTGTTGGGTAACCAGGTCGCACTACACGGGATCGAGACTGTGCCCTATATACAGGGTGGTCCGAATTATATTCCGGAAACTTCAGCAGCATGTTCTGCAGATAAAAATTAGTAAAAATGTTCGTATAAATGTATGTTTGAAAGTGCTTAGTTTTGGAGATACAGGGTGTAGAAGTCCCATTTTTATTTCGATTTTTTCCAAATAATTTATAAAGTAACGTCAATATTTGTACGAAAATTGATGTTTTGGAGTTTTTTTGACATGAGAAATTTTACTCTGATGTCAATATGACTCCTACTTGTAAAGGAAGCCACCTACATGCTTTTTAACAGGTTTGAGAAGTAATAACTTTTCGTCCTTATCTGTATAAAACTACTTAATATAGACATAGATTAAAAATGTTGACAAAATAGTTATTAGACTGAAATCATAAACTTGAAATGTTTTTGTGCCAAAAGTTCAGCAGAAACTGTTTTATCGTCGTTTTTTTTTAATTTTATATAAAATATTTATATATAAATTAAAATTCAACATATACTAATTAAAAAATAAAAAATAAACATAATTCTTAACTGGTTCTAACTAACATAACTAAAAAATTTATCCTAAAAAATTGAATATCAGCATATACAGATTGAAGTAATTTACTCTCAACTTACATTACTAATACAAAAAAATATATCAAAAAAATATATAAAAAAACATATCACTAAAAATAAATTTAACTATTGCTTAAGTATTTTTATTTGAATTGTGCATTGAGGTATGATTTGATTATTACCTTGTTTTTTCTTTCAATTTATCTAATTATGTTGGATTATACGGCTCCCCTCACCGTATGATTTTAGTCCAGTTGTTTTTAATTTTTCAAATTTAACATACCATATTGTTATCTGTGATTGAACAAATTTTGTGATAGATATCATTTTTTGACTTTGTAAAAAAAAAATTTTGACCTTTTAACTTGTTTGTGATTGTATTTTAAATTTGACCTCTGTAATTGTTTTTAGCTTTGGGCCTGAAGATGGGAATATTTTAAATTCCCGAAACATGTCGCCCCCTTGCTTTTTTAAGCATTAATTTTTTTTTAAATTAAACAACTTAAAGATTGTGAGTTATTGTCCTTTTACCCTCCTTCAAAGGTTTGCTTTGATAATATGTACTCACACTGGGTTAGAGAACGTTTAGTTACTTTAAAAATTATTTAGAATCATAAAAAATAGGCCCCCTACCAAAAACACACTAATTTTGGTAGCTCGACCAGACTATATAATCATATTTTTTCTATCACAAATTTTTTCTTTAGCTTTTATTGCTCTGAGCTAAGAGTTTCCCCCGGAACAATTTCCCTCTCCAGAGCCGCCTTCGCAAAGTCGAGAAAAGTTTTGGAAAAGTTGTAGCGCGCTCGCCCATGTTGTGCAGATAAATATATTAAAATGTATGGACACATGTGCGCAGTTTCCCAGCCTCTCGCAAATTTCTTCCGCTTTTCCAGTTTAATTAAATCTACCTGGAAACTCGACGGCATGGAAACAGTCTGCCATTCGAGCGCCAAAAATGATTTTCCCTTTTTTTCTCGAAAGAACGCGTCTCTAAATAGACCTCTTGACTTTTGTCGATTTAGGATCAAGATGTGTTGAGCAAAACAGCCCCAGAAAATAAATTCCATAGGAATTTTTTGAATAGATGAATCAGCAACAGATATAGATATTTTTATCAAATATTTTCTTTAAAAATTGTATCTTATGTAGATATTGTTAAGCAAAACCAATGACTAAAGAATAGACCTACATGGACCAATACCCGAGACCAATACCCGAGACCAAATGGTTACCATTTGTCTCCAAGCAGTGCCGTACCAGAGGGTAAATATAAAAAACTTTAATTCGTTCGGTCATTATACTCAGTACATACAAATACAAATTTGTAATATTCCACAGGAATAAATAAAACAACATAAATAAAACAAACTATATTTTATTGATAATAACACTTACCAAATTTTATACCATAAAGGGGGTCCGGTGAACTATCCTGACACACGAATTTTGCATTTTTCTTTTTTTTATCATAAAGTAACCATTTTTAGTAGTAGTTTTAAACAAAAATAAATAGAGATTATGCGCAGAATTTTAAAATATTTTAATTTGATTTTAGTAATTTTTGGCACATATTTGACGTTATGGAGAATCATAGATAAACGCAACAAGTTTAGATTGGAAAGCCCGTAAAAATTTTAGGTCGCGAAATTATTTTGGGTCGCGACCGTAATACGCGCGATCTGGCGCTGCTATAGCGGTCGCTAAGAACAACGGCAAACAAAAACACAAATAATTTTCTCTTGTCAAAGTCAGAATCTTCAAAAAATTAGTCTATGTTCAAAAATCATAATAATCTTTCAAAATCTAAACCGCTCTCATTAAAGAAATTCCGAAAAGTGTTTATAGCGTCCATTTTCAAAGTAATTATTGCTATCTTGTGAGTTTAATTCAAGTTTTATTTACTCCAACCGGTGATAATTGTGAAAAAGTGGCATTAAAAACTTTGCTGTCAACTGTGAACTGCAAAAACCATCGTGGATCGTGGCATAACGTCGGTTTCCAATGTTTCATAGGTATTTCATACATGCGTCCTTATATAAAATAAAGTTTCTTGTATGCAACACACTGTATTTTATTTATAAAATTAAACGAAAATAATAATAAATTTCAATAAACAATATTTGGCGATATAATTCCGGAAAAAGCCGAACCGCTCCGAAATTTTCAAAAGTTTTGGGTCGCGACCGTTGCAAGAATAGCGCCAAATAGTGTTTACATTGTCCTTATGGGCACTTTCCAATCTAAACTTGTTTCGTTTATCTATGTGGAGAATTTTAATGCTTGATTTGACATGATAGCGACAGAATAAAAAGCAATGTTGTCAGTTTCATTGAATAATCTTTTTTTGTTTTCTATTTTTATTTTAAATAAATAGTCATTTTTAATAATTTTCTACTAGTCAAATTTGTAATAGTTACTTATAAAAATTATATACTCACATTCTATTGTCCTTAGAGATTGTTAATATACTAGGGAAGGAGAAAAATTTTGTTTTTTTACATATTTGTTATCCAAACAAACTTACGGGACCGTGGAACGAATAGGGGTGCTGGGCAGGGTAAAAACATACAAACTGGTAAAACAAGACATGCAGATAGAGAAAATACTATCGAATTTTTTATTAAAAAAAAATGAAAAAATATAGATTGTCTACGAAATTTTAAAATATTTTAATTACATTTTAATTTGCTTTTTTTGATTTGTATTTGACAGATATTTGACATTATGAGAATATAACCAACCAAACCAAACCAAACAAATAAAAAACCGAGGTGCTCTTGCAAAAGTGCCTATACCCAGGCGTTATTTTCCGCCGTTGTGTAAGTAAGTAAATCAACTTATTGCGCATGCGGAAGCTCGAAAGCCAATATAGAATTGACTAGAAGCTAGGGAGTCGCATTCCACTTTTGTTCCTTTGCTTCCGCGCATGCGCACGAGGTGTACAAAATCGATCGGGTATTTCACGTGCAATCTATAAATACAAAAAAACTCACACCAAAGACTAACCAACGCAATCAAAATACGCCGTAGGCGTATTTTGATCGCTTGTACCAACAACTCTAAATAAATTAAAAAAATAAAAACAGTTTTAAAAAATAAAAACAGCGTGCAATCTATAAATACAAAAAAACTCACACCAAAGACTAACCAACGCAATCTACCATGTACCATGTACCATGCTTGTACCAACAACTCTAAATAAATAAAAACAGTTTTAAAAAAATGTATGAAATTCCGGATAATTTACTAGCTGATCTGACAACCATGTATCAATTCTCAATATTTGTCAAAATTCGACCTTCACTACTGTCAGCGTAGACATAGAAACGGGTATAAATAAGTCCGCGACTTTTTCATTATCGGTTATGGATTTTGCTATAAAAATCAAATAACAACGTTTTTTATGTGAAACGTGTTTTTCATCATCAGATTTTAGTCAAAGAATCCAAGAAATTCATTTTAAGGTAACATAAACTTCATTTTCTAAGAAAAATCATGTGTCAGGATAGTTCACCGAAGCCCCATAAAGGTTGATTAATTAACTTTAATCTTAATTTTTTTAAACCAGTACCTTTTAACATTATTTTTCTGCAGTACTAAAATCCATTATTTAACTATCGTGTGGATGTCGATATTTTACAGCTACTCCAGCAGTATATGTTTAACGATCTTTGTGGCATAACAAGATGCACTTATCTACGACGAGATTGTATACAAACTTTATTGATGGTAACTTTATTGATGTATAAGACTTTCTGCCTGAGCAGCGAGTATTAACTATAAACTGTGCTCTGGGTCTACAGTTAATTTTCCCTCGATTTTTCCTCCACTTGACTTCAAAAGACACAAAACACACGTAATAACACGAATCAAAATGCATCATCTTCCAAAACGCAGATATTTGACATAAGTTGACAAAAAATTATAATCTATAATTTACCAAGACTTTGACAAGCCTCAAAAATCTAAAGGCGAGTTCATACGAATCTGCGTCCCTTTGTCGTTCATCGTTCCGTCTAACCAATAAAATGGAAATACGACCTGTCATTTTTGAAATAAACCAATAAAACTGGTTAAAAACAACAAGAGACGACGCATGACGGATTTATAATTGAACCCATCCATAGTTAACTTAAAAAATATTAGAATAACTTTTTTTAGTGAAATAAATAGATTGGTATGGGACGTCATCTGCTTTTCTTCTGTCATCGTCTGTCGAAATCTTACCTGAGAAAAAAAAACAGAGTATACTGAACAAAGAAAGAATAGCAAGTATTTTCGCAAGCTTATGAAATCTCCTGTCAGATAAGTGGTCATATAATAAATAATTCGTACTTTTCTTTTTCCGACTTACTAAAACGCCATAGCGATTCACTCTATTCACTCTTTATATAAATGTTAATAGTTCCTTTAGAGGGTGATTAAAATTAACAGCCATACATTTTAATGAACCATTCTGAGACAATTATTACACAATCAGCAAGAAAATAATGAAACATTGCTGACTATCTGCAGCGATTAAAGAACACACATTTCGATAAAATTTTGTTCGCCGTTTATAGAGAACAATATACAGTAAATGAGATAATTCAGGGAGGATTCGCCAAATCCATTTCCGCTGCCGTTATTTCTATTACTATTATTATTATATAAACCGGCGTGATTTGATCCGGAACAGTTAAATCTGAGCGGTGTGGGATAATCGCGATTTTGTCACCCCCTACCCGCCACCCGTATACGACGCCTCTGTTTATAATTCAGCCGATGCGGAGCTGGATGGCCCTAAACCTATTACAATTTGGATGGTATTGTTATTTGGCCTATCGATTATACCAGGCCAGTTTGTATTCTTTCTGACTGAATTTATAGTTAGTAAAATTCTTTATCTATATTCTCAGTATTAGATCTAGAAGTACCTAGATTGCTGTATCTGAGCCAGTATCTGACGACATCTCCATTATTAATAATACTAAAGATTATGGGACGAATGGTTGTCGTTGCGGCGCATTCAGTGATGAGTGTTCTGGTGTTTCCCCATTTTCCTCGCAGAATATGCATTCGCCGTTGTTTCTTAGCTTCAATCTACTGAGGTATTCATTGAGGATGTCCTGTTAAAAGTCCGTGATTATTTATACTTAAATCAAGAAAAATCTTTTATTTTTTTCGGTCGTAAGTCTTGAGATATTTCTCGGAAATTGTTGAGTCTTCCAGATTCTTGAGTTCTGCTTTAAGGTGGTTTGAGAAGCAGAATGGTTCTGGTCCAGTTGTGGGGCTGGTATCCAGAGTAGGTTCTTTGCCTATAGTTTGTTCAGCATCCTTATTTTCAGTATTAAATAAAACATTGAATCAAACAATTAAGACAATTGACAATAGACAAAAACATTGAATCAAACAATAAGCAAAATATATTAGTATAGTAATTTCTTTAAGGCCTCTAAAATTATAAACACTGTATTCACCAATTATGTACTTTTTGCTATAGGACAATTTTCTCTATTGTCAAAAATAAAGTTGTTTAAACATTTTTACCATTAAATATTGATACCTCTGTTTTGAATGAGCCAATTTCAATCAACTTGGTATCGAACAAAAGCTCTTTATTGGAACTCTGTTTTTCGAGCTGTACTCGTAAACTGTACCGATGGATAGATCAAGATTTAAAAGAGTCTGCTCGGGAGTTACATGAGGCTTCATGGACACACACAGGGGTGGATGGGGAAGTGGAAACCGGCCCAGGAAAAACAGACAACCGGCCCAAATCCACAAAAATACCATGACCATAACGAAGAAACAACGTTTTTTTTTAAATTTAAATTGTCTTGTTTGTCTTGTATTTAAAGACCAATATTGGGTCGGATATCTGAATTTTTACTACAAAATGGCTCAGTTTTACAGGGTTCTACTGCTTTATTTCCATTATCGATAACGGTAATTTGATCTTGATTAGGCTACGATTTTGAGTCACTATTTTGAGAAACTTTAAGACTTCTTTATTCATTCAGTTCAGCTGACCCAATCCTCTGTGAAATACATTACTTTTAGTTTTTCGGGTATATACTTTCTTACACATTGTAGAAAGAAATTCTCTCTTTTCTGCTACAGTAGCAGTCTCCTCGTGTACACGTGTTTTTAACTGAATGAACCGCGGTCGCCACATTAAAACTGCAGCATTTTTTAGGTTATTATATAGTTCATATCACGAAACTTTTCCTCTATACTTTTCTACATTTGACATCTTGTAAGATAATGTTTCCCATATGGTCCATCCACCCCTGGACACCAGGTTCCAGTTAATGACATATATAAGATGTGAGATATATAAGTTTAAACATTATTCTACGAAAAAAATCGTAAATTTTTTAATACTGTTTCGACAACTCTAGAGTAAACGCCACGAATGTTTGGGAGTGATTCATCGCTTGATGAAGTTGGAATCGACACGCGCGCTATCATTTTTACATTAAAAACGTAAATTTTTACCGCAGACGTAAGTTTTTAAAGGCCCGGTCTAATCATCTGCCTGCGCTCCTCCTACTTATTCTAAAATGTTAGCGTGATTGACAAAGACGATGACGATACTATATCGCGTTTCTTTGATTGATTCGTTTTTGTGCGTCAGTCCATTGGTGTGCTCGCAGTGCGACCAATGGGGCATTCCATTTTATATTTATAACCAAATATATGTTTTGACAGGACTTTGACAGTTAAAACAACAAATTACAACAGATTATATATTGATTATTATATGACTTGAAAGACCATGGCACTGGAATTAAGTTTTATGTGACCTTGAACAGATTAGTTCACATGGTAGCGACCGATGAATCACCCCCAAACATTCATGGCGTTTACTATACTTACTCTATACAGCGTGTAAAAACCTTCATAACAACATGTCAAGAGTGTCACATCATGGATATCTGAGCGATCCCTTCCTATCAAATCCGGAAGTTAGACAGGGATGTGTCTTAGCACCTCTCCTATTCAATCATAGTAGACAGCAAACTACAGCAAAGAGGAATTTCAACATAAAAATACTCAGAGAAAAAACACGTATAAAATTCATCACAGAAGTTCAGTGTACCGATGACTGCGCTCTTGTTTGCAACTGAGTGTTACAGCAATTACGAGAAATGTTGGACACATATACCTGGGCATACTGGGCTTTGGGCCTTACGCTGAACATCGATAAAACTAAACTCATGTGCACTCACTCGGAAGATCACAACAATGCTATAAAAATCGGAGAAGAGCTATTGGAATATGTAGCGAAATTCAATTACCCCCAGCAGTTTGATTTCGGAAAAGGCCAATATCAACTCCAAATTCAGCACAGAATTATAGCCTCAAGAGCATTTTGGAAATTAAAGACATGGTTTTCTACAATCATGACTTGAGCACACTTGAATCCCCACCATGTTATATGGATGTGAAACCTGGGTGCCGTACCGCCGACACATCAATGCATTAAACAAGTTGCAACAGAGACATCTTAGACAACTCTTATGACTCAAATGATTCCACCATGGCTTAAACGTATCCGCCCTTGAAAAAGCTAGCTGGGAGAGCGTTGAAGTCATGATTACTAAATTCGGCTTAAGATGGGCTTGCCACGTATGCAGGATGCAAGAAAACTGTCTACCAAAATATCTTCATTACGGTGAGCTTGTAGACGTTAAGAGGAAACCGGGTGGACAACTCAAAAGGTACAAGGATATTTTCCACTAAAACTTAAACACTAAAACAGAAGCAGCGCACAATAGAAAGCAATGGAGAAGAATTGTAAACTCAGTTAACAGCGACAACCAAAAAGTAGAGATGCATTAAAGCAATGAGATTTATGAGTGTCCGGAGTGTGGAAGAACACGTATCGGACTTTTCAGTCACAGAAAAGCTCAAGAAAGAAAACGCTTTGCGTAACCTTCTGATGCGTGTCGAATACTCATCAGCGAGTAATAGCAGTAGTAGTAGTAGTAGTAGTAGTAGTAGTAGTAGTAGTATTAGTATATACCCTATGCATGACTTCGATATGGTATTATACTTTGTAGGTAGTAGGGCGAATTTAAATCAAGGAAGTCGATGATGGCGCCTCTATTTTAATTTTATGTTTTTTACTCTAAGCCATTGAATCTGATTTTACCAGCAGATTCCAACAAAATCTGACTAGTCCTGGTATTATTTAGACCATTTCATCTCTCACCATAAGCTTAATCCCCTCAAAAACGAGAACAGCGACTCTAAATTGCGGGCCTGGTTAATTTTTAATCTCGTTAATGAATTTATCGGTTGGGGCTCTAGCCAATAGTATATCCATCCGTACTCTGTATAGCTCTATCCTTTTCCAGCTGGCCTTTACGCGGTAGTGTGAGTGCACATCAATATAAATGTGCGATTTTTTGTACGCTTTTGTGCGGATTTTATTTGCATAATCGTTAGCATGTCGATTAAATGGAATTGGCGCCCACGTTTTTGTAGTTTTAATGCTAGAAGGAGATTTAGGAGATCCGAATGGATTGTATAAATATTATATTTTGTGGAAGGATGGTGATGGTAC
This sequence comes from Sitophilus oryzae, assembly GCF_002938485.1. Taxonomy (NCBI): domain Eukaryota; kingdom Metazoa; phylum Arthropoda; class Insecta; order Coleoptera; family Curculionidae; genus Sitophilus; species Sitophilus oryzae. The sequence continues at coordinate 1,525,856 of NW_022147575.1, read as the reverse complement.
CTACTATAGAGCAGAAAATTATGAGATCGAAAATAAAATGCGTTGTATTTTACAAAACAATATTTCCTGTGATTTCGTATTTTCAGTGCGTAGCAGCTAGAATTCAGAAGCTCTTTATACAGGGTTGTTCACCACATACGACACGGAGTGTTGTAATCTAAACGATTAGATTTTTAAAAATTGTAAGTTTTGGGTTCGTTGAACGACTATTAGAGCTACAATTTAAAAATATTTTACAAGATACAGAGTGTCCCAAATAAATATAAAATCTCAAAGCTATATTTTTTTAAATGGAACCCTGTATATTATTACATTTTCAGTTTCTACGATTAAAATAAAGGAAAGTTTGATTAAGGTTTATCACACTTAAACCTTACCGTTTTTGAAATATTTAGGTTTTTGTCAAAATACAGTAATAATTTTAATGCTTCATTTCTTTAAGCGTATTTGAGTTTTTAAAACCAAATATTGTACTGAAGTATTTCTATTTACTGAATTTTGTGTTGCAATAATAAAAATTATACGACCTTATACAGAGTGGCTAAAAATTTATTTTAAATAATTACTAGCTGTAAACGGAAATAACTTGTATAATTTAAACACCCTTATATTTTATGAAAATCAGATGCACAATTTAATTGTCTATCAAATTGTTTTATACCATTTTTTACCTATATCTTCAAGTTTCAGTAGAAAATGCATTTTCTTGTAATTTAGAATTCATTTATCAATACACCCATGAAATACTAACAATTTAGATTATTTTTAAAGAGTACAGATACTAATATTGTCGATATAGTTAGTTTATTTCATTAAAAAATAAAAAAAAGCTGTTTACATATTTGTTAAAGAGGACCAATTAATATGTTTCCAGTATTCAAACTACATTAATTGACTGTTTGCGTTGATTAATAATAATTGCTCCAAATACTAAAAATCTGAAATTTGTATGTATTATTAGACAGTGTGCTAAAAAGTAACACCTTAAAAATTATATTTCATTTTTTGACAAGTGCTTATAACAACAGAAACGTTAATTTTCATAACTTATTCAACTATTTCCAATTAGAGTGTAGCCTCCCTCACATATCTGTAGAATGTAGACTGTTTAGGAGAGGAGTTAATCACCGCGACCTTACAGATCTATCGTGTGTTTCCATTCCATCTATCGTATTTTTTTATGAATATTCCACTTTCTTGGAACATTCATAACTCGTTATAACTCATCGTACAGTCCCTGGGCTTTAACAAAAGCTTGTATCTGGTACATCTGGTACAACTCCACAGAGGCCAACTCTCCATCCTCGACATCAGCCATACCAAAGTTCATGGCACGAACGATCGTCGTCTCGGCGCACTCAGGGATAAGGTGTTCCAGTGTTTCTCCATTTTCCCCACAGAATCTGCATTCGCCGTTGTTTCTCGGCTTCAGCCTACTGAGGTGTTCGTTGAGGAGACAGTGTCCTGTTAGAAACCAGGTGACAATCCAAAGATTGTTTTTACTTAAATCAAGGAAAAGTCTCTTGTTCGAGTGTCGTCGACCGTTGGAAGACACCCATTCCAGGTTACGGATGGAACGTTCCAGGTTCTTCAGTTCTTCTTTAAGTTGGTTTCCACTTGGGAAGTAGAAAGGTTCTGGTCCAGTTAGTGGAGTGTTCGCTCTTTTTCTAGCTAGATCATTTGCTTTTTCATGCCTTCTATCCCTTGGTGAACAGGCAGCCAGAATAGGAGGACTTTATTTTCTTTACCTAATTTATTGAATTTCTCTAGGTATTCTTTGACCAACTTCGAATTGATGGTTACTGAGTTGATCGCGTTTAGTGCTGCTTGACTATCGAATAAGTTGGCTATTCCCTCACATATTTAGATATTCTATTTGTAGTTGGGCCCATTGGTTGTCTATTGTTGGATATGCGGGCCCAAGTTATCCCTGCCGCAGGTCCTCACAATAGGAATTGACCTCAAATCCAAGGAGGCAATAGAGAAAGAGGGACATACCCTCTATTATAGATACGGGACAACACCGGTATCAGGTCTAAGGAGAGACAAAGTTAAGCAAGTGTTGAAAATGGAGACAGATGGGGTTCATCAGGGTTCCTCACGGGTTCCTCTGCCGGAGGCAAGCTCCTCGACTGTGAAGAGCGGTACGGAGGGCCAAACTCCAACCGTGGAAGGGTGTGTACCCTCGGAGGAAGAACTGTTGTCAGAGGAGGATGGGAAAAACGCTGTCTCCTCTACAACAGGGGGGGGGGGGGGGGGGCACAATAGGTCGCAGTGATTAAGCATTAAGGTTGCAGTGATTAACCCGCCCTCTTACTCATTCTACATTCTATCCCTGCTAATTTCCTAATATCATGGTTTGGTCTTCCTCTAAGTCTCTTGATTCCTCGTGGATACCATACTGTAATTTTTTTAAATATTTTGGTCCATCTGTTGTCCGTTCTTCTTTGCAGGTGTCTTGCCCATTGCCACTTAAAGGATTTGACTCTGTGGATAACATATATATTAACTAATTCATGTAAACTCATAAAAGTATAGAGAGATACAAAAAAAAGAAGAAAAATAAAACTTGAGCAAACAAGAAAGATATGGATATAAGAGGGAAGAGACACAAACGAATAACTTTCAATAAATAAGGGTTTTTTATGGCGTTTCCCGAGCTATAAAATCCGGATGCGTTTCCACGATATTAAAGACGATTCGTCCCGATATAAAATATCCGGTTGGCGGCGAGCAAGGAACGCCATATTTATGCAGATTTCATTTCTGTGAACTGTTCGCGTAAGGGCCGCACGTATATTCCACATCCATCATCGGGCGATACGTTGCCTGGCCTTCCTTATCTTGCCTGCTTCCTTTTTCTTTTAGAACATACATATATAGTCCTATCTTCCTGCGGGAGAGGTAAATATTTTTGACGTTTTTCTTTTGTTCCCTCTGCTCCACGAATTAAAGCGCCTAAATGTCGTACGATTTAATCTTTCTCCTTATTTTTCTCCATCCCTGAAGAGAAGCTAATCTGACGTTTTCTCTTATAAATGTGTTTTCTTAAATGTTCTGAATAATATTTATTATACAGGGCTCTCCGAACTGTATTCCGGAAACTTCGGCAGCATATTCTGCACATATAAATAAGCAAAAAAGTTCGTATAAATGTACGTCCTAAAATGTTTACTTTCGGAGATACAGGGTGTAGAAATCTCATTTTTATTTAGATTTTTTTCCAAATAATTTCTGAAGTAACGTCAATATTTGGATGAAAATTGGTGTCTGGGTTTTTTTTGATATGATGAATTTTATTTTGGTGTCAATATGAGTCCTGCTTATAGAGAGCGCCACCTACATGTGTTTTAACTGTTTTGAAGAGTGATAACTTTTCGTCCGTACCTGTATAAAACTATTGAGTGAAAAAATATACATTTCCGTTACTATCTACGTAAAAATGTCTCTTGGTAAAAATCGCTACAAGCAACCGTTTTCAAGATATTTTGAATGGAAATAGTCAATACATGTCATTATTGACAAATATTAAACGTGTTGAGTAGATAGTTATTTGACTGAAATGACAAATTTGGGAACATTTTATTTTTTTAAATTATTCATAAATTTTTCTTCAAAAACATGATGATAAAACAGTATCTGTTGAACTTTTGACACAAAAACATTTCAAATTTATGATTTCAGTCTAATACTTATTTAATGACATTTAATTAAATCAACATGTTTAATTTATATCAGTGACAGCAATTATTGATAATTTCGATTCCAAATATCTCGAGAACCATTACTCCTAGCGAATTTTACCAAGAGACCTTTTTTATGTAAAAAACATAGTAAATGTATATTTTTTTACTAAGTAGTTTAATACAGATACGGACGAAAAATTATTACTCTTCAAACCAGTTAAAAAAACAGGTAGGTGGCTCCCTCTACAAGTAGGAGTCATATTGACATCAAAATCAAATTTCTCATGTTAAAAAACTCCCAGATACCAATTTTCATCTAAATATTGACGTTACTTCAGAAATTATTTGGAAATACCCGAAATAAAAATGAAATTTCTACATCCTGTATCTCCAAAACTAAGCATTTTAGGACATACATTTATACGAACTTCTTTACTTATTTTTATTTGCAGAATATGAAAGAAAGAAAGAAAGAAATTGCTTTATTGTCATAAAAAAAAAATTTTACAATTTTGTTGACAAAGCTTATAAAAAAGAATATAAAAAACATACAAAACTTCACTTAACAATAGAAAAACATATAAAACTAACAGCAAACATACAAAACTAAAACAATACTTTATACAATTATAGAAATTGTACAGTGTCAAAAATTTATTTAATTAAATAAATTTTTGACAATGTACAATTTCTATGCTGCCAAAGTTTCCGGAATACAGTTCGGACCACCCTGTATATTACCCCTAAAAAGATTTGCACTTATTTAATACTCACCCTGTATAGTTAATGGAAATCCCACATTATTTTTGTTTATCGAGAACAAGTCATTAACATTCAACCGAAATTAAAATATAAGCCACCCAGTCTAAAAGCATCCTGGCTCAGATAGTATTGTTTGACTTATCTCGATTCCTATTGGGGGCGTCTAAAAATGCACTCCCAGCACCAAAAAAATCATAAATAATCTCTGCTTTAAAAGATAACGATTCATCACGAGCTTCCTCTCTAAAAACCAAGCTGACGTGCTCTGTGCTCTAACAATACCGCCTTAAAAACTTAGGCTTTAGCTCTCCGAGTGACGTCAAACACGTAATAGTAATACGTATGCTTTAATATTCGCATAAAATATAAATTAACCATATATAAGCTATACCGATTAAACTTGTTATGTAATTGAGAGCGCGATTTTTAAATTCATTGTTGCCAGCCATGGACATATACGGACTAAAAAAAATAGACTGCTGTAAAAAATGTCAAGTTGCCACATTTATTATTTATTTCCTGATATTGCCATTCGTTTTGACACTTTAGTTTTGTATTACGAGTTTTTAGTTTAAGTAAATAGTGTTGTGATACTTTAAGCTTAAGAATGTTTACTGAATGTAGACCTTGCAGTCGAACATTGTTCGTTTTAGAACCTCTTTTAGTGCGAAGTGTACAAAATTGCTTAATAGCCGTTAAAACTCCAGGTGACCATATTATTTTTATGATAACTCCGCGAGTTTTTGAGCTACGAACTTTTTTAAAAAAGCATTTAAAAGGTCTTTTCAAGCACTTTAAAAGCGGTCATATTCATTTTCTTCGAAAAATGTGTTCTTTCGCCATTATTTCAGGGTAAAATGTTGGAATTTAGTTTTCGAAAAATAAAAAATCACGTATACAGAATGATAACTCGGCTATTATTACACCTACGGTAATCAACTAAAAACGAATCGTTTAGTTATTCCAAAAGCTTCATTTTTGTTTTATATGAGTTTTGCGATAAAACGCAAGGTTTTCGAGTTATTTATAAAAATTGGCAAAAAATATGCAATTTTTAGATAAAAAATCAACATTTTCAATCCTAAATAACTAAGAAAATATTAATTTTCTGAAAAAATGTTATAGAACATTTTTGCTTAGAATTCGTCCCTTCATTGATTTTTGTAATTAAAATGGGTGATTTATATTTCACCGCCGAGAAATGGTGGTACTCACCCCCAGGATGGAAACTAGTGATGGGAATACCGGTTCCACATGAGTCACGTTACAATAGCGACCGTTTCAGAAAAATACCGCGATTTTGTAACCGAGGTTCCGACTTCCAAAGTGTTACGCGTATGCAGTATTTCTGGCATTAGTACCTATCTACTCCCAACCAGTGTTGTCAGGTTCTTAATTCTACTAGCTGTTACAATCATTCGTGCCATAAACTTAGATACAACTGATATTGGAGGTGGAGAATTACCCTCTATAAAACTGTCCCAGACACTGGCTTTTGTCAATAAAAACTTATATAAATGTATAAAAGCAAATAAAATATTTTTATTTTATTTTATTTGCGTTTGCATTTCATCCTTCAAACAAGGCTATTTTATACCATGCCTTACTAAAACCATACCAAAAATAGCTATTTCGAAAATAACGTAGCGACGGGAACACCAACACCAATAGTAACCGACCAAATCGCGACAGGCAAAACCGGAACCCTAGAAGCGCTCCAGCGACTGCTGGAACGAAGTACGTCGCTGCCGAGGTCGAGCGTCGATAATCAGTTTCAGCAGGGACCAGTTTCTTCTGTTCGCGACAGACGGAACTACGATTCAAGGAGCGCGACGGCTCACAGTGGGGTATTTGACACAGATAGTTGATCGAAATTTTTTTATGTAGACCTTATATAAATTATTGCTATTTTCAGTTAAAGAGGAAATAATATGAACAAAATAAAGGACAATTCGTCGATTCTAAAAAAAGAAAGAAAAATCACTGTTCCAGTGTTTCCACGGTCAATGCCACTAATACCAGTAGTAATATCGCAACTAATACTACTAATGCTACGACTGATCCGCGAGCAATGTCCATACCACTAAAGTCGCTACTAATGCCAAATTGTGCTATACTGCTAATAGCACTAATGCGATCGCTTTGTACACAACAATGCCATCGCGGTTTGCACCTCGCATTAGTATATCACTGATTGGCAAATTGGAGGAAACCAAGAATGTTTTTCTCATTTTATCAGCAAAATCGCAAAAAGTCGCAATATTTCATTTTACTGTATGAAAGCCCAATGTTTACTAAGTAAAACGTATATAGACAATGTGCTGAATTCTTCGAAATGCCCAACTAAATCTCTAAGTATAATAAAAATGTCACAAATTTAATCAAATTTTCAGAACGCCTAACTTTTAGTTGCAAAAAAAATCGTTAGTATAGAGAATATCAAAATAAATAATACGTTTTTGTAGAATACATACCTGTAGCTTGCTGAGTCATTTTCAATCAAAACAATAATATAAATGTAAAAAGAGCACAAGAACAACAACAATTTATAATTTTAAACATAAAATTTAGCCATTTAACTCTTATCTGTGAGAAGTAACAACTTTGACGTTTCGTTGAAACAAATGAATGCAACTAAACACACCCATAGCAACGCCATTCATGGCAGACATGATTTAACTTATCATTTATCTTTTTTTTGGGAAATCTTAAACACATTTGCTTTTTCGAATTTCGATCACCTTTTTCATGCTAATACCCCACCGTGCGGCTGGAGCTAACACGCGCGACGCTACGTACCGGGTAGCCAACTAAGAATGGACGCCGGCTGTATCTCAGAAACTACTTACCGTTTAACTTTGGGAAAAAATTGTAATAAGTAAATCGACCAAGAGAAATCGCTGGAAATTATTTTCAAGTTCGAAAAATGTCTGCTAGGGGGCGTTTCTCTGATAGCCAATCAGAAAACAGGGTTTTTCTCAAAAATATGCAGGTGAACAGGTATTTTAAATATTACTATTGTAATCTTCGAGACATTTGTAATTTTTTTGATATAGAGTATTTTGCTCCATCTCATAAAATAAAGTGGTGGGGGAAAGTTAAACTTGCTTTTATTAAAATAAAGATAACTCTGGTTTAGGTTATGATTTAAACAACCTATATTGATTTTAACAACTGATTTAAACAAACTAGGACTCGTTTAAAAGAGCTTTTCTTCCTTAATGATCTCCAGTATACATTTTGTTTCCAGAATTTTTTTCGTGGTAGCTAGAGGGCGCTGTTTGACATCATAACAGATATTGCGCTTTTGCATAAAAAAATTAAATAGGAGACTATATTTCTCTTTGCACAGTTAAATAGAGCACAAAATTTCCAAAATATTAATCTTTCCATCTTCTCTCTAACGGGAGATATTTAGAAAATAAACCATATTAGGCTTTCGCCTAGGATTATAAGGTCTAAAAATTATGGTAGTAGGCTAGGAAACAAAAAGAGATAAATTGGCCACGTCAACATATCAAAACATACATTTTAATACCATTTAATTGTTATTTATCCATATTCGTCCTTCATTTGACCGCATAAATTAAAACCCAGACATATTGAATCCGATGAACTAGCTGGCCATAGAAATATGCCGCTCCAGCGTCTCTAGCTACTAAAGTGGTATCCAAGAAGCCCCACACATTCATAACAAAATAAGCGGCACAACTGCACCAACTGCATCAACTACACCAACTGCATTTATGCTGATGAAATTACAACAATACGAAATTCGGCCGTTTTCTGTTAAAAGCAATATGGCGGTACAAGATTCCTAGAAATTTTAATAAAATTATTGTTTGTCCGACTTTTCGAATGGACGATAATGTTACATAAACACGTTTAAAAATTTATGGCGTCATTTTTTAAGAAAACGCCCGAAATTCGGATGCATGAAAACTGAACTTAAACGTTTTGATATTTTGACGTAACCAATTTACCTATTTTTGTTTCCTAGCCTACTACTATAATTTTTAGACATTATAATCCTAAGCGACAGCCTAATATGATTTATTTTCTAAATATCTCCCGTTAGAGAGATGATAGAAAGTTGCGGTTTGCGCTAATATTTTGGAAATTTTGTGCTCTATTTAACTGTGCAAAGAGAAATATAGCCTCCTATTTAAATTTTTTATGCAAAAGCGCAATATATGTTATGATGTCAAACAGCGCCCTCTAGCTACCACGAAAAAAATTCTGGAAACAAAATTTATACTGCGGATCATTAAGGAAGAAAAGCTCTTTTAAACGAGCCTCAGTTTGTTTAAATCGGCTAACCTAAATCAGAGTTATCCTTATTTTAATAAAAGCAAGTTTAACCTTCCCCCACCACTTTATTTTATGAGATAGAGCAAAATACTCTATATCAAAAAAATTACAAATTTCTCGATGATTACAATAGTAATATTTAAAATACCTGTTCACCTGCATATTTTTGAGAAAAACCCTGTTTTCTGATTGGCTATCGGAGAAACGCCCCTTAGCGGACATTTTTCGAACTTGAACATAATTTCCAGCGATTTCTCTTGGTCGATTTACTTATTAGATTTTTTTCCCAAAGTTATACGATAAGTAGTTTCTGAGATACAGCCGGCGTCCATTCTTAGTTGGCCACCCGGTACATACCCAGTTCCAGTTACTACTGTTGGCGACCGACGAAATCGCGACGGCTGGAGCTAAACACGTCGCTATGCGGTTACTACGGTTCGAGCTAACTATAACGGTAAACTACTACTAATAAATAATTTATTTGCAAATTATAAATAATTTATAATTTTGTCGTCGTTCTTCACTAACAGGTTCCTGATTCGTTGTGGAGCGCGACACGACGTTACAAAAAAATACCGCTCCAAAATCGCGTTACTCAAATACCGACACATCACTAGTGAAAACACACATCGCTAGTTTGTAACTTTTGTTTCTTACATAATTATATCTCTATTCACTGTTAAAATTTTACGTCAATCGGTGGAGGTGTTCAGAATTCGGACCCTAAAACCCTCGCTTACTGGCCTACTAGAATTTAAGGAGGTATTGGCTTTTACTCCGTTATTCTTTCAAGACATATCTCCTTTTTCTCTCTGTCTTTTTAATATTTATTTCCAGCAAGTAGTGGCGAGATCCGTCGAATATAAATCTTAACTATCCGACTTTATGAGTTTCCAGTCTAGACCTTTAAAAGCATCCCCGATAATCGATGTTTAAAAGGCCAAATAAAGGGGCGAGGTTATCACTGCGGTTTTAAATATCAAAGGATGGAGATCGTAAAATCGGTAAAGTTTACTGCCCGGCTGTTCCGGAAAAGTCGGTTTTCGAATAATAGTCAAGCTTGTCAAAAACGTGTTACAGTAAACTTTAAGTAATATAAATTTAAACAAACAAAAAAACATTAGTATCTTTTTCGAGAATTTCTTAAAACTAACCGTCTGACTACCTGACTACACTGTAACGATATACCGTATGATCGAAAAAAATGGCCTCAAAGACGGGTGGGGAAAGATAATCGATGATAATTTTGGCGCTGTCAGTCTCTACACGTCAGTTCTCCAGAAGCTATTTTAAAATGCCAGAATGTAAGTTTTAACCGAAAGAAGTCTAGCATTTTTACCAGGCAAAACTTGGAGGATTTTTTCACGAAAGCACCTCAAGAATCCTTTCCTATTAAAGTAAGGTTTTTTTTTAAATATTTTCTTTTTCTGTTTTTAAATATTTATTTCTTTTCATTGTTTCAGGTTGCGCTTACAGTAGGTGTGTCTGGGGCATGTCGAAGTGATGAGCTACTGAAGATAAAAACTAGGCATATTGATATTATTTATTATTATATTTTTATTTTATATTTTAGAAAACAAAATTTGCATACAAATTTCCGTTACAAAAACTTAAAAGAGCAGACCATTTATGATAACTAACACAAATTGGATAGAAATTGTGAAATAATTTATACAGTTACGAAAAGATATTGAAAATGAGAGATTTTTTGTTCAATATCGATTAAGAAAAGCTCGACATCAACCCTTTCGATACAATTCCATATCAAAAATTTCCGTATAAAATTGCTAGCTTTTTGAAATTTCCTAATGCAAAAACCTACACAGGTCATGCTTTTAGACGAACAGCGGCTACGTTGCTGGTAAATAGCGGAGCTGATATTTTACAGCTGAAGCGTCTAAGGGGATGGAAATCCAGTGCTGTGGCTGAAGGTTATGTGGATGCATCTGTAGCCAACCAAACTAAAACCGCAAATATGATATCCTCAACGACATCGTTGCCATCGTCTTCCTGTAGCAATTTAAACTCTTTACCTTCTTTCGTTGACATTAGAAGACCTGGCACAAGTCAGGAGTTAAGTTTTTGCAGCAGTGAATAGCCTCAATAAGCCTCAATAAGTGAAACACATCATCAGGGCGGCCCCTTAACAATATCGATTAACGCGTACAATAAATCAAATTTGACCATTAATTTCAACACATAAATATATATATATAAGTCGGTTCAGAACGTTCTACGACGTTTTCCGACACCTAACCTCCACTCTTGTCTATTTAGCCAGAGATCATCAGGTATTTCTCTATTTTCTAGTTCTATATCCACACCCTCCCTCCAGCTTCGTCGCGGCCTTCCCCTTTTATTTCTGCCTCGAGGTGTCCACAGTAAAATTGGTTTTGGTATTCTGTGATCGGGTATTCGTTGCACATGACCAAACCATATGAGTTGTTTTGTTCTTATGTCGTCTACAATTGTGTGTTCTGCTCCCATAATCTCCCTTACTCTGTTGTTGGTTATTTGTTCTCTTTTCGATTTTCCAGCAGATCTCCTCCAGTAATCCATTTCGGTCGATAATAGCATATTCTCTGTTCTGCTTTTCAACTGCCATACTTCGCTTCCGTAAGTTATTATGCTTTTTACTACCGTATTTTAGATGTTCTTCTTATTAGCTTTAGAGATTCCTTGATCTCACAGTACACCATTCAACATAGATATTGCCCTTTTGCCTTGTATTATTCGATCTTTTATACCCTCGTCGAGTTTTCCATCGTTAGTTATTTTTAATCCGAAATATTTATATTTGTCACAGTTTTTTATCACGCTTCCATCCTCTAAGACTATGTTCTCTTGTGGCCCCCTACAGTCATACATTCAGTTTTGGTGATATTTACCTCCAATCCCCATTTCTTATACTCCTCTATCAGCTTCCTTGCCATATATTCAAGGTCGTCGTGATCTTGAGCTAGGACTATCTGGTCGTCCGCAAAAAATAGGGTGTATAGAATAGGAGCTAGGCAACATCCCTGCTTGAGGCCTTTTGTAATTTTTATGCTCAACAAATTAATGAGTGTAGATAATTGGACTCTTTCAATTTTTTTAATAGTCAGTAATGTCAGTATTACATATTTGGTTGTAAATAAAAGTATTAATTTTTTCGACGTGATTGACAATATAAAACCGTAATTTTAACGCCCAGGCATAAAAGTAAAGCACTTTTACGCACAAAAGTACAAAAGTATATTATTAAACTGACATAAAGTGTCAAATTCAACGACTGTAACCATAGCTTCTCGATATATAATTACATACATTACAGGGTATTACTTTTAAATCTTTTTATATGTTTACTGCATGTTCTATTCGGAGTAAAAATGACTTTTTGTGGCTCGCCTGTATGTCGGATAGTCAAACGTACAGCATCGTCACAAGAGGTGTCATTTTTACTCCTAATAAAATAATATACTATTTTTTATCAAGAATTCAGAAGAAAATATATTTAAAAATTAATTTTCTAAGACCCTACCACCGAAATGTAAAATATAATAAGTATGTTTAATTTAAATGTTTAAGTTAAAATTTACTTATTTTTAAATACTTTACCAGAATATTGAAGAACAAGACAGCATGGCGCTTAGGACACTCACCTGGAACAAAAAAAAAAAACATTTATATACCCGTACCTTATGAATACATGTACAGGATGAGTCTTAAATAATTACAAATATTTTCAGGGCTGGTAGATCTCGATAAAAGAAACATAGTTTCTCTTTACCGTTTTTCAAACAAAATGATTTTTTGATAAAATTTTGATAACCACTTGATCTCTTTTGGATTTTCTATCTTGTAAATTTAATTTGCTACCTATATTGCAATATTATCAACAAATTATGTTTTTTTAATTAAAAGCTAAAGAAAAAAATCCAAAATTTTTTTTCAAAAAATTCGAAATTTTCAATTTTTTTGCGGAAAAAACCTCATGATCGTGTTTCTGGGATCCAACTATACTACCCCTAAAAATATTTGCAGTTATTTGAGACTGACAATGTACAGGGTGTTTCAAAAAACATATGCCATCTGCCCTTGTTAGATTCCTCACGTAAAAATAAGAAATATTTTTCATATCAACATAGGTCCGATTCTGCTTTATTCCGTAGCTACAGGGTAGCTACAAGTTTTAATAAATTTTCGATTTATTATAATTTTCTTCCAAGTACTTTAAGTGATTCGAATGAAACTTTGAAGGTAAAATTTACTATAAGTGCTACATATTTCAATGCTAAAGATATGTCGATAGATTCATCTGGGATGCGCATATGAGTTATCACTGGAATATTTTTCAAAAAAAAAACATGTGGAATTGGTAATAATAATATGTACTATGAAAAATAAAGTGGCTTCATGAATATTGAATCATAATTTTTGTCACTTTGGTTTCGAGATTATACAGGGCGAGTCTTAAATAAGTGCAAATATTTTCAGGGCTAGTTGATAAAAGAAACATATTTTTACCGAGTTATTTTACTTTAAAAATTTCCAAAAAATTATTATTTCCTTAAATTTTGAGAACCACTAAATCTTTTCTAGGTTTTCTTTCCTGTAAATTTAATCTACTACATAATATATGTATATAGCCATATTATCAAGAAATTGTGTTTTTAACTAAAAACTAAACAAAAATCAAAAAAAAAATTCAAAATATACTAAGTATCCCTAAAAGTATTTTCACTTATTTGTAGACTCACCTCGTATATACATGAAGGGCTTCTATTCGAATGCGGCGTGGAAAAGCCGAAAGCGATTTTCACTGCGGAAAAGCCTTTTGGTCATTAAATAAACGCGGAAAATGCGCTCAAATTCGCGGCAAATTTAATTATTTAGTGTCAGAGTCCGCCGGCGCATCTGGACGCTAGTTGGCGCTGGCTGCTACAAAAGTGTTTGGGCGCGTCCGGCCTGTTCATAATTAATGAATTTCGTTCGTTTTCTCATTAAGAAATTAGTTTTAAAACGATCCTCTGCGCCAGCGGCAGCGGGTTCACAGTTTTTGTATGGGTATCCAAACAAAATAGAAGGATCCTATCTATAGGCTTGGTACATTCTCCGCCGGTGCTGCCACTATTGGGGGATATCGTAAACAACCGGCATATACAAATATACGGCTTTAAATAGCGAGTATACGAAAAATCTATACTAATATATAAAATCCTTAAGTGACTGACATACTGATTAATCACGATCCTGCTCAAACCACTCAAGGTAAGAAGCTCAATTTTGGCATACTCTAGGGTGTAGAGGTTCGATAAGAAGGGATTTTTCGAAATTCCAGTTCCAAGAGGGTGAAACCACCCCTCAAATATTACAATATTTTTTATTTAAAAAACGGTCTCAAGTTTCCGAAAAAACGCTTAAACACGTATATTTTATTTTGTTTTTTTACATATTTTAAGATTCTTTAAAAATGTATACAGGATGTTTCGGAAAATCTGGTCATTGATTAATCACGATCCTGCTTAAAGCGCTTGACGTAAAAAGCTGATTTTTGGAAAACAGATTGACTTTAGGGTGTAGATTTTGATAAGAAGGGATTTTTCAAAACTCGAATTCTAAGGGGGTGGAACTATACAGGGTGGTCCGAATTGTATTCCGGAAACTTCGGGAGCATATTCTGCAGATAAAAAGAAGTAAAACACTTCTTATAAATGTATGTCCTAAAAGGCTTAGTTTCGGAGATACAGGGTGTAGAAGTTTTATTTTTATTTCGATTCTTCGAAAAAAAATATTTAAAAACCGGTGAGTTTTTCGGAAAAACTCTTAAACACGTATATTTTATTTTGTTGTTTTACATATTTTAAGATTTTTTATAAATTTATACAGGGTGTTTCATAAAATATGACCATTGAATAATCACGATTCTGCTTAAACTGCTTGACGTTTAAAGCTGATTTTTGGCAAACGGATTGACTGTGGGGTGTAGAGGTTCGATAAGGAGGGGTTTCTCGAATCTCAAATTCCAAGAGGGTGAAAACGCCCCTCAAATATTACAATATTTGTTATTGAAAAAACGGTTAGTCTTTCGGGAAAACGCTTGAACAAGCATAATTTATTTGATTTTTTTACATATTTTGAAATTTTTTAAAAAATCATACAGGGTATTCCAAAAAGTTGGGTAATTTCTTAACCACGATTCTACTTAAACTGCTTGACGTAAAAAGCTTATAACAAAAAAACAATTCAACAATCTCAAAGTCAAATTCCAACGAGATGAAACTACCCCTCAAATATTACAACGTTATATAATAATATCGTCATATTGTTTTTTCTCATGCTGACATAAATGTGAGAAAATTTTATACCGTGTGTATGTTAATAGAAATTCTTGCTTGGCTTTATCATCACCATTACAAATGATTAATTCGACGCGAACAAAGTCGCTGGTACACGCTAGTACATTATATAATTATTCTAAAAGTGTGTGGAAGTATAATTTGTGAAAATTCTAAAAATAAAAATAAAAGAGTAAATGTTTTGATATCTTCAGAAGGTCTAACTTGTATTATAATTTATTATTGAAGCTAATAAAACTTTTTAGGTTAGTTCAACTGCGGTAGCTAGCATAGTTTTACGCACTGATTTTGCTAGCGGAGACATAACTGGGGCTATTTCGGTTATAACGAATTTTTTTAAAGGTACTTACATAATTATAATTTTAGAAGATGTTCAGAAAAAAAATGAATCACTAGTTGATTAAAAGAAGTTAATACTAATACATAGTTATTTTTTATACAAGACGTCGACCGAAAAGATTAATTTCGGGAGACGATAATGTTTATCGTCGTGTATAAAACAATATTTTTTTCCATAGCGAGTTACGTTTTAAAAAATATTCAGAAGAAATTATTATTTCAAGGAATTACGAGTAGAAAAAAAAATATTGTGCTGGGTTGGCGTTAGTTCCTATGTAAATCGACAAATAAATAAAGCTGTCTCTTTAGTTGTCAGTTTTGAGTCAATATTCTTTAATTCTCTTTCGTCTCGATTGCTGATAGCCAGAAATGGCTCAAAACGAAATAAGTAAACTACCAACAGATATTCAGGCTGAGGCGACAAACGCCATATCCAAACTACTTCCATTTAAATCCCGAATAACTTATGAAAAGGAATACAAAAATTTTCAAAAACGGAAGTAATTAAAAAACCTGCGAGAAGAAATAAAGTTTTTAGCCTATCCTCGCTGTTAAAGTATCATTTAATCTACCCTTGCGGTTAAAGTACTATTTTATCTACTATTTTTGATAGATGTAAGGCAATTTTAACAGTTGCTATGGAAAAAAATTATAATTTATCCTCTCATAGTATATATCTATTTAATATTTTGATTATGTAATGGGCACTTTTTTTATTCAATAATTATTGACAAAAAATAAACATGTTGAGTAGATAGTTATTTGAATGAAATGATAAATTTGGGAAAGTTTCAGAAATTATTTGGAAAAACCCAAATAAAACTGAAACTTCTACACCCTGTATCTCCGAAAGGAAGCATTTTAAGACATGCATTTATACGAACTTTTTTACTTATTTTTATCTGCAGAATATGCTGCCGAAATATCCAGAATACAATTCGGACCACCCTGTATTTTGATCTAACACAGACAATGTTACTCATCAGATTTTATGTTTTACTGCTGAAGCTGTACGCAATTTCATACGCCATAGTCAATATGGCCACCTAAAAAAACACAAACAGAAACAGGTGTTGCTCGTACAGCGAGTAGACTACTATTCTATGGGGCGTAAAATTAATTATTTCACCCCATCGATGGATTATGCTTGTTTGTATGGGTGGAGAAAGAAGTGTAACAGCTGCGGGGTTGGGACATACAGTGGAACACTTTTGATTATCTTCTTTTTGCTAAGCAGTTTATTTGATTCGGTTGGAGTTAACCAATAATCTTGATTATCGTATTTATACAGGGGGTAATAAGAATGTGACTGCCGAACGAATAATTTTGACAGTGGAAATATTTTTAGGTAGACAAATCTCAATAATAGTACCGTAAAGTCAAAGACTAGGGAATGACAATCGATAATAATTTTGATCAAAATTGGTGTCTGGGTATTTTTTTGACATGAGCGCAATATATTTTTAGGTAGACAAATCTCAATAATAGTACCGTAAAGTCAAAGACTAGGGAATGACAATCGATAATAATTTTGATCAAAATTGGTGTCTGGGTATTTTTTTGACATGAGTAAC
Source organism: Sitophilus oryzae (assembly GCF_002938485.1). Lineage (NCBI taxonomy): Eukaryota > Metazoa > Arthropoda > Insecta > Coleoptera > Curculionidae > Sitophilus > Sitophilus oryzae. Next base: position 1,508,846 of record NW_022147575.1, on the reverse strand, counting down.
CCGATTTCGATGCCTCACTTTGCTAAACATATGGCTAAAGCTTGATTTTCATGCATCCGTTGTCCGACAATACATTGATACGATATTAATTTTATTGGTAGAATTTAAAGACTTTGATTGGTTAGAAAATAACGCAGTTTTTAAATTTATTGCATTTTCATGCATCCGTTCATCGGATATACGTTGGTGTTATTTTATATTTTCGTTTCCATAACGATTTTGCTATTTTACTTATATTTTTATTAAGGTTAGATTAAATTTGTCAAAAAAGTATCAAAACGTCCGTTATCGTACGAACGGGTCCGTTGACGGGCTGAAGTAAAATATTTACGGATAAAAAGTGGCGCGAAAACGCTATGACCAATCAGAGCACCGTCGGACCATCTTATCAACGTATAACGGATGCATGAAAATCAAGCTTAAAACTCCAATTCAAAATTCAATGCCAAGAAAATAATGTTTATTTATGACTATTTATATAAATCGCATTACACCCAGATTTACATAATACATAGATCACTGTAATTTCTTTCTTGTATAATCAAGTATTTCCCCAACTAGAACAAAAAATCAAAAAAGACCACTGTTATATCCGCCCACACGAAACCGCAGCGTTCATGCTCGGCATTAAGCTGCATAATTAAAGGCAATTTCAGCTGATTGTTGTTAGCTAGCCGGGCTTTTACCATAGAATCGATTGAAGGCAGTCCTGACAATACAAAGATACTAATTAGATCGCGTAAATCACGGTAAACGTTGGTTATTTTAAGGTTTACTATAGACATAGAAGACATACATCCTTTGTAACTAATCGCCCCAAGCACGTAGGAAAGCCTTGAATAAGCTGAAGCTGAAGAAAAATAACAAAAACTGAAAAAAATATACTGAAAAAAAAATAAAAATAAATGTTGAACCAGATTAATTTGAGAATTTAATAACAATATTGAGGGTTATTTCTTACCACAGATTATTGTAGTAAATTTACAATCCGTTCTTCAGTTTTACAATTCGTTTGTAAACGTTTGTAACTCGTTGCAACTCGTTTGCAAAATCGCTGTATGGCTAAATCGAGTACGACAGGCAGATGCGATATCCCGAAAGCTGTTGACAGCAACACTAGAAGAAATCTTCGTACTATCGTACTCCTTTGCCAGTTGAAAACTGGCAAAGGAGTACGATAGTACGAAGTTGACTTATTTGTATACCAGTTGACTTATTTGTATATATTGGCGAGAGTTTCTATATAAGGCCTGCCAATACCTTGTTTCGCTAGGGCTTCTATTATTGCCTTAGGATTTATCGAGTCCAAAGCCTTCTCAAAGTTTATGGCCAGTGGAAGTTCGTATTCTTTTGTTCGGCTGGTAGTTGCTCTTAGTGCATGTATGTGATCAATCGTGCTGAAGCCGCTTCTAAAACCTGCTTGTTCTCGTGGTTGTGCAGCGCCTAGCGTGTTTTGTATTCTGTTGTTTATTATTATTATGAATATCTCGGATGTTACTGGTAGTAGGCTTATTGGTCTATAGTTTCTGATGTCTTCCTTGTTGCTTTTTTTGAATTAGAATTAATAGTAAGGCTATGGCTATCACACTATGGACATCACGGTCTTTCTGCCGAGGAGCAAGGGGACCTGCTGAGTAGGGTGGTGCGTCGGTATAGGGGAATTTTTTTTTGGAAATTGAAAACCCCTGTATGCGGAAAAGTTGTGTTTTAGTAAAATAATAATGCAGTTTTTTTTTCACATTTTTATTCCACCCCCTTCCACCCCCCAACAGGTCTAAAATTTATTAAAATAAAAAATCGAAAATTGGAAACGCCTGTACGCGGGGAAGTTGTGTTTTAGTAAAACGATAATGCAGTTTTTTTTTAGATTTTTGTTCCACCCCCTTCCACCCCCCCCCTCCCAACAGGTCCTAAATTTATTAAAACAAAAAAAATCGAAAATTGAAAACGCCTGTATGAAAAAAGTTGTGTTTTGGTAAGAGAATGATGATGCAGTTTTATTTAGATTTTTGCTTTATCCCCGTCCACCCCCACAGGTCCAAAATTGGTTTAAAAGAAAAATCGAAAATTAAAAACGCCTGTTAACTTTTGGTGAGAGGATGATGCAGTTTTTTTTATTTGTTTCATTTTATCAATGTTAACAAGCTTTCTTTATGAAGAGCTGATAGATTCAATCAATTAATCAATTCTCCCCACTCCTTGAGTTGAATTTGGTCAAGAAAAATCCACTTTAATTTCAAACACTTTTATTTACTCGCAAAAGTTATATTAGTTTAAAAATATTAAAAAGACGTAAAAAGATTATTAATAACTAAAATCTTTTTTGGTTTCGAACTTTGGCATTTTTGCTCTGGAGTCTAAGTGTTTCTAATAAATCCATCTCTTCTTTTCTGTCACAAACCGAGCTGGATGCTTGAGTGACGAGTTTAACTGCTTGTGTGTGACAAAGCAAACCCCTGACGTAGGAAATTGGAGAAGAATCGGGATTTTCCACAATTTGCTTCAAGTAATCTTCAGATAGACCTCTAGTAACAGGAGGTTCGTGGTATACAATATTCTGCTAATCTATCAACTATCAACTCAATATACTCCTTGCATTCAAAGTTGAACCGGAGAATAATAAAACTGCGAACGCCGTTACTATTGATTGAATTATCTTCATTATTGCGTACTTTTAAGATTCTATGGTAGGCACGTTTTCTAATATAGATTCTTTCATCCCAAAGCATTGCTAGCAATATGTTCTTAGGGTATCCGAAGTAACCATTTCTCTGAATGACAGATTGGACTATATTTTTAAGATCCTCTCGTAAGTAATTACATAATCTGATGGTTTCAAAAATATGCTTGGGTCCATAAATGCATGAAGAATGAAGTTTGATTTTGAACCACATCGGTGCATAAACTTTCATTATGAACGTCCCGCTAATGTAACTGAATTAGTAGACGGGTCTTCAGTAGAAGCATACAGTCTTAGAATTCTGTTACTCGTAGTCAACCACCTGGAGTGATTAAGCTGTCCAGGGTCGCGCTTTGCCATGCTTTCCGTCCAAGTACCACTCATGATTATTCGAGATATATCGTACATATACTTCTAATCCGAACTTAGATCGCTAGTAGGCATATCTGGAATGGAAGATTCAATTCTTGTAAAGGTAACAAAGGGAAGTTTTTCACAATTGGCCAATGCTTTTCCAATGGGTAATGGGTCCTTGAAAGCCTCTAGGGCCAGTTGTGGTCCCATCCAAATGCTGTACTAAATGCCTTAAAGGGAGTTCATTGGCATGGAACTGGCAGACAATCCATTGTAGTGGCCTTTGTAAGCTATTCTCTAACAGAGTAAGTAGTAGTAACTACAATTTCTAATATTTTCAAAACTTTTACTTCTGACGTATTTTAATTTTTAAAAAAAAAAAATTCAAGAAAGATGCCTGACTGTTGTAGAGGTTCGATTGATGAAGATAATACATTTTTCCTAATGAAATAAAACGAATTGGTTTCATTATCCACCTCCCCGTCGACCTTTTGCCCTTCATACATTAATTGACCTTGGGGAGGTGGAAAATGAAGTCCAATATATTTTTTTTAAAAGAGTAAAATACTTGGGTCTATCATAGACAAGTTTTCCGCACCCAGGAGTTTTGTTTTTTCTAAATTTCAAATGTCGCACCACCCTACTGCTGAGCCTTATCGATGGTCAGAACTTCAATGTAAGGACATCGAGTTAGCGAGTCATCAACTCGAGGGAGGAGGATCATGGTCAGGTCCTCACAATTGAATAACAATTCCAAGGAGGCAATAGAGAAAGAGGGACATATCCTCTATTATAGATACGGGACAACACCGGTATCAGGTCTAAGGAGAGACCAAGTTAAGAGGTGGAGAAAATGGAGACAGATCCTCCAGTATGATAAGTTATAGGCTGTGTGATGACACAAGGAAGGGGGGCACAATAGATCTTTAAGGGCGCATTTAAGGTCGCCCCCCTCTTACTCATTCTACATTCTTCAAGGCTATGACTAGTGGAAGTTCGTATTACCTAAAAATTTATTTTTACCTAAAAACTGTACGTAAAAATATTTTGATTTATTTAAGAAACATACGGAGAGGAATGTTCCAAGCCACTGGCCTAACCCGGGCTGGATAATTTAACCTGCCGATTTTCCATTATTATTTCTCCTTTTTTCCTCCCGTTGGAGGCAGAAATGGCGGCGTAATTCGAACGTCCAGTCGTTAGGAGGCTGATTTATGGCCGATTTAGTCGGGAAATAACGCACACGAGATCGAGACCGGAGCCCCGGGCCCCGTATTTACTGCCACGGGCCTCCGTAGGGCGCTTGAGTCACGTTCGCCCACCCGAACACCATTAATATCAATAAAACGATCCCGATTTAAAACGCAACTTTTAGTTTCCTTATCGATTCTGCTTTATTTCTATGTTCTTCGGACCAATATCCCATATTTTATTCGTTATTTGCATTACTTTTAAGCGACACCAAATAAACTTTTAGTTACGTCATCAAGGGAATTAAATTCCATTGTTGCCAAATATGGATATATTTCGGCGCCGCGCCGGGCTGACTAACTGGAATTTAGATTTGCTGCTGGGTATTCAGGTGGTAGCTCTGCGGTAAAAAAGTCAAGTTACCACGTTTATTTATTTATTTCCTGATATTTTGACTCGTTTTGACACTTAAGTTTTGTATTACGAGTTTTTGGTTTAAGTGAATTGTATTGTGATACTTTACACTTAATTTATTTTTACCAGCAGACGTTGCAAAAAGAGCAACATTATTAGAATATTTTGAACAGGAAAGCCGTAATAATGACGCATTATGTTTCTTAAGTCCTGTCAACGAGGTGAGTCTTGTCGATGCCAATAATATAACTATTTATATAAACTAATCGAAAAAAGTTAAGGATATTGTGTTTTCGCTAAGACGAACATTTTTCATTAAAACGGTGTTATAACTATTAATACCTATGTCGTTTGTGTTTAAAAAAAATATTGTTTGTACATAAAGAATTGTACCCAAACAAATAAAAAGCATTATCATCAAAAATGTACATTTAATTTTTGTTTAGAATATAACTTGTTTGCGTGTTGCTATACGGCAGTTTGCGATATTGTGGTTATTCTGTCATCGAAAATATGAACAGACGTGATTTAACAATAGAGGAAGCCATTGGGTTGGTTCTTGGCGCTGCGCAACAGATCGATGTGGCTGATCGATTTAAAGTCACCTAAAGTGTAATTTCTAGGCTTAAAAACTGATTTAATAAGACTGGATCTCTCATGGAGTGGCATAGGGAGGGTAGACCGAGGTCGACAAATGCTAGTGAGGACCAAAGCTTAATGAGAGGAGCTAGGATGGATCCTGCACGTTGCTCAGCCAGGACCTTTAGGCTGCTAGCAGAGTACCTACGTATTACCCCTCGGACGGTCTTAAACCGATTAAAAAAGCATGTTTACATTGCTATAGGCCTATAAGACGCCCTCCGTTGACCACGAGAGTCAGGTTGAGGTCATAAATGGGTGGCATACTGCGATGTTCGGTGATGACACATGAGTGGCATACTGCGATGTTCAGCGATGAAAGCCGCTTTTGTCTTACTCTTTGTACTGACATACGTACAGGTCGTGTGTAGAGACTAAGAAATACAAGACTTAACGACCGATATGTTCAAGAAGGGCATCCCTTTGGAGTTAGAGGTGTAATGGTCTGGGGTGGAATTTTCTACGGAGGCCGAACGGAATTGTATGTCTGTGAAGGTACAATGACAGGTTTTGACACATTTGCACTTATATAAGACTCACCCTGTATAAGGAGAGGAATATACCATTGTCGCAAAAGGCATAACTCTCATAAAATCTAAATCTTCTGTATAATTAAAGGAAATCATATACAAATCATATACAAGATCCTTTCTAAATAGATCTAAGCAAGAAAATAAATGAATACTGCATCACTTGATGATACATTAAAAAATAGGCTCAAAGGAAGCATTGAAAGCTCCACAATAAAATTATCTGATTGGTCAGTGATGATTTTACTGTGGAGCTTTCAATGCTTGTTTTTTTTAATGTAGCCTATTTTTTAATGTAGTTTTTAAAGAAGGTTTTTTTACCTCGAGTTCTTTCTACTTGACCTTTATAGCCTTTTTTCTGTAACATATATTTGCATTTCAGTGTCCTGAGGATGAAATAAATTCCGAAAGCTTGACCATTAACAAAGTATATATAAAATATAATTCTAGTCCAAACCCTTCCGACTGCAACCCCACTAGTTCCTAGATTTTCTTTCTCACTAGTCAGTCGATACTACTGTCTACTTAAAGACACTTATATATATTTAAATTTATTCATTACATTACTTAATTTTTGCAAAACCAGTTTTTTTCTTACAAAAATAAATATATTATAAGGTAGGAATGCCATTCCTACATCCGTCGCTTAAAACAAATTTCCATAAAAATATATTTTTTCATTTTTACTACCACTAAATAATGTCTAAATTTTGCCATATATTTTTTCTTCCTCCGCAACAAACAAATCTCCTATTTTTAGCTAAAATAGAGAGATCTTAGACCTGATGCCAGCGCCGGTATTTCCTAAGAAACATCGATGTGGCGAAAGATAAACGGAGACAGCGAGGCCATACCTCAAATGGCGCTGATATCAAAGCGGGATTTATGGGCTTTTTTATTGGCTTTATTTCCATATAAGTTGGCGTCGCAGCCAACTGTGTCTTTCTTTTAGAATAAGATCGGCAATGATTTACATTTGCTTTATTAAATTTTGCAACATATACATGGTGATTTATTTATAAATTTTGTAGTTTATAATTTGCGAAAAAAAATAATTTTTTAGAAATACATTTGTGTCTAGAAATGTTCCATTTAGCATCCATATAGAATCCATTTAGAATCCAAGAAATCCATTTAGAATTCTATAATTAACACTATAATTAGTGTTAATTTTTGACGCCTAGAGATTGACCTTGCCAAAATTATGATCGATTATCGTTTCCCAGCCATTTTTGACCCCACCGTTTTTTTATCATACGTTACTCCAATTCTTAGTTGCAAGTATAATATAGCAAGAAAGACATAACTGGAAAAATAGTTCTTTTTTCTTTTGTAGAATGTAGAATGTTTAGAAGGGGAGTTAATCACCGCGACCTTACAGATCTATTGTGTGTTCCCCTTTCTTGAGTTATAACGAGTTATAACTCATCATACAGTCTCAGGGCTTTGAGAAAAGCCAGTATCTGAGACGGCTCCACAGAGGCCAGCTCTCCATCCTCGACATCAGACATTGCCAAGGTTCATGGCACGAATGGTCGTCGTCTCGGCGCACTCAGTGATAAGGTGTTCTGGTCTTTCCCCATTTTCCCCACAAAATCTGCATTCGCCGTTGTACTCAGTTTCAGCCTACTGAGGTGTTCGTTGAGGAGACAGTGTCCTGTTATAAACCCCGTGACAATCCGAAGATTATTTTTACTTAAATCAAGGAAAACCTTTGATTTTTCTCGGTTGTAAGTTCTGAGGAACTTTTTCGAGTGTCTTAGACCGTTGGAGGACACCCATTCTAAGTTATGGATGGAGTCTTCCAGATTCTTCAGTTCCGCTTTCAGTTGGTTTCGGTTGGAAAACAGAACGGTTCTGGTCCAGTTAGTGAAGTGTTCGCTCCTTTTCTAGCTAGATCATTTGCTTCTTCATTGCCTTCTATCCCTTGGTGAGCAGGCACCCAGAGTAGGAGGACTTTATTTTCTTTCCTAATTTGTTGAGCTTCTCTAGGCATTCTTTGACCAACTTCGAATTGATGGTTACTGAGTTGATCGCGTTAAGTGCTGCTTGACTATCGGATAGGATGGCAATTTCCTGTTTTCGATAATTCCTATCTAAAATAAATTGTACGCATCTTTCGATATCGTAAATTTCTGCCTGAAGGATACTGGGGTAGGTGCCTATTGGTTCGGAGTATTTAGTTTTCGGGCAAAATACTCCTATCCCTGTCCCTGCTTTGGTTTTGGAAACATCAGTATACCACGTGATGGTATGGTCTTTTATATGCTGAGTAAGCGTTTCTTTTTTCCAATCCTTTTTATTACTCAATACTACAGTGAGGTGTTTCTCAAAGTTGTAAATTCTTGGTATTCATCCACTGGGAGTTGGAGAAGTGGAATTTTCTTTTTGAGGGTGTTCCAAGCCCCTGACCTGAAAATTCTCCCAGTACTGTTTCCGTCAATGACCATTCTAATCATTGTCGCATTGACATAACTACCGACGACAATATGCAGTGGGGTTAGGTCTAGAATGACCTCCATTGCTGCTGTTGGACATGTTCTCATGGCACCTGTGATGCAGATACATGCCAGTCTCTTTACTTTGCACAGGTTTTGCCTTGCTGTACGTTGCTCTAGTTTTGTATACCAAGCAACTGCTCCATAAGTAATCATGGGTCTTACTATCATGGTAATACAACCAGCGCAAAATGTTAGGGGCGCAGCCCCACCTATTTCCCCCCAGTCTTCTGCATATCAGAGAGTCTTTGTGGCTTTGCTAGTAATGTTCTTAATATGCCTGTTCCAGAGAAGTTTACTATCCAGGGTTATTCCCAGATATTTCACTTCCAGCGATGGCAGTATTTCCTTTCCATCTAGATACATTCTTTTCAAGTTTTTCAAACTTCGCTTTCTGGTGAATGGCACTACTGCTGTTTTATCTGAGTTAATACTCAGCCCGACAGTCCTGCACCATCTCTCAGCGATGCGGAGTCCTCTTTGGATAATATCACACAGGGTGCCTTCATGTTTCCCCCGTGCAATGATGACTATGTCATCTGCATACCATATGCAGTGTATTCCCGCTAGAGTTAATTCTTCCATTAGTTCATCCACTACCAAGCTCCACAGTAGGGGGGAGGTCACTCCACCTTGTGGAGTTCCTTGCGTTGTTTTAACAACTACAGTTTTGGTACAACTGCTGTTCGTGTTGAGAGCATTTCCCAAAACCAGCGAATTATCGTATTGTTCACCCCTCTTGTTTCAAGAGATCGCTTGACCACCTTGTGAGGTATATTGTCAAACGCCCCTGCAATGTCCAAGAAGGCACAAAGTGCTGTTTCTTTGCTATCCAGGCTTGCCTGTATTAGTTCAGTTAACTGGTACAGAGCAGTTTCTGTGTATCTGCCCGCTCTATATGCATGCTGACTATCGTGCAGTGGTTTAGATGATTTACTCTAATATGGTTGTCCACTACTTTCTCCATCGTTTTTAATATGAACGATGTGAGACTAATAGGCCTAAATGATTTGGGGTTAGCCCAGTCAGGTTTGCCTATTTTGGGTATGAATATTACTTTCGCTCTTCTACAGATGGTTGGTATATATCCCATAGCTAAGCTGCTTCTTGTAATGTTTAATAGATGGTGTGTAGCTATTTCCTCACCCTTCTTTAGAAGGGCAGGAAAAATCCCATCTATTCCTGCTGTTTTATAAGGCTGAAAGGTGTCAATAGCCCATTTCAGTTTTTGTTCTGTTATTACTAGCTTGGCCGTCTCCCAGTCTTCCCTGCGAGGATTGTGGGGTTCGGTCGGAGCTACTTGCGTATCAATAGATATGCTACCTGGGAAGTGTGTATGAAGTAGGAGGTTAGCCCTCTCTTCATCTCCTTCCGTGTAGCTTCCGTCAGTTTTCTTTTTTCTTTTACTATGTAGAATTAAAAACAAAACATATACAGGGTGAGTCTTAAAAAAGAAACATATTTTCTCTTGGCTGTTTTTTACATAAGTCCCAAATAACCCAATTATTTTACTTTGAAACTTTTCAAAAAATAGTATATTGTTTTATTAGGAGTAAAAAATGATAATTTTTGTGACGAAGCTGTACGTTTGAGATACAGCCGAAGCACAAAAAGTCATTTTTACTCCGAAAAGAACATGCTATAGTAAATTCAACCCCAAGGTGCACCAAACGTAAACAGAGACATGAGGCAAGCACGTGAACAGGAACGCTGTAGTAATATAACCAGGACCGCACTAAGGTCGGATATTTCAAATCATAAAATTATTATGTATATTTTTATGATTTTTTTTACTATTGTTTATATTTTATGATGGAAATTTATATTATATAAATGGGTAATTATTGAGAAAACTGGAAATCGTCCTATTTTCACCAAAATTGGTATACACCCTATTTTGAGGTCGTAGATTACGAATCTGACCAAACCTAACCAACCAGCGGTCTCTTATCGTTTTTCAGAAAAACGGAAAATAATTTCAACATTGAATTTTTCTTTATTTCAGCCCTATAAAGTAATAATTTCACTATATTTTTATATTGTATCATAGTTTATCTAAAAGCCACACTTGATTCAGGATTGAAAAATGTCTAAAATTTTACTGAAAAACACTTTTTTTAACAAAATAACAAAGAAAATTGAGACCAGATGGAAGTTTGACATTTCATATATTCTTCTTTCTCTCTCCTATGAGAGAGACAAATATTTGAATTTTTTCGGGTGATTAGGGATTTTAAATAAATTACCTATTATGAGATTTGACAATAGTTAAATATACTTATATCTACAAAGTTACGCGGAAGAGTTTTAATTACATTGCTTTCAACTTCTATGCTTAGGGAGTTGATATTTTTATGTTATATTATATTAAAAGAAGATTAAACCTCTTCGCAAAGAAGTTATATAAATACTATTTATAAGCACGAACTTGCATGAAAGAGTTTTGATTGCACTGGTTTCAACTTCTTTGCGGAGGGGGTTGATCTTTTTTTTATATAATATAACAAAAAAATATTAACACCCTCCGCATAGAAGTTGTAACCAATGCAAACAAAACTCTTTCGTGCCACTTCGTGGTTATAAATAGTCAGATCTCATTGGTAAAATAGCAGTTATGGGAAGGAGCCGTTCCTCAGACAACCGCCTTTCGTAATCCCAGAATGAGCGAAAAAAACACGCTAAATTTACGTTCAGCATTGTCAACGTTGCTTTAAATGCCAGAAACACATAACCCAACATTTTCAGATTGTTTATAAATTTATTTTGCAATTTTCCTCTATTATGCATAGAATTGGTTAAAAAAGTAACAGAAAATAGCAAAAACCTCATTGTTTATTGCATACCTAACAAAATATGTGCTAGAAAACCTTAAAAATATGAGAAATTAAGTAAAATTCTATGTTGAAACTATTTTCCGTTTTTCTGAAAAACGGTAAGAGACCGCCAGGAAAAATTTTAGTTGACAAAAACACTTAGTTTTAACTTGCTTTCGTAGCCTGCTGTATTATCCGTTTTAAAGTATAACAACATTTTTTTTGAAAAAAACTAGTCAAATAAAAACTTCTATTTTTAAACATAACATTTATTAATATTAGATTTACAAAATTTATAATTTTATTAACATTTACAAGATAATAATTTTATATAAAATATATAACTTTTGACTTTTTGTAGTAGGTACGTGTGTACTAATTGTAAAAATATTTTATGCAAACATAAATATTATTTTCTCTATTTGTAACTTGTAACTTTTACGAAGTGATCAACAATTATTATTGGAATAGTTGACTGTTCTGATTTTACTCGCTTGGTTGGGAATAAATTTAAAAAGCATTTTTATGTTATCAAACAGTATTCCTTAACGCGCTATGCAAGCCGACCCTGTAAAAAATCTCAACCGCCTACCTCAACGGCTCTATGGCTGGCCGGCCAATCAGGGTAGATTTTGCCGCTGGCTCTCGCCTGACACGTGCTGATCACGCACTGTGCATTTGTTTATACTGGTGCATTTTGAATTTGAATACAGTTTAGTTTTTTTCAAATGCCATAAATAATTTTTTAAACAATTTCAGTCGTTCCAAATAATATAAAAATATTTAAAAGTAATACCTTGTAAATAATTATATAGGGAGAGTCTTAAATAAATGCAAATATTTTCTTAAATAAGTGCAATGGTTTTCTTTCTTGTAGATTTAATCTGTTATCTATTTTGCCATATTATCAAGAGATTATGTTTTTTAATGTTTCATAATCGTGTTTTGGAATACTACTCCTAAAAATATTTGCACTCATTTAAGACTCACTTAGTATTTTGTAAGCTCTTAACAAGTGTGCAAAATTTAAATGCTAATTGAACTAGCACCCCTCTTCTCTCTTTCCGAAACTGCGCTGGCTAAAGTGGCGTGACCTTTCATCGGCAAGACAAACTTTGGAAATTAGGCAGAACGAGCTCGAACGGTCTCTGTGCTGCTTTTGGCGTCACATCACCCACAAAAACAACATGCAACAGTGGCCCAGACAAGGGAGATTAATTGAAATCCGATAGCCGCTTCATCGATCATCGGCCAAGTTCACAGTCTCTGTTTGTGTCCGTGTGGTTTACGTTGGTTTGTGCGTGGTTTACGCACACCCTGTAACTGTTATCGTAATTTTTTGTTGAATAAAAGTTATTTATATTTATTTTTAGATTTACACCAACGTTATACTCAGTTTTTTTTCTCAGGTAAGATTTCGACAGACGATGACAGAAAAAAAGCAGATGACGTCCATACCAATCCATTTATTCAACTAAAAAAAGTTTCTAATATTTTTTAAGTTAACTATGGATGGGTTTATATAGTTTGACCAGCGGATCTGAAGCTACGGAAGGAATGCGAGAAAAAAAAATCGACATTGCCACGTTTATCTATAAAATTGCAAAATTGCCAGACATAAACTATAAATTTAATATATTTTTATTATATATAATGTGTTTAGCATATATTCTGACGTATATTACTAAGGAATTTTAACGTAGTTCATATTGTTCGATATGTTTTATTTAATAATTTATTTCTTTCATTCTGTATAATCTGCTTATTATGAAAGTTCAAGATTTTTCAACGATATCATTGGCAAACCGGCATCGCCGCGCATGGCCGCCTATTCATCGAACATGATTGGCGAGAGTACGTCACAGGATTTGTTACCACGCGGTTGCCATGGCTTTTACGCCTTTCCTATTCGCTTGCTTTATCCCCAACTTCACGGTCTCTTCTGAAAAGAGTAGGAATATTGAATACTATTGAAATATCCAGTGGCGGTGTCATTCTTTTGATAATTATTACTTTATTTCATTATTTTATACCGGTTATCCTAAACTTTATTCCTATATTTTTCGTATATTTGATAGTTAAGTTATGTTTTATTGTTTTGTTATCTTGTTATAATGTTTTTCGTTCGTAGTTTTTAATTAATAATATCAAGTTTGATCGTATATTTGTGTTTTAAAATAAATAAATTTGTTAAGTGTAAGACGCTATATAGCCAGACAAGAGAAATAATAGCTAATTTATATAGGTAAGTAGAATAATAATAATATAATTAGAATATTAAAATTAAATATTGGCTAAAATGAAAAGCACACATTTTACCTAAATATTTTAGCTAAACTAAAGTAAATATAAATAAACGTGGATGAAATCTCATTTCGTTTACTTCCTTGTGTTCATAATAGGGTTTGCGATGAAGAAGCTACAGAGAGTTCGCTTAAGTTGCCGCTTAAACGTAAACTTGAGCGGATATTTCTTTATACCGGAGTTAGCGTTTCGGCTATAAAAAAATTCACACAGAAGATAAAAAAAAGGCTGGAAACTAACCCCGATAAAATGATATCCAGCCCTGGAAAGAAACGACTACGTGAGATTGCTGTTGAAACGCTCGACGACTTTTTCCAAGTGGTCAGGAATTTGATAAATAGATTTTATCTCGAATTCAAACTCGTCCCCACAATTAGAAAGCTTTTGCAAAAATTGCAGGAAGAATCGAATTTTCCTTTGGCAGGGAAACGCTAAGGGGGTTATTAAAATCAAATGAATTTTTTTGCCGTAAATGTCAAAATAACAGATAAATATTAATGGAGCGGCCCGTTAGATTGCAGAGAGAGATATAAATACATACGCGAAATTCGAAAATATAGCCAAGTATTATCTATTTGGATGAAACATATGGGTAGACAATGACCTAACCTTTAAAAAGTGCTGGCGGAGCGATACCATATCTGGTGTAATAGGCAATATTGGATCTACTGGTGAGTAAAATTATGTTTTCTTTGCGCTTCCAAAGTTAACTATTATCAACTATTTTCAAGATTTTTTTTTGCTGGAAATAGTTATATCTAAAATTATGTATTATAGAAAAAAATATAGTTAGTAGAGATATATAAATAAATATACCTCAAGACTCAGTCTTGATCATCTGCTGATGGCAGACATGGTTAGCGAAACGTGCGTCCAGTGTAAAATTAACAGTGTTTTGGTGTATTGTACTGACGTTTTATTTTGCTGTGTAAGACCAAAGGTTCCAACCCCCAGCAGTAATTATTTCTTCTATTATATTAACAACACATAATAATAAAATGATTCAAAATATTTAAGGGAGCTTTAATAAAAGCTTTTAGTGTTTATCTGCTAACTCAACAGTAACGATTCAAACAGCATAAAATTTTTTGAAAAAAATTATTAATCTAAATATTATATTTATGATACACATTATTATCATAAAACACCGTACGCCCATGCCTATTTTATGAATGAAATTGGGCGTGTTTTGTTTACAACTGCGTTCCCCTGCCGATACCCCGTAGCTACAGATCCGTTGGTCACACTATATATAAATCCGTCATGCGTCATCTTTTGTTGTTTTCAACCAGTTTTATTGGTTTATTTCAAAAATGACAGATCATATTTCAATATTATTGGTTTAACAGAACGATGAACGACAAACGGACGCCGATGTATGAACTTATATGTATGTATCATGCTACAAAGAAAACAAGGTATGATCGATAGCGGCTCCAATTTCGTTAAGTTTGCGCATACCACCTGTGACGTCATACGCCATACAAAAAAATATCCATATTGTACAATTGCCACTAATAAAAAAAGACCTAAAATAGGGAAGAATTAGGACATAACCCCAGAAGTTATGTCAAATAATCGAGCTTAACATTTGAAAAATTATTTTCACATTTTGACACAATCAAATTTCACAGATGACACAATCTGTTAGACAATTTGAAATTGGCGCGCAGAGCCTTTCGACCAATGGTGCCGTTTATCTCCTGTGACGTAGTGACCAACCGGCGCAATATCATACCTTGTATTCTTTGTATCATGTGTATGTATGAACTCGATTTAAAATTTGAGAGTTGTCAAACTCTTGCCAAATTATAGGTTATAATTTTGTGTCAAATTATGTCAAATAGAAATGATAAATATTTAAAAAAAAAACAACGCTTTATTGTACAAAAAGCCAAAACAGCTTCATCGACAAAGCAAAACAAAAAAAGCACAAAAACAAATATACAAATAATAAAAAAAAATGTCATACAATACAAATCAATTAAAAAAAAAATTACGTCATAAAATTACAAATAAAACATATATGGACATTGCAGAACACAGGCGTATCTAGAAAATTTTACAAAAGGAAAACTGTAAATGGATAAAATCATGTTATAATAACATAAAATCAAGAGTTATAAAATATTAAATACTAGACCTTTAACCAGTGTGTGAGATGATCAAAATATTAAAATTAAAATTCTAAATTGTTCATGATTAAACATCAACAAAAAAGTCGTTTACCGCATATAGGGCTCTCTCCAGTAAGTATGATTTCAGAGCTTTGCGAAATGCGGGAAAGAATGAAAGTGACTTGATATTCGAAGGCAAATGATTGTACATTTTCTTGGCATTGTACAGTATTGAGCCCTTAACTAGTTCTGAGCTCGGGGTTGGCAGATAAATATCGTGCTCCGCATTCCTAAGTGGATAGTTGTGAGAAGGCCTTTCCGGAATAGAGAATATGTGCTTGCGGATTAAGCAAACGGATTCAAAAATGAATAAGGAAGGAAGAGTCAGTATTTTGAAATTTTTAAAGAAATTCTGGCAGTGAGTTCTACTGTTTAGTCCCAATAAGTATCGAACTGCTCTCTTTTGAAGTTTGAAAATACGATCAAATTTTGTCGCGCAGCAAGTACCCCAGAATGGAAGGGCATAACGAAGATGCGACTCAAAAAGGGCATAATAGACCATTCTAGAGGTTGATGAGTTAAGTTCCTTAGACACTGATCTTAGCGCAAAACAGGCAGAGCTTAGTTTCTTTGATAAGGCTTCGATGTGCAAGTTCCATTTTAACAAGTCCTAAGAATCTCACAGAGTCCACGACGTCAATAGTGGTGTTATTAAGTACAAAAGGTTGTATAGTACTTTTATATGACAAAACTTTAGTTTTTGAAAGGTTGAGGCATAGGAGATTAGAATCGCACCAAGATTTAATGGTGCGTAAGTCACTGGATATAGTATTATCTTTGGTATTATATAGTGCCGTAACATCTGGGCCGCTCCAAGTGAAACTAGTATCGTCCGCAAAGAGGCAGATTTTACCGCTAATGCCTAGATTTGCAATGTCGTTGATAAGCACCAGAAATAAAATAGGGCCAAGTACTGAACCCTGATGGACACCACATTCTATAGGCTTACAAGAAGATATAGACGTATCAATCCTCACAAGCTGCCTTCTGTTGCCAAGATACGACTTAAGCCATTCGAGCGGCATTCCCCTGAATCCATAGTATTGCAATTTGTTAATTAAGATATTATGATTTACACAGTCGAAAGCCTTAGAGAAATCACAGAAAATTGTAGCTGTAGAGTGATGGTTATTCACAGGCTAGAGTATACATTATTAAAAAGGTCGAACATAGCATTAGTTACTTAGAAATCCAAATTGATGGGTAGAAAGTACTTTATATTTAAGGAGAAAAGATAGAAGCCTTTTTTTAACCAATCTTTCAATGATCTTAGATAATGTGGACAGGAGAGCAATTGGGCGATAGTTCGAAGCTTGATCTTTATCTCCTCCTTTATGCAGAGGAATAATTATTGCTGTCTTAAGGCAGTTTGGAAAAACTCCTTTTTGGAATGACTCATTAATTAAAGTAGTAAGATAGATTAATGTGCATTCTGGAAGTTCAGAGAACATTTTGAGAGTAAGCCCATCAGTCCCAGATGAGAATTTATTTTTAATACTTTTAATTGTACTACGGAGCTCATCTAATGCTACGGGCGTGAAGAAGAAACTGTGTAAATTCTCATTTGCTTTAGGGAGATATGAAAGTGAATCATGGGAAGGAGTTATGGTGTTTACTAAATTTTTAGCCACATTAACAAAGTAAGTGTTTAAATCTTCAGGTGAATTAAAGACTGTGCCAGACGAAGAAGTCTTATTCCTTAAGTCATTTACAATAGCCCAAGTCTCTTTAGCAACATTACCGGATTTGGCTAGCCTCCCATTATAATAAATGTCCTTGGCAGCTTTTATAGTCTTACGATAAACCCTTCTATAAAGTTTCACGTAATTATGAAAGAAAACGCTGTCTATGAACTTTTTAAGGTGAGATAATGAGCGCATGTCCTTTGCAGATATACGCAAGCCTGTCGTAGACCAGGGTATACCTTGCTTACTTTTGATAGGCCTAAGAGGAAACGCCTGCACGCCAGATTAGACAAGGTATTTATAAATCTAGAAAATTCGGAATCGACGTCAGCCGAGAGGACAACCCACTCAGTTGTTAGACATAGGTGGTGAAAATTTAGAAAATTTTTATCCGAAAAAATACGGCCCAATTTGCGCGGGTATTTTTGCATTTGGAATGTGGCAAAAACGTTGTCAATACTGCCTCATGATCAGAGAAACCTGAGTGAAGGACTCTACAGTCAACGAATTCCGGGTCAAAAGACGACACGACATAATCTATAGTACTAGAGCCAGTTTTAGTTATTCTAGTTGGTGAGTCAACATGCATGAGTATACCAAAAGAATGAAAAATGGACTGGACAGACTCTGCACACAGACTGGAAAAGTCAATATTTAGATCGCCACACAAAATTAATTTACTTTTTATAGGTAGGGATTCAAGCAAGCTTAGCAATTTTTGACTGAAAATATGCACGTCAGCGTCAGGTGTTCTGTAAATACAAATAATATAAAGGTCAAAAGCATTATGATAACCGACGGAAAATTCAAATTTTTTTTCGGATATTAGAGTATCGAACTTAGTTACTGCCTTAAAGTCGTTGTTAGTAGACATTATCATAGTACCTCCATGAGATGAGTTACTTCTATTGAATCTAGTTACTGTAGTGTAATTTTTGACAAATACAGGCTCATCCATATTTAACCAATGTTCAGTTATGGCAACAATTTCTGGAAAAGTGAGCTCTTCTAATAAAAGATATAATTCATCCGTTTTATGTCTTAAGGACTGAATATTAATTAAAAAAACACTAAGCTTGCTATCGTCTAGTTTTCCAGAGGTTGCTTGATCCTCTGTTCGCGTCATTTCACCTAAAAAAAAAATATTTTTATTTGGAGAGCTATTGGAGAAATACTTGGTATGACTTTCCCTAATTTTCTGAAGCTGTTGAAGTTTTTCCGTTGAAAAGAAGGACCTGAAGGCAGAAAGATCCAGATGCGGCAGATTTTGCATTTTGGACTGTGTTATTACGTGTGTTTCGTGTTTTTTAAAATTAAATGGAGGAAAACTCAAAGGGGAAATTAAGTGTTGACCCAAACCATAATTTACAGTTAATATTCGGTGCCCAGAGACAGTTTGCCAGAGATTATAGCCAGAGAGTTGTATTAGCCACAAATAAAGTATGTGTACTATCTTGTATATGTTACCAAAAACTGGAATATCCATAAAATTGCAGCACATGATAGGTAAATAATAATCATATTGAATAATTATATTGATAAATGTAACAATAAATGCAGGAAGTTGCTTGAGCCTGAAACACAGCTTGAAAGCAGGAATTTTTTTATATCTTTATTTGGTACGTGGTGTTTTTTTAAAATACACCCTTGCTTGTTTTGTATTAACACATACTGTAATTGTTTTTAATAAAATAATTCGATTAGATTTTTTCAATTTTATACGGTTTATTTTCACAATATTTTGAAGTAATCACTTGTCACTGAAATTTTAAATATAATTAATTTTCTGCTATGCTTTCCAATTGTACCAACTTATCTTACAGAAAAAAAAATACATAAGACGGTAACGAAATTGCAAGTCTGGCGTAGTCTAGCTGCAATAGCTACTCAACTTAACCAGAACATGCAAACTCAATAATTAAATATAATGTTTTACAAATTGCCTTAAAAAAAAGTTTCAAATGTACAATGCAAGTAAAGTATAAAAAAAAAGAAAAATATGAAAAATTACGAATGCATTAAAAGATACTCTCTGTATTTATGCTTAAACGCATTCTCACCCAAATTCAACAATTCTGTTGGTAACGAGTTATACCCCTTAACGGCATTATATGAAAACCCGCACCGAAAAATGGCTGTCCGATGATGAGGCATCGTCAACTCACCTCCATTCCTAATATTAACTTCGTGTATGTCACGTCTGAAAATTAAACGCTCTTTAATAGATAGGGGAGCAGCGGGGTTGTTAATTATTTTCACAACAAATGTACACAAGTGTAAAGTTCTACGCGAGTCCATTTTTAGCCAATTAAGTTCTTTAAAAAAGGGGGCCACATGATCAAACTTTCTTATATTAAAAATAAAACGAACACATCATTTTGCACCTTTTGAATGCGCAACCTACTCTCTAGATCCAGACAAAAACCAGAAATAAAATCGCCATAGTTAAAGTGAGATATTACAAGCGATTCGCAAAGATTTTTCTTTAGGTATACATTTAGAATATGTTTGTTGTTGTATAACAGCTTTAAAGCAAGGTATGCTCGTTGTAATAGTTTTTTCAAATGCTCCTTAAATCTAAGTTCCACATCCAAAAGTAATCGTAAATTTTTTGAACTGTTAACAAAAGTTAGCTTTCCATTGTCTATTGTTATATTAAGATTGTTTTCCAAGAAATTAATTTTGTTGCTGCTTCCAAAGAGTAAAATGTAACATTTAGAACTATTCAGTACCAAATTGTGACCTTTTGCAAGTTGGCTTAAGATCTCTAAATCTTTATTTATATTTACTTCAGTTTCCAGATAGTCATCCATCTCAAAGCAACTATACAGTTGAGTGTCATCCGCAAATGTTTGTACTTTACAAGCAGTAAAGACTTTAATATGTCAGATGAATAAACAAGGAACAGCAACGGACCCAAGACAGAGCCCTGTGGTACACCAGAGTGCAGCCTAATTTTGTTGAAATATTTATTATTAGAAAAAACAGTCAAAAATCTGTTGGATAAATAAGACTCAATTAAGAAATACGATTCAGTACAAAAGCCATAGAAATGTAATTTAGATAAGAGAAGTGCATGGTTTATTGTATCAAAAGCCTTTGAAAAATCTAACAGTATCAATAGCTAGCAAGACTTTTGTCGCAAGCTCTGATGATATCATCAACAACATTCGCTAAAGCCACTGTTGTTCCAAAATGTTTTCGAAAACCACACTGACTGTGAGGAATAATTTCATTAGTAATAAAATAATCATACATTTGACTGTATAAAATTTTCTCATATATTTTTGACAGTGCCGGTTATCTCTTTGTAAAATAAAATGACAGACACATCTATCACTGTTTTTTATTTGTCCGGCGCGAGGGGAAAATCACTGGGGTTTTAGTGTACAAACGCAAGGAATTACATGAGAATTTTAAGGTATTTTGAGGAATTTCGGGGAATTTTGGGGTATTTCGGGATATTTCGAGGAAATTTCGGAGAATTTCAAGGGTATTCCGTAATATTTCACAAAATCTCTTTAAAATTTTGACAATTTGGCAAATGCGCAATGATTAATAGAGTATTTTTTCAAAATTTATAGAAGTGATGTAGAAGAATGTCTCGCCCAAAGTGTATGGTTGACAAGATATCAGCGCAAAAAAGAGTACATAGATATCATCTTGTCTATAAGCCTCTGTTGAGTGGTTTCATTTTGATAGGTCTAGCGCCTTGCCAAAATTAACCGTTCGTAAATAGATCGTTACGGAAGAGACGCCCCCCGTATATGTTTGAATTTGGTCGTAAAAAAGTTTATAGCAGCGGAATAGGTGGATTGCTTTTATCTGTCGACGAAGAACATGAAGTTTTTAGAGCCAAAAGTGGGTATTTTGTTACGAGAATAGTTTAAACCTTTACTCACACTTAGTAGAACACTGCAACTTGACATTGTTACAATATATTTCCTCTTTTTCTCACTATAATGCAAGTTCTGACACAGTGTCTTTCCAATTTTGTAAACTTGAAGAAGAAAATTGGACCATTATGTTAAACTTCAATTGTTTACATTTCCGGATTTGTATAACTTTGACATTTAGAATAGGTAGCTGGAAACCAGCTTGTGGAATAAATTAGTGGTTCGGGTCGTTCTCAGGGGTCGTGTAAAACGGGTGTGTAGCCGAAGGAAATATATATTATATTTCAGAAATCTGCCTAGGCTTCCCTTCGGTGGTTTCGAAATCGAGAGTGGAAGAAGCAATTTCGCTTCGGCAGCGCACTATACGAGTAAACCGAATGACGTAATAAAAAAATACGGAATTTTCTCGCTCAAATTAAGGTTCTATCGCGAGAAAGGCCCGACGATAATCTAAAGGGCCGAAATTGCGCGTCTGCCGACGCCTTTCCTCGCAGAAAAATCCGATTTCCTTCCATATATTCGTCGGGAAAGGCATTAGCGCGCCGTTTTATCATCTCCCCGACACCAATAACGGCATCCGGCGAAGTAATTTAAAACAAATTTCCACCCCAGCCGCCCTGACTCGGCGAATTCGGGAGGTTTCTCCCTCTGCGCGCGTAAACAAAAACATCGCTCTTATAAATCTACGGAGTCTGCAAGGGTCCTCTCTCTTCGTCTTCTGATATAGCGGTTCCTTTTAGAAATGTATAACTGTATACCGAGCTCTTTCCTTGTCATTAACATTTATCAAAGGCTATAGATGGAAAAACACATGGCCAAAATTATTGCATATAGGTATAGTTTAAAAATATACGGAAAGGAATTTAAAGAATCTTTTTTTATACATAGCTTTGATAATCTGTAATAAACATTTTTTTGTTAAAATGGATATGGTATACAATGTTTATCGTTCAGACCCAATATTTTTACAAATTCTTGCACACTTCGATTTGTGGTCTCTTGGGTTTCAGAAGAAATTTGACCATTGTTTTGGCCTTAAAATGCCTAGAAACATTATTTTACAGTTTAATAGAGTCAGAATAGTAACACTGTCTCAACAGGGCTACCGGCAAGTTGCAATAGCTGAAATTGTAGGAGTTAACCAAAGCGATGTTTTGCGAATATTAAAAAAAATCAGGGAGACAAACGGGGTTACAGACCGGCCTGGAAGAGGTAGAAAGAGAGTTACTACTGCTGTGCAAGACCGTCAAATATCCCTAATTGCACGACGCTTTCTAGTACTGCTATTGTTAGCCCGTATGTAAAATGTAAATCAATGTATTTTTAAGATTGGTTTATTCCATGAATTCATGTCCGTCGGAATAGAAGTGGCAACGGTGCTTCTGTACCTAAACCCCGTCCGAGGGTGCGAGACGGGTAAAATTTAGTTTTCACCATAAAGTAACTAAAATAAAAGAGTGTTTGAAAGGTTGTCTAACTTGGCCATAATGTTGCATAGTTCAGTTAGGGCTCCAAAGCGTCGCCACCTGCTACCTGTCACGTGTCATTACAAGAATGACAAGTGACATGACAGCAAATTATTTGTATTTTGCAATTGTTTACAATTTTGTTTTGAATTTTGGAATTTTGTTATTATTTTGTGTAGCACAAACTTTGTTTGTTTTGTGTTTGTGCGTACAGAAATTATGGACGAAGTTTTATTTCCCGAGGATATTTTGTGCTGTGTTTTGCCATCATCATGTAATATTTTGTTCAGCCGATGATGTGATTTGAACACGATCCAGGAAAGGGTATCATGCAAAGCAAGTTCGATATGTAAAGACATTGCCCATCTCTGAACTCTGTGAACGTAAAACGAACTGACTATAAATTTGCGCCTTCATTTAATAGTGTTGAACATTTGCTACCTCAACTGAACTTCAACTGCTGACTGCTGAGTTTATAAATTCAACTTAAAGGTGAATTAATTTTTGATGTCTTATTTAAATCTTTATCTGTTATAATAGCATAGATTGCAAACCCTGCGATCTTATATGCTTTGTTAGTGGCGTTGTTAAATACGTTTTATAATACTATAGGTAAATCGAAGGGTAAACCGCTGGTGTATTTTGGTGGTGTACAAGATTTGCATTATTGGTATTAGTACTAAATTATTTGGCATTACTTTGGCATTAGTGTACAGAAATTCATCAGGAGTTTACCCCTCGAAGTTAATTCAGCATATATGTTTTATATTATCAAATTTAATTTAGCATTTAACTGTAAGCATTTGAAAAGTGTACAATAGTTTATACTTTTCAAATATTCCGTTTTTAAAAATAAACTTTCATTATATTTTTTGCAGTTTAATTTCGTAATATTTTTAAAAATACATAAAATTTTATATTCACATTTAAACAGCCCGCCTTTTTTGTGGTAGGCAATGCAGATACCTATTTTACCGATAACGTCTGTCATATTTCAATTAGTTCAGTTAGGGCTCAAGGGTGCGCTACAATCGATCCTCGTTAAACGTGTTGCCTACTTTTGACTATGGAAATGACAACTCTTTTATTTTATATTTCTCTATGGTTTTCACTTTGCTTTTGTTCCTTGGTGCAACCACCACGTTTTTTATTTGCTGTTCACTTAAATTTAGTATTATTCTTTAAATTAATATAGTAGTTATATTATACAAGCGCAGTTCATTTATTTATACAGTCCACATATATATCAAGGCAACAGCTATTAAAAATGAGTTAGCTCGCCTTGAATGAGTAAATGTCTCAAGAAAGACACCATGAAGAAGAAGAGAAGACTCCATGACGCAAGAAGACTCCATGACAGAGGATTACATTTGAGGAGGCCTCTATGTGTTCCAAAGCTTAATTTACAGCACAAAATTACGCGACTACAATGGACTGAGGAGATGAGAGCAAATGGACTTAATTGGAATTTCGTCATGTTAAGTGATGAAACAAGAATAACCCTATAGTGTCAGACTCGCGACAAACTTTGGTCTGGAGAGCATCTGAAAGACGAGCACGCTTGAATGCAGCTCAACCCCGTGTCCCGTTTCAAGGGGGAAGCATTATGGTATGGGCAGGTATAATGCACGGATGGGGAAAGTAGTGTATTTTTGACGCAATATTATCTTTGTAGATAGGATAGATTTTTTCTCTGTGTATCTGAGCATATATTGATGAGCTTTCCTGGGTAATAAGTAAGTTTTCTCTTCTATTATTTCCTTATCACAGGTTTGTTAAGAAGGAAGACAAGATAGTACGTTAAATAAATAAATAAATGCCTTTATTGTCAAAAAATTTTACAATTTGTAAACAACGGTAAAGTAAACAAACAAAAGAGAATACAAAACCAGTATACAAATTACATTGTCAGTCTTATTGTTTAAAATAAACATTTATAAATGTTTACAATGTCAAAGAATAAAAAAATTAAAATAATTTCAATTGATCAAATTCGATCAAAATATAAGTCATTTACGGCGTAGAAAGCCTTGTCTAGTAAATAAGATTTCAATGTTTTGCGAAATGAAGAAAATGATGTTATGGATTTGATTTCAAATGGCAGGTGATTGTGCATTTTTTTCGAGTTGTATAGTATTGAACTTTTAACTAACTCTGAGCGTGGGGTAGGTAGATAAAGATCTTGCTCCGCGTTCCTGAGTGGATAAGTGTGAGACGGCCTTTCTTGAGAAGTTGATACATGCTTATGTATTAGGCAAACGGATTCAAATATAAATAAGGAAGGAAGAGTTAATATTTTTATTTTTTAAAAAAGTCCTGGCAATGAGTTATGCTGTTTAGTCCCAGTGAATATCGAACAGCTCTCTTCTGGAGCTTGAAAATTCGTCAAATTGACTCGCACAACGCGTACCCCAGAATGGAAGGGCATATCTGAGGTGCGACTCAAAAAGTGCATAATAAACAGTTCTAGCCACTGAGAAGTTAAGCTCCTTAGAATGCAAAATAGGCAGAGCTTAATTTTTTCGCCAAAGCGTCGATATGCATATCCCATTTCAGAGAATTGTCTACAACAAACCCTAAGAATTTTACAGATTTTACGACGTCAATGGTGGTGTTGTTAAGTACAAAAGGCTGTAGCGAGTTTTTATACGACAAAGCTTTAGTTTTAGAAATGTTAAGACTCGGGAGGTTCGAATCGCACCAAGATTTAATGGTGATTAAGTCATTTGATATAATCCTATGAAGTGCCGTGATGTCCTTGTTACTCCAAGTGAAGCTAGTGAAGCTTGTCGCAAAAAGACATATTTTACCAGTGACGATTTGTTAGCAATGTCGTTAATAAAAAGAAGAAACAAAATAGGACCTAGTACTGAGCCTTGTGGAACTCTACATTCTATTGGCTTGCTAGAAGACAACGCTTGTAGAAGAAAAGGCATTAAACGGTGTTTATTCTAACCTAAACGGCGAATCTAAAGTGTCTAGGGACATTGCATGGTCTAGGGCTAGAACAAAGTTGCTCTAAAATCGTACTCTAGCGGAATTTATTGCGACAGAGGGCGCTTTCTATTACTCCGGTCTAATTGTCCGGTATTTAATAAAGCACATGCCCCGGCGCCATTTCTGCGCCGTCCTTTGGCCCGCGCCGCCTGATTATTAAGGCGAATAACGAGTTTAATTTTCCCGGGCGACCGGTTCCGGACACTTTTACTGCCGAATATATTCGGCGGAGAATATGTTTACGGCATCGGCCGTGGATGGCGCTGCGGTAAGTGTACCTGGAGAGTCGTTCACAGGAAGAAGACAATTTTCGTTGGGAATGCACTTTATGGGTTTTAAATCAGGAATTAAACAGACTAGGGCTAGTGTATATGGTAAATTAGAGGTAGTCGGTTGTGCGCTTGGCTTCACCACACTGAAAAAATATAATATAATTTTACAAAAAAATATATATTATAGTATTTTTAATCAGAAACTTTTAAATTAATTTTTTAAAATAAGATAGTTTTACATAGTTTCACAAAAAATGTAATTTTGCAAAACAGTTTATTGATATTAAATGATTATAATAACAAATTGCAATACTATGGATTCAGGGGAGAGTCGCTCGAATGGCTTAAGTCATATCTTGGCAACAGAAGGCAGCTTGTGAAGATTGATACGTCTATGTCTTCTTGTAAGCCTATAGAATGTGGTGTCCTTCAGGGTTCAGTACTTGGCCCTATTTTGTTTTTAGTGTTTATCAACGACATTGCAAATCTAGACATTAGCGGTAAAATCTGCCTCTTTGCGGACGATACTAGTTTCACTTGGAGCGGCCCAGATGTTATGGCACTGTATAATAGTATATGTGTGACTTACGCCATTTTTGTGACTTACGCCATTTTTTGTATTATGCCATTACTTTACACCATTAAATCTTGATGCGATTCTAATCTCCTATGCCTCAACCTATCAAAAACTAAAGTTTTGTCATATAAAAGTACTATACAACCTTTTGTACGTAATAGCACCACTATTGACGTCATGGACTCTGTGAAATTCTCGTTAAAATGAGACTTGCACATCGAAGCTTTATCAAAGAAACCAAGCGCTGCCTGTTTTGCGCTAAGATCAGTTTTTAAGGAACTTAACTTATCAACCTCTACAATAGCCTATTATGACCTTTTTGAGTAACATCTTCGTTATGCCCTTCCATTCTGGGGTACTTGCTGCGCGACAAAAATTGATCGTATTTTCAACTTCAAAAGAGAGAGCAGTTCGATATTTATTGGGACTGAACAGTAGAACTCAATCTCAAAAGGAAAACACAATCTCCATTTATTATAATTATTTGCATTTTAATTTTAGCGATTTTTTTATGTAAACATACTTGTTCCATGATCTCTCTATATCAACATATCTCAAGTATTATTTATTCTTTCAGACTGTGTTTCGTAGGATAAATTTAGTAGAGGACCGGAGTAGAGGACTCTATACATCCACAGTCTCCAAGTTTATAAGGTAAGTTGACCTTTTTATGGTATGTTTTTTTTTATTTGGTATCTAATGGCAATTTTGTTCCTATTTTGGTTAGGCTCAGAATTCCATTAAGGTTCTTCTAGACAAGAAGAGATGTCAATGAGTATCTTACATACATAAGTTCTGTTTTGTGCCTTTTTATTAACCCTTATAATAAATATTATAAATTATAAAGACGTGTTTTATTAAATTTATTAATATTTACTAAAGTATTGTGAATTTACTTATTAATTAAAATTGACTATAATAAAATGTTTAAATTTGTTATCACTCTGTAGTAATAGTACAAGAAGTTTTTTTTTAGCGATTTTAAAACTTAAATTTACAATGAATAAGTAAATTTACTATGAGATACACATTTTTTACATAAATTCACAAAGAATATTGGTGAATATAGAGATAAATTTTAACATATTTACATACATGCCACAAATTAGCTATACAGCGATTTTACAAACGAGTTGTAAAACCAAAGACCGGATGGTAAATTTACTACAATAATCTGTGGCAAGAAATAACTATCAATATTGTTATTAAATTCACAAATTAATTTTTTCAGTGCATCTCTGTATTGGGCGTCCAATACAGTGGTCCTCCATAGGCAGAAATCTACGCTATCGAAATATGCGCACAACTTATCCTAGATAGGAACTCTCGGAAACAGGAAATATCCTTCTTATCCGATAGTCAAGCAGCACTAAAAGCCACCAACTTAGTAACTATAAACAAATGAGTAGTGTGTGCAGAAAAAAATGATGTGTTTTTGTGATTGCCTTTAGAAAACATCTATTTACATACATACTGCCATTACTCTCTGACGAGTATTTGACACGTATCAGAAGATGGTCACGCAAGGCGCTTTCTTTCATTAGCTTGTCTGTGACTGAAAAGCCCGATACCTGATGTTATCTGCCTACCGCACTCCCGACATTCAAAAATCTCATTGCTTTGTTGCCTCTTTACTTTTTGGTTGTGGCTGTTAACTGAGTTTACAATTCTTCTCCAGTGAGTTCTATTGTGAGCTGCTTCTTCCCACTCTTCCTTCATGTTAATTCCTTTTAAGTTTTCGTGGAAAATGTCCTTGTACCTTTTGAGTTGTTCACCCGGCCTCCTCTTACCGTACAAGCTCACCGTAAAAGGGCCGGCTCATAGACTTAAAATAAAATATAGACTGAGCATCTCATTCATAAATAGCTGGAACAACAGCGGTCAGACAACGTCTTGTTATTGTTGTGTTATTGTTTTAGGTTATAACGAGTGCGACACGAGCGATAGATAGGTTGTCTCTGTCATAACGGTCGTTCCCTAACGACTCTGCCGAGAAACTGTCTTTCGTTTCTCAAGTACACCTGAACTCTCCGTATCATAGCCGGGTAACTTTTTTATTTTAATGAAGCTATAATTAAATTAAAAATATATCGTATTTAAATATTTTATTAAGATTTAGGACAGGTTTTTTGAATAAAAGTTTAGAAAAAAACGTCTGAGAGTCCAAAAAGGATAAAAATAATAAAATACACGTTATAGAAGAAATTTTATAATCGAAATTACGTAATTTTTGAAATTAATAATAAATTATTAATTTTAGTCAAACATTTACAACCCCTAATATTAATCAAAACAGGATCTATTTCACAGATATAATAGAATCGGCGACAGGGAGAGAAAAAAAAATGATTTTTGTAATTCTTTTTCTGGTTAAGTGACGTCTCATTATGTAAATTAGAGAAAACATAAATATGTTCCATTAAAGCAAGGAAGGTGATAGGAAGTGGATAATATGAAAACTACATTTATTTAACTCGGTACTGTCTTTATTATACCGGGTGCGTTCCAAAAGTGGCTCATCCTCATAATTTTTTTATATTTTCAAATAAAAAATTACATAAATTAGGATTGATTGACGCATTCAATTGTTTTTAGTCACTTCCTGTTTCACCGGAAATGAATATAACTTTTAATTTTTAAATGGCACCCTCGGTATATTTCTACTTTATTCGATAGAAAATGATAACAATTTAATTTTTAATAATAATATTGATTTCTGAATAGAATGACATAGCATAATATGTCAACTTTTGACATTTTCGCATATGGTTTAATTGAAATTGTAACACGCGGTTCACATAACGACAATTTGACTCGAAATACCAAGTGTGTGGTATCAATATATTCATAAAAAAATGCTTTTTCCAAATATGCTAATGAGTCTCCCTTGTTCCATTTGAAAAAATTGACATATGTATGATTAAAACTACGATTTGTACATCTTTTAACCGGCCTAAACAAGACACGAAACCCATTAGACGATCAAAACTATTTTTCCAAGGCTCCTTGATTAAAACTTAGTGTTTTTAACAACACCATGGCACCCTAGATTGAAATTTAAAATACGATTTGTTTTAAGCGAAAATGTCAAAAGTTGACATATGATAGTCATTCTATTCAGAGTGTCATTTTTTATCGAATAAAGTAGCAATATACCGAGGGTGCCTTTAAAAATCAAAAGATGTAATCATTTCGGTGAAACAGGAAGAGACCAAAAACAATTGAATACGTCAATAAATCCTAATTTATGTCATATACCTACTAACATACATTTTTTTTTTGTATCTGAAAAAATAAAAAGTTATAGGGGTGAGCCACTTTTGAGACGACCCGGTATCCTAAAAAATATTGTTTCATAATGAAATATCATTTTAAAATTCTTGTATGTTATTTTAGATTCTGAAGATAATTTTAGAATAAACCGGAATATATTTTTAATAAAAACATTATTAATTATTAACAGGGTTATAATTATGATTTTGTTACAATGTAAGTAAGTCAATATTGTAATGTAAGAGAAAAAATTCAGATTTTACATTTTACTAAAATATTATCTAAATAAGCGCCTTTCTACAACAACGCCACTGACTCCTAATGGGTAAATTGAAAGTTGCCTACCGGTCGAAAGTCGTTTCAAGACTTAATTGGATTATTTAAGTCAAATTTCTTGCAAATTAGGCACTGGCGAACCATATTTTATAGTTCTTGAACAGAAAAAAAGTCAATAAAATAAACACTTAAGGACTACAAGCTAAGAAAATGCGTTAATACAGCCGGGGAGATAGCGGCAACAAAGCTTTACCGCACACGTGCAACACGTACTACAAGGTAATAAATGAATGAATAGGCTCCCTCGCCTCTAATCGGTGTTGTCATATTGTAAAGAACTTATCCTTTTTAAACAGTATCCGACTTATAATTTAGTAGTATAAGGACTATTTAATACATCTCTGGAATATTAAAACCTACTTTATTAAACTGAAGTATTAATATCTCAATATATGTGTATAACAAGAAAAAAAATATTGATAATATTAAAGACGTGACAACATAGGCTAGATGAGGAAGGCTCGGTCGACTGTACCCAGAAGTAAACATGTGTACAAAAAAGGTTGTTTGTCCGCGTTGAGATGTAAATAGTGTAGTCTATATTTTATTTTAAGTCTATGGGCCGGCTACACGTACAAGTTTTACCCCGAGCTTACCTGCACAAACCGGTTTGTATCAGGAACTCCCTGTGTGTAGACGGTAAAACGGTAGCACGCACAAACCAACAAGTGCGGCCTGCGTAAACGTCCCGCTGCTAGCTTTTAGCAGCGCAGTTAGCTTTTTCAAGGACCGATATGTTTGAAACATGATGGAACCATCGAATTATTAAGAGTTGTCTAAGGTGTTTCTGTTGCAACTTGTTTAATGCCCTCATGTGTCGGCGGTTTCGCTCCCATATAACATGATGGGGATTATAATTGCTCGATACACTGCAAGTTTTGTTTTTGTACTCAAGTCATGATTGTAGAAAACCCTGTGTTTTAATTTCCAGAATGCTCTTGAGGCGTTGCTAATCCTGAGCTGAATTTCAGAGTCGATATTGGCCTTTTCCGAAATCAAACTGCCGAGGTAATTGAATTCCGCTACATATTTCAATAGCTCCTCTCCGATTTTTATAGCATTGTTGTGATCTTCCGGAGGAGTGCACATGATTTTGGTTTTGTCGATGTTTAGCATAAGGCCCCAAGCTTCGTATGCCCAGGTATATGTGTCCAACATTTCTTGTAAATATTGTAATGTGTTTGCAACTAGAGCGCAGTCATCAGAGTATTGAAGTTCTGTGATGAAATTTGTACGTGTTTTTGCCCTGAGTCTTTTTATGTTGAACAGACCGCCGTCGTATCTGTATCTAATGCCCAGTCCTCTCTCCTGCAGTTTGCTGTCCACCATAATGGAGACCGTTGCCATGAATATGTTGAATAGGAGAGGCGCTAAGACACATCCCTGCCTAAATAAAACATCTATTTATAAACAAAACAACAAGCTAGAAGTCACAATTCGTTCCAAATATAAAATATTTTTCACTCTGCGTTATAAATCAAGCAATAAACAGTCTTGCCACATGTTTTCCTTTTCACTATGTTTCCAGAAATTCTTTATTTACGGCGAGTCTTTGTCTGGCAGAAGAGTGAATCAGCGTGCCCTTGAGGGACTCCTTTAAATTAAGCGCCTTGGCCCACGGAGGCCGTTCATTATCGGTACATGAAAGCGTGAAAAAAGGCAAAGCGTTGTGTGTGGCGACGTTACCGCCACTAATTGCAGGCGTTGCTCCAATACCACCTTAAAAATCAGGCCGTAGAACTGACAATTCCAAGCTTTTATCATAGTAAAGCGGAAAGGGTAGTTCCATCCTCTAGGCAGTACCTATTTCAAAATCGTGGACACTAAAATTCCGTGAAGCCCAGCGAGCTATGGAAAGAGAAATGCTTGTTTTATCCCCAAAAGACAAGATACCCAATATAGTAATAAAATAGCGTGCACGAATAACAGTAAATTATTGATAACCCGATAGATTGACCAAGCTATACTAGAATGGAGGCAATATACAGAGTGGCGCCAGAGGTCGTTGGTGGCGCCCATCATACGCCGCGGAGGCTCCAAGGAGAACGACAGTTTGTATTGAAATCAAATTTTGTGAGTATATGTAGGTTAATTCAGAGCACTTTTTAAAAATATAAAGAGTTCTACAGGGTGTCTCCAAAAAAGTTACGTATCAAAGTTGTGTTTTTGGTAATGGAACACCCTAGAATTTTATACGAGAAGTATATGACTAAAATGTAAGGTTTTTGACATATTTAATATTTTCTAGAAATAAAGAACAATTTTTAAATTACAGTAAAAGCTGCCTAAATTGGAATTTACCCGGTATAGCCTAATATGTAGTTAAATTAACTATTGTACTTTAAATAAAATGAAAACTTGAACCAAAAAGTTATACAGGGTGAGACAAAATTAATGTTGAACATTGGTAACCTTTAAAAGCATGCTATTCTTTTATTTTAAATGGAACACCTAGTATATTATTCCGATATTCAATGGAGAATTCATGTCTCTTTAAAATACTATTAAGATTGCCTACCCCTCAAATAAAGATTTTCCTAGATATTTTCATTTACATGATTTGATCTGAATAGATGTTTATTATTTGAGAAAACCTAGGTGGCTGTGATATGTCTGATGTTACTTCAACACAGTTGTCTAATTAGTCCAACTTTAACAACTAGTTATCATTTTCTGTTAGTTAAAACAAAAAAATTTCTCAGAAGTTTGCCGAAAATGCAAACTTATTCTGCATCAGAGAGAATTGATATGATTCTATTATTGGTGAACGCAGTGTGCATTCACCAATTAATAGAATACTTAAATGCTCCTGAATTTATCTAGTTTCTGTTTTTTTATGGGGATATGTTAAAAACAGTGTTTACAAAACTCGACGAACTATTGTCGATAACATGAGAGAAATTATTGTAGCTGCTTTTCGAGGTAGAACTCCACATATGCCCGAAAAGAAAAGCTCCTTTTAAAAAGACCAAAAGATCATTTTATGCAGTTGTCAAGAAAGGAAGCATTTTGAGCATTTGATTTCATCTAGCTAATTTTTGTCACATAATTATAGGTTTATACCTAGTTTTAAATCTGTAATAATTAAAATATGTTTTAAACGTGTATCTTTTTATTACCGTTGAGTATTTTACTCTACAATCTTTAATTTTTGTTAAATTAACAAAAGGTATATCAGACAGCCACCTAGATTTTGTCAAATAATAAAGATCTACTGACGCAAAATCATAAATTTTTGTCTGAGCGGTAGGCAACCTTAATAATATTTTGAAGTTATACAAATTCCCCATTGAACACCGAAAAACTATACTGGGTGTTTCATTTAAAATAAAGGAGTAACTTGCTTTTAAAAGTGACTAATGTTCCATATTAATTTTGTCTCACCCTGTATAACTTTTCGGGTCAAATTTCAATTTGGTTTAACATTTACTGTTACTGTAATTAAATATCAGGCTATACAAGGTCAACTAAAATTTAGGTAGTTATTATCGAAATTTTAAATTTACTCTTCAGTTTCACAAAATGTGAAATATGTCAATCCTTAGATTCTAGGTATATGCTTCATTAATAAAACTCACCTTTATTTTTTTCCCAGAATCCGAAAATCAATTAATATATAGGGTGTTCCATTAAAAAGAAAACTTTGATTTAAAACTTTTTTTGGGGACACCCTATATAATTATATATATATTTTTATAAAATTCTTTCAGTTAACTTGCATATGCTGCCAAAATTTCGTTTCGATATAAACTACCGTTCTCCTTGGAGCTTCCGCGGCGTATGAGAAGCGCCACACTGTACTACCGTATGATCGAATAAAAACGGCGTCAGCGATGGCTATGAAATGAAGATCGCTGTCATTTTATATGTAAATTTATATAGGAAATGCCATCAATCGTCATTTCCAAGCCAACTGGACGCCGTTTTTATTCGATCATACGGTAGAATGTAGAATAGCTAGAAGACGGGATGCTCTCGGAAACAGAGGCAAACCGACAAGATATTCAGTTAACTTAAAAAGATTATGTTATCTATAAACGCCATACATGTCTAATAGAGCATTTACCGTGAATAATCCTGTTTACTATACCACATTTTCAGCAAAATGAGTGCGCAGAGGTTGTGCGATTTAAGGTGGTATTGGTTTATTTTATTTTGTCGCGTGTGAATAACGAGACAGCAGCGTGAAAAACTTAATAAGTTGCCTGATGGCGTTCCTTTTAAGCTTTGGGCTTTTGTTGGCAGCCCGTTTTTAAATTACGACTTGCAGCTTCCTTTCTGTTAATTATAATTTTTTAGATAATTTTTTACGGTGCATAGTTCGGTCTAATTGGATGCCAGGGTTTGAGTGATTCATCGATACTGATACAATATTAAAAAGGTCATGAGATCCTTGTTGAAACTATAGTCTCGGTGTGTCTATGTTTCTGTAGTTCTTGTCATATTCTTAGCTTGTTAAAAACGCATAGAAAATATATTTTTGTGTGTTTTTACCAATTTTCAAAGGCCAGATAAACAATAAAAATATTGTGATAAAATTCTTAAGGGTCTATTACGCTGTACTGTTCGGGTTGCTCTCAGGGGTAGGGTAAAGCGGGTGTGTGGCCGAAGGAAATATATATTATGTTTCAGAAATCTGCCTAAGTGTGCGAACACAGTGCAAGCAGGTTTGCCGCTTACTGGTAGTCGGCGGCAATCTGGGCACCTATTCTTGACATCGTTCGCAACTTTGCGTATACGCATCACGTGTATTGTTATAAACAGGGTATCCCAGAAATAAGTGCAAGTATTTTAAAGGGTGGTAGATCTCGATAAAAGAAACATATTTTCTCTTTATCGTTTTTCAAATAAGTCCAAAATAATGGAGTTATTTTACTTTGAAAATTTCTAAAAAAATATTTTTGCTAAAATTTTGAGAGCCTTCTTCTTCATGTGCCTTCTCCTCATCGGAGGTTGGCGACCATCAATTGGAATTCCTCCTGTCTTGAGCCAAACGGATAATTGCACTGGCCTCTCCTATATTAAACCACTGGCGCAAATTCCCGCAACCAGGAAAACCGTTTACGCCCGATGCCTCGTCGTCCTTCAATCTTTCCCTCAACGATCAGCTGTAGGAAACTATATTTGTTATTTCGAAAAATATGACCAAAATATGATGCTTTCCGTCGTTTTATTACAGTCAATAGTTCTTAGTCCTTACACATTCTTTCCAATACTTCGAGATTTGTTTGAGAACCACTGGATCTTTTCTGGATTTTCTTTCTTGTAAATTTAATCTACTACCTATATTGCCATATTATCAAGAAACTATTTTTTTTAAATAAAAACTAAAAAAAAATGTTTAAAAATTTGAAAAAATATTTTCAAAAAATTCCGAATTTTCAAAAAAAAATTATTTAGAAAAAAACCTCATAGGCGTGTTTCTGGGGTTGAACTATACTACCAGTTAAGTTAAAATACTTGCACTTATTTCTGGGACACCCTGTATATGGGTACATCGTAGCGCCACGCCGCGCCGCCTCACGCTTATAACCTTGAAAAATTAAAGTGTGTTATCAAATCGGCTAGTTCACAGCGAAAGCAGGCAGATAGCAGGCAGGCACCGTCAACCAGCGTTCATCGGCGTTCTCGCTTTTACCGGAACGAAAATTTATTTATTTCTGCTTTTGCACGCGCCGACGGCACACAGGGGGTATTAAGAACTAAAAGTTGGCCAAAATTATGTTTTATGATTTTTTTGCTTTTTTGCTAGTAATATTAATTATTAATTAGAGGAGAGGTTGCTGACCCCATTTTGTTTTTCCTACACAATATTTTTTCCTCTACTCTGAAACCCTTTCCACCGATCAAATAGGGCCATTCTGTGCAAAACCAAGCAATTGGATGAGGATGCTAGAACAAGAAAGTAATTTGTATATTATAGACGATATTTGAGCGAGGATGGGTGTTAATAGGGTAAAGACTATTTCCCGAGCTATTTCCTTTAAGAATCTATTTAAATCAATGTTTTTTTTGGCAGTGGCAAATATTGGCAAGATTTTTGTGCATATTCCAATGCTGGAGACTTTAAGCATTGAACGGATACTAATTTCCATGCGGAATATTGCCGAATAGTACACCTTATAAAAATGCCACTGATTTTTTAAATATAAAACATTATAAAAAAATAGAATAGAAGGAAACGTTTCAAAATAAAAATATGGCATAAAACAGAACAGAGCCAACAAACAAAGCTGGCTCTGTATCCATCATGACAGTTATTATGAACAATTTGCAAAAAAGCACTACAAACAATTCCACTATTTTTATAATCTTAGAAATATTCAGAATACACTCAAGATAATTCATACTTTTAACTGAAATATATTATTTATTTGATAGTCAACTTACGACTTAAAAAAGCTAATAACTAATAAACGTGCTTACATTTAGTATTTATAGATTTGTGTTCAGTTAAGTTAAAAAGTGAAAATAAAAAAATATCACTTTTGGCCAGGTTTATAGACCAAATACATCTATGTGCGGCCCCGGCGAGGCGGGCGCGGCGTTTGAATGTGGTTTGGTTAGGTTAGGTTAGTTAATCAGGTAAATTTCCTCTTAATTATCTACTTCCGAATCCTTCTCGCATCTCCGAAATAGCCATATACAATACACGTGATGCATATACGCAAAGTTACGCATCTGTGTATTGTTATATGGCTTTTTAGGAGATGCGAGATGCGAGATGCGAGCGATATTTGAAGATGCGAGTGGTCAAGAATAGGTCCCCAGAGACGGCGCTGGTTGCCGGAAAGCAGAAACCTGCCTCCACTATGTTCGTACCCTAAGTGTGCGAACACAGTGCAAGCAGGTTTGCCGCTTACTGGTAGTCGGCGCCAATCTGGGTACCTATTCTTGACATCGTTCGCAACTTTGCGTATACGCATCACGTGTATCGATATAAACAGGGTATCCCAGAAATAAGTGCAAGTATTTTAAAGGGTGGTAGTTATCGATAAAAGAAACATATTTTCTCTTTATCGTTTTTCAAATAAGTCCAAAATAACGGAGTTATTTTACTTTGAAAATTTCCAAAAAAAAATGATTTTTTGCTAAAATTTTGAGAACCTTCTTCTTCATGTGCCTTCTCCTCATCGGAGGTTGGCGACCATCAATTGGAATTCCTCCCTGTCTTGAGCCAAACGGATAATTGCACTGGCCTCTCCTATATTAAACCACTGGCGCAAATTCCGCAACCAGGAAAACCGTTTACGCCCGATGCCTCGTCGTCCTTCAACCTTTCCCTCAAC
The DNA here is from genome assembly GCF_002938485.1 of Sitophilus oryzae. Taxonomy (NCBI): domain Eukaryota; kingdom Metazoa; phylum Arthropoda; class Insecta; order Coleoptera; family Curculionidae; genus Sitophilus; species Sitophilus oryzae. The sequence continues at coordinate 1,471,455 of NW_022147575.1, read as the reverse complement.
GATCAGCTGTAGGAAACTATGTTTGTTATTACGATAAATATGACCAAAATATGCTGCTTTCCGTCGTTTTATTGTAAATAGTTCTTGGTCCTTACACATTCTTTCCAATACTTCGAGATTTGTTTGAGAACCATTGGATCTTTTCTGGATTTTCTTTCTTGTAAATTTAATCTACTACCTATGTTGCCATATTATCAAGAAATTATTTTTTTTTTAAATAAAAACTAAAAAAAATTCAAAAAAAAATTTCAAAAAATTCCGAATTTTCCAAAAAAAATTATTTAGAAAAAAACCTCATAGGCGTATTTCGTTAAGTTAAAATGCTTGCACGTATTTCTGGGACACCCTGTATATGGGTACATAGTAGCGCCGCGCCGCCTCGCGCTTATAACCTTGAAAAATTAAAGCCTGTTATCAAATCGGCTAGTTCACAGTGAAAACAGGTAGGCGCCGTCAACCAGCGTTCAACGGCGTTCTCGCTTTTACCGGAACGAAAATTTATTTATTTCTGCTTTTGCACGCGCCGACGGCGCACAGAGGGTATTAAGAACTAAAAGTTGGCCAAAATTATGTTTTATGACTTTTTGCTTTTTTGCTAGTAATATTAATTATTAGAGAGCGGGTGCTAATATGGAACCCCATTTTGTTTTTCCTACACAATATTTTTTCCTCTACTCTGAAACCCTTTCCACCGATCAAATAGGACCATTCTGTGCAAAACCAAGCAATTGGATGAGGATGCTAGAACAAGAAAGTAATTTGTATATTATAGACGATACTTGAGCGGGGATGGGTGTTATAGGCTAAAGACTATTTCCTTTAAGAATCTATTTAAATCAATATTTTTTTGGCAGTGGCAAGATTTTTGTACATATTCCAAAGCTGGAGACTTTAAGCATTGAACGGATACTAATTTCCATGCGGAATATTGCCGAATAGTCTCACACCTTATAAAAATGCCTCTGATTTTTTAAATATAAATCATAAAGAAATAGAATAGAAGGAAACGTTTCAAAATAAAAATATGGCATAAAACAGGACTTGCCAGCTGGCTCTGTATCCATCATGACAGTTATTATAAACAATTTGCAAAAAAGATAAACAATTCCACTATTTTATAATCTTAGAAATATTCAGAATACACTCAAGATAATTCATACTTATAATTGAAATATATTATTTACTTGATAGTCAACTTACGACTTAAAAAAAGCTAATAAACGTGCTTACATTTAGTATTTATAGATTTGTATTCAGTTAAGATAAAAAATGAAAATAAAAAAATATCACTTTTGGCCAGGTTTATAGACCAAATACCCCTATGTGCCGGCGCGGCGGGCGCGGCGTTTGAATATGGTTAGGTTAGGTTAGGTTAGTTAATCAGGTAAATTTCCTCTTAATTATCTACTTCCGAACCCTTCTCGCATCTCCGAAATAGCCATATACAATACACGTGATGCATATACGCAAAGTTACGCATCTGTGTATTGTTATATGGCTTTTTAGGAGATGCGAGATGCGAGCGATATTTGAAGATGCAAGTGGTCAAGAATAGGTACCCAGAGACGGCGCTGGTTGCCGGAAAGCAGAAACCTGCCCCCACTATATTCGTACCCTAAGGCTTAACCCGATCCTGTCGTGTTAAGTCACACCCAAAATACCAAACACACGTGCTTTGATTAAGGCTTGATTAAGGTTTGCAGAGCTTGAGCATTTACCATAAAATAGCGAGCAATTTGTTACAAAACCATATATTTTATATACCACTGTAACTACAAAACTTCAATCTATTTCCGTAATGTTTAACAGATTTTAAATTTTGGCTTTATTTTCGAGAAAATTTAACATAACGTCCAAACATAAGGAGTATTTTGTTGATGTTTGACCAAAAAAAAACCAAAATCTTTAAAATAAAGAAGCAGTTGTCTAAAAATGTGCTACTATACGGATATAGTATAATCCTTTATTTTTAATTTCCTTCTTCATTTGTGTAAAAATACCTAGCCAGTTTTACATAAAACGTTAAATGCCGAACGTTTAAGTTTTCAGTATTTGTAGGAAATTTTATGTACTTAGATTCAGGTTAATATAATATAAAAACTAATTTTCTCTTGACCTTTAAAAAATAACTATTGTTGCGGACCGGTGTAGACTCGACCTAACCTAACTATATAGCCCGCCCTCGGATGATCTTAACATCGCATTAAAGAATAGACACCGTAATGATTCATTCGAAGATCCGAGGATCGAGTCCCACTAGAATGGAGTAGTACATACGAGAACCTTCTCTATGCACCTTACGATCTATGGACTATTCTAGAGACCTTTAGCGGTCGGTATAAAAGCCGGCGGCTGTGGCCTACAGAGGGCAGTTATAAATCGACCAGTGCAGTTGACGTGCTAAAATTCAAAATAAATTCTTAGTTATAAATCGTTTGTAAATAGTTCTATAAGTCTTTTATCGTTATTGTTTTTGTTAATTAGTGTTAAATAAATAGTGTTTAAATAAATTGTGACTTTCTATCCACACGGAACCGACGAAAAACGTAACAATATCAACGCATGGACATAAAAACACAACTAAGAAACAAAAGTTAAAAATAAAAAGGTCTCTTAATTGAAATTTAGACGCGATCTGCATCACAATATTCTACATTCAGGCCGAGGAACTGTCTCGACAAAATTCTAATTAAGAATCGTAGATAAGAACACCGTCTATCTCCGTAGGTGTTTCTCGTGTCGACTATGTCGGGCCTGTATCAGATCTACCATGCGATAAGTCAAGCGACAGAAAGGCTTCTATTAAATAACATAGAAAAGAAATGAGAAAAAGGCCGAACCAGATCAAGAGTGTGGGCTGTAGCGAGACTGACTCTGTCTGACTCTGTTATGCAGAGTAATAAAAGAATAATATTTGTCCACGACCACTTAATAATAAATCAATATTCTACTTCCTAGCCGAAGGAATATGGTGCCCATATTTGTGATAGTGTGAAATATAACATACTTTACATTTGTTGCTATGCCAACGTGACATGCACTCACAACATCCCGATGCGGGGCGTGTATGATTTGACGTTTTTCTTATCTTTTCTTTTTATTAATTTTGACGTTTAAAATTGTCAAATGTTAAGTAGGTAAAGTGGAATATGAAGTTCTCGAATAGTTGAATTTAAATATTTTAAATAGTTTTTTTCTTTATTTTTGTTTTTTTTTTGGCTTTCGACGACGGAAAGAGATAAACTTTCCGAAACGTTAAGCATTTTTTTGTTCGTTAGGCAAATTTGTATATCAGTAAACCTAACTTCTGACAAGTAGTTTCCGTTTGGATTAACGCCAGAAGTGTTTACAAAAAATAACTAGCAAAATAAAACACTATATCACCACAATACACCAAAACACTTTTACTTTTACACTGGACGCGTGTTACGCTAACCATGTCAGTATCATCAGCAGATGATTATAAACTCAAAATATTATAAACTCAAATTTTTATTTTGTAGATTTTCTTGCAGTGGCGAAATACCCATACAGAATTTTTTGGAGAAATGAATCCGCCACATAGATATAGACATTTTTTAAATCAAATGTTTTTTGGCGTTTACGCGATCCTTACCACTTTTTTCTCGCTAGCTCGTGCGTCAAGGTCGTGTTGTGTCAAGGCTGTGGCGTGTCACGCCCTTGGATTATTCTTCCCATAGCGCGTAAAGAAGGTTCACTTCTTCTTTTATATAACAAAAAAATATAATTTATTAAAAAAACCCGAAAACTATATTAATAGTTTTGAAAGTCCCTAGTATATTTATGAAACACAATATATTTATTATACGTAAAATATTCTGAAGAGTTTATCTCTTTTTTTGTCGATATTTGGTCTTTTTGTAGTCCTAGGTATAATTTAATCAGCACACCAGATCAAACCCACCAAACCTATTTTATTACTAACTGAAAAACAAATTCAGTCAGTTATTTGATCTCCAAACCGATAGCTGCGATATTCAATCCGTGTTTATTTATGATATTTATCTGTATATTAATGTAGTTTGAAATTGAAAACGACCTTACAATAGAAGTCCATCATTTGTTCACAACTGCGGTGCAGGATTAAATTGAAATCTACTTTGAGCATAACAAAAGTAAAATAAATGGTTGATGATAGTGGAGTGTATAGTGCGCTTAATGATTAATCTCTGGCTTCAAAACAGATGCAGAGGTTATTAATATTTTAAAAAATACATTAGGTTACCTATATTAGCATCAACATTTTTATCAAGAATAAAAATTTCTGACACATTTAAAATATACGTTTTTCGTGTGTCCAATATTCTTGGACACTCTGTATGTCATGCTCTAATCATAATTACCTGCCTTAATATACTGGGTGATCCGAACTGTATTCCGGAAAATTTTGCAGATAAAAATAAGTAAAAAAGTTCGTATAAATATATGTCCTAAAATGCTTAGTTTCGTAGATATAGGGTGTCATGAGAAATTTGATTTTGATGTCAATATGACTCCTACAAGTAGAGGGCGCCACCTACATATTTTTTAACTGCTTTGAAGAGTAATATCTTTTCGTCCATACCTGTATAAAACTACTGAATAAAAAAATATACATTTACGACGTTACTTCAGAAATTATTTAGAAAAAAATCGAACTAAAAATAAAACTTCTACACCCTGTATCTCTCAAACTAAGCATTTTAGGACATACATTTATACGAACTTTTTTACTTATTTTTATCTGCAGAATATGCTTCCGAAGTTTCCGGAATACAGTTCGGACCACCCTGTATTATTATAGTAAAAAACGACTTAACCCTTTGGTGAAGTCTGGCATCTTTAGATGTTTCTTAATTAATTTATATTCTCACGTTTCTTAATTAATTTAATTTCTTATTTTAATTTAATGATGGGTGTACAGGGTGAGACTTAAATAAGTGCAAATATTTTCAGGGCTGGTAGATCTCGATAAAAGAAACGTATTTTCTCTTAAGCGTTTTTTAAATAAATCCAAAATAACCGAGATGCTTTACTCGCTAAAATTTTGAGAACCACTAATCTTTTCTGGATTTTTCCTTGTAAATTTAATCTACTACCTCTATCTACTAATAATATGTTATGTTTTTTTTAACTAAAAACTAAAAAAGAAATTCCAAAAAAAAAATTTCAAAATATTCCAAATTTTCCAAAAAAAAAAAAATTCGCGCAAAAAAATCATCATCGTGTTTCTGGAGTCGAATTTATACTACCCCTAATATATTTGCCCTTATTTAAGACTTACCTGGTATCATAAAAAAATGTCCATTTAAAAAGAAGTTGAAAAAATTGGCGCAGGGAGGCACGTATAGCCGTCCATACTAAAATATGTTAATATCTCGAAAACTGCGACTTTGACTGATTTTGATGTTATTACAAATTTTGTTGCAAATATTATTCCTAATCTTAATTTGAAAACCGCGTTTCGCTAGCTACTGTAGTTTTGGAATTACGATTTTTTTTTAATTTTTAACCCCCTCCCATACCCCTTACCAACCCTCACCCCCACCAAAAACTAATGGCCAGATTCTCGGGTGCCACAGTATTTTTGTGCCAAATTTGATTAAAATCGGTTCAGCGGTTTTTGAGTTATCGTGTTACAGACGGACAGACGGACGGACAGACAGACAGACAGACAGACACCATAAAAATATTTTGTATTTAGGTCATTTATGACCCAAATAACTCATTTTGAGTGAAATTAAAAAAAACTTTTTTTTTGCCGATCCTAATAGCCTACCATACCTATTGGTATGATCAGCTAAAAAAATGAAAAATAGTGTAAATATTTTAATATTTTATAATATACAGGGTGACCCAGAATAAGTGCAAGTATTTTAAGGGGTGGTAGATCTCGATAAAAGAAACGTATTTTCTCTTTATCGTTTTTCAAAGTCCAAAATAAGGGAGTTATTTTACTTAAAATTTCCAAAAAAAAATATTTTTTGCTAAAATTTTGAGAACCATTGGATCTTTTCTGGATTTTCTTTCTTGTAAATTTAATCTAATACTTATGTTGCCATATTATCAAGAAATTATGTTTTTTAATTAAAAACTAACTAAAAATCCAAAAAAAAATCAAAAAATTTCGAATATTCAAATTTTTTTTTTCGCGAAAAAAACCTCATAGACATGTTTCTGGGGTTAAACTATACGACTAGTTAAAATAATTACACTTATTTCTGGGACACCCTGTATAAAACAATGCCAGAAGATTTTACATGAACAAATTCAAAGTTAATTGAACTCCGAGGTCCAAATTCCCTCTGCACTCCACTAAAAGATTTAACCAAACCATAAAATTGAGATTCACTGCAAATTTATTTTTTATTCTACAATATTCATTTCCTCTACATATACGTAATAATACCTAATAGTTCAGGAATGCAGCCATTTATACAATATAAAGTTTTAATAGAATCGTTACTGATTTAATTTAAACCATTACTAAAATAAACATTACATCCGTTACAAAGTTACAACAAATTACAAATTAGGTTTAAATAAATAAATAACTAAAACCTACACTGATATCGAGATAAATAATTCGTAAAACCTTAAATTTGCACGCTCGCTGACCACAGATGTGATGTGTTTATTAATAAGATCAAAGCAAATGACAGGAAGCTCGTGTATCTGATTAACCCAGATCGTGCTAAACACTTGTCATTACAGTCTAATAAGAACCGCATGCCTCACGGAAAGATATTTTCATATGGAAATTAATATTTTATACATACCTATTGTCGACTCTTTTATAGTCTTCCTAATTTTGACGTATTTTTCTAAAATATAAGCTCTCAAAAAACTATGACTTCCTTTATTTATTATTCTTCTATTTATTTGGGGTCTTCCAGACTCCTACAAACCGGTATCGCTCCAGGAGCTATGCGTGGTAACCCGTTTTCTTCCATGCGTTTTACGTGTACAAATAATTGTGTTTTTCTTTGTATACTTCAACTGATTACGTCCTGTATTTCACATTGTTGCATGATATCTGTGTTCCTAATTTGTCGTATTCTTCTTCTTCTTATCACGCCCTCTCCTGGCGAAGGTTGGCGATCCAAATGGCAATTGTGGCTCTGGAAACTGCAGCCCGGAAGATTTCCGCAGACGAGCGTTCAAACCATCTCCTCAAATCTTTTAGCCATGAGTTCTGGCGTCTTCCTACTGATCTTTTCCCTTGCACTTTGCCCTCTATTATGAGAGCAATTTATGAGAGTATTTCGTATCTATCACCTCTGGACGACCATGTCACGTATGACCCAGGTATTGCATTTTTCTTTCCTTGATGGTGTTCAGTATCTCTTTTTGTTTCTGCATGCGCTGGAGTACCATCGTTGGTGATCCTTTGTACCCATGAGATTCGCAGCATCCGTCTGTATACATACATTTCAAAGGCTTCTATTCTCTTTTCGGTCTGTGAATCCAGTGTCCAGCTCTCACATCCATAGAGTAACACAGAGAAGACGTAACATCTGGTCATTCTGAGTTCCGCACTGAGGTCTCGTCTTGTAAAAAATGATTTCATTCTCACGAAGATTTTTCTCGCTTGCTCAATTCTTGAAAATATTTCTCTTTTCGGGTCGCACTGACTATTGATGTTAGCTGTCGTATTCTAGTATTCCCCAATATGGTTCTTAGGTTCTTCATTTCAGCTACCCTTAACATGCTTTTGGTTTTGTTTGTTTCCACTTTGATTCTATTCTATATGTCATTATTATATTATATATATTATATACTATATGCCATTCTCATTCAGATCCTTCTCTGGATGGCGGTAGAACAACATATCTATTCCTGGCAAACTGTGATATTTGCTCAATAATTTTGTTTTCTACTACCAGTTTGCATATTACGGGGTCTTTGGCAAAAATTAAGCATTTAGAAGCATTAAAATCACATTTTCCATAATGATGTCCATTAAAAGGCCGAATAGGAAGGCAATCTCCTTGTCTAAAGCCTCCTGGTATCCTATTACTACTTGTAACTTATATTCCTTAATGTCACCATCGTATCATCATTTTCAGCTTATTCAACCATTTCCAATTATGGTGTAGCCTCCCTCACATGTTTAGATACTCTCTTTTTAGTTGGGCCCATTGTTGTCTATTGTTGACTATATGCGGGCTCAAGTTATCCCTGCTAATTTCTTAATACCACGGTCCCATCTCAGGTTTGCTCTTCTTCTAGATCTCTTAATTCCTCGTGGGTACCAAGCTGTAATTTTTGTGGTCCATCTGTTATCCATTATTCTTGACAGGTGGCTGCTCGTTGCCATTTAAAGGATTTGATTCTGTGGATGACATTTATTACCTGGGTCTTTTGTCGTATCCACTTTATTCTTTTATGGTCTTTCTTGGTTATTCCCAGCATATTTCGTTCCATTGAGCGTTGTGCGACCTGCAGTTTCCTTATAATGTCCGTTTAGTGTCCAGGTTTCGCATGCATCATTTTCAGCTTAACTGGTTTTCAGCACATTGCACAGTGGTTCCACTTAATTAGCTGCGCGGTCATAACTGTTAGATATCTAGATATAGGTCGACTGCACCTTTTTTAATAGAAATTGATAACAAATACTAAATAAATGTATATAAAAAACTTAATGTAATATATATTAAAAAAATTGGGCCCAGTTCGTGTGATATGCATTTTAAGTTCTAACTATTCGGAAAGGTATACAGATTATGTTTGCACATATTATGTACATGTTTTTCCATATTGAAGAGGTCAAATTTATTTTAAATGTTGAAAAAATAAAAGAGACAGTTGATTCGTTTTATAAATACAATTTTATTGTCAATTGATATACAGTGTGTCCACGAAATAAGTTGACACGAAGAGGAAAAAATAAGTTACTTTTATTTTAAGACAAAAAGTCAATCTTTCACCACCCAGTATAAGATCCAGCGGCAATTTGCGGCAGCCAGTGGCAATTAATTTATATGCAATATACTTTAAGCAACAAGTATTATCATGCCGTTTAAGAGGAATTGAAAGGGAAAGTAGTTAAAAGTCTTAAAGAGTGACAAGCAAAAATGTAAAAATTCTATTTTTGTTACCTTCAAATAAATTGCCATAAACTAATATTACTTAGGTTTAATTAAGTGCAAAAAAGAAAAAATAGTTCTTTTTACCTTCTTTTCGAACGTCCATTACAGAAAAGGCAACAGCTTTTATCAATTTTAATAAAATAAGTAATTAATTGGCGTTATCTGAAAACTGTTTATGTCAGCTTGATACCAGTAGCAAAAATGTGACATTTCTAATAAAAAAAAGCGCTACACTAGGCTTACTTGATTTTCTTATTTATTATTATATTTGTTATGTATCATTTACAGGGGAATATAAGAAAAGTATTAGCAACAGTTTCATGCAAACATTTTGAAATTAATATTTCTAACTCTGGGAACCATCACTGTGCATTGGTCGAATGTTTTCCTATAAAGTGGCATTTTAGATTTGAATATGATTGAGTTTCTTCTATAAATACTCCATGCTAACTTAATTCTTCTGTTGATTTTGATAAGAATGATACTCTATGTTATTATTACTCTATACTCTATGTATTCTGTGGCTAATCAGCTGATATATAATTTAGAGGTTATGAGAATAATTAAGTCTTGTTTAGAAAATTATGCGCATTTAATAATGTAAAAGGTTTTTCTGTCAAGTTGATCAATATAAAGTTTTTCCTAAACTATAGCGTCTATTTTCCACAAAAGATCCCACAAACCTCAACAGGTTATGGGCCCAGATGTTTAAGATAAATAGTTGGAAAAAGTAAGAAAAAGTTCCGCTGCAGTCAGCTAAAGAAAATTGAAGTTCAAGTTAAGGTCAACTGACAGTAAAATGGGCTCACTAGCTGTACCGATTTTAGAAGCCAATAATTTTAACAACTGGTTGTTTAGAATAAAGATGATATGTAGAAAAGAAGGATGTGTAGAAGCACTTGAGAATGACCCACCTGAAACGACAGAATCAGCTACAGTAAAGGCTAATTTTCAAAAGGAAGATGCCAAAGCACAGGCAATTATTGTCACAGGGTTATCAGATAAACACCTTGATATTGTGAAAGATTGCGAGACTGCAAAGACACAGATTGAAGCTTTGAAGAGTGTGTTTACAAGAACAACTTCTTTGACTAAATTAGCAGTTTGGCGCAGATTAATTAATCTGAAAAATGAACAGTGTGAAAACATGGAAGATTTATTTTTAAAATTTGACACCATTGTACGGGACCTTAAAGAACACAAGACAGTATTGAATGACAGCGACAAGGTATGCCATTTACTATTATCTTTGCCTGAAAGGTATAACTCAGTAGTTACAGCTTTAGAAACTATAGAAAATGTAAAGTTTGATTTTGTTAAGTCACGACTTTTAGATGAAGAACTGAAAATAAAAGCGAAATCTGAAGATTTAAGTAGTTTTAAAGCCTCAGCAGGTTGCTTCAGATGTGGAAGCCAATCACATTGGCAATCATCATGTCCTAAAAATAAAGACAGAGGTGAATCATGGCGTGGTAGAGGTGTTTATATTAGAGGATATAATAGAAGAGCGAGAAGTGGAAGATCATATAGAGGTGGTGGTCGCAACTACAGGCAAAATGAGAGAGAAGACAGGCAAGCACATATGACAGAGGAAACAGAAGGTGAAGTACAACTTTATGCAGCAAACCTATGTTTAGAAACAGATGGTAAAATAACAATGGTTCTTGATTCCGGTGCTAGTAACCACTTTTTAAAGGAAGAACTCGAGAAATATATGGTAAATATCAGAAAACTAGATAGACCAGTAATAATACATATTGCAAATGGTGAAAAGTTGCAAGCGAACAAAATTGGAACATTGAAGACACAATGTCAAAGGCAGAAAATATCGATTGAAGCATTAATTGTTAAAAACTTAAAACATAATTTATTATCAGCGTCAAAATTGACATCAAAAGGGTACACTATAGTAGTAGAAAGAGATAAAACAACAATAAAAGGAGAAAGTTTTTCTTTGAAATGTGAAATGAAGAATGGGTTGTACCTGCTACAATTAGATGAGGTAAAAGATCAAGAACAGTGTAATGTCACAGTACAAGAGCAAGGATTGTGGCATAGACGTCTTGGACATCCAGGAAATGATGCGTTAATACAGCTTGGGTTACCAACTGAAAAGAAAATATGCTCTACATGTATGGAAGCAAAAGGGGTAAGGTGTTCTTTTAAAAACAGTGTAAAAAGGACAACAAAAATAGGAGAACTAATCCATACAGACATATGTGGTCCTTTTAATCCAACTGCATATGATGGTTCCAGATATTTTCAGACAATCATTGATGATTACTCACATTTTACCATAGTAAAGACACTGAAGACTAAGAATGAAGCTGAACAGAACATTAAAAACTTTATTGAGGAAGTTGAGACACAAAAAGAAGTAAAAGTTAAAGCTATAAGAGCAGATAATGGAGGTGAATTTGTATCGAATACTTTTAAGGTATTTTGCATGAACAAAGGAATAGCTTTGGAATATACTATGCCCCATACACCACAAGAAAATGGAACAGCTGAACGAATGAATCGGACTTTATTAGACAAGATTAGAACAAAAATCATAGAATCAGCAATACCTAAAACACTCTGGTGTGAAGCTCTAAAATGCTCTGTTTATGAGCTAAACAGACTCCCTACAAAAGCATTACAAAGAGGAATGACACCTTCTCAAATCTGGAATAATAGGAATGATCTAAGCAAACTCAGAGTTTTTGGGTGCAGATCCTGGTATACCAAATTACCAAAAGGTAACAAACTGGATCCTAGAGCAAAGACAGTGGTAATGGTAGGCTATTGCGGTGGTGGATACAATTTATGGTCACCAGATGAACAGAGACTAATAAAATCCAGAGATGTTAGATTTGATGAATCAGTAATGGAATTTAAAGAAAGAAATAATAATAAAAAGCAAGAAACAAACCAGAAAACTATTAGTTTTTCAGAACAAGATAAAGAAAATGAAAATTTACAAGAAAATGACCAGAACATTGACCCAAATGAGACTTTATCAAACAGTTCAGGAGATGAATTTCAAGATTCAGGAAATGAACCTAACAATGAAATAGAAGTGCCAGAAACAACAACTACCAGAACTGGAAGAACAACAAAAAGACCAGGCTATTTGACAGATTATGACATGCATGTTGCTTACTGTTTGCTTACAGCAACAAGTACAGAACCAAGAACGTTTCAAGAAGCCAATCTACAAGATGAATGGAAAGAATCTATACAGAAAGAATTAAGTTCACACATAAATCTAGAAACTTGGTCTGAAGTTTATGTTTTACCAGAAAATGTGAAACCAATAGATACAAGATGGATATTTAAGCAGAAGGAAGATGGCACGAAGAAGTCCAGATTAGTGGCTAAGGGATTTCAAGTTCCATATAATGGAGAAGAATTTGATTATGCTCCAGTATGTAGAATTTCTACCATAAGGCTCATGCTATCCATTGCAGTTGAACGAAACTACTTAGTTGAGCAAATAGATGTGCCAACAGCATTTCTCAATGGAGAAATTGATACTGATGTTTACATCAAAAAGCCTGAAGGATTGGTGAGCAATTTTAAATTTTTCAAATTAAAAAGGGCACTATATGGTTTAAGAAATTCACCCAAATGCTGGAATATAAAATTTAACGATATAATGACGAATTTAGGGTTTATAAGGTCAAACTACGATTATTGTTTGTATCTAAAAGAAAATATCTACCTAGTTTTATACGTAGACGATGCACTCATAATGGGAACAAACGAACAAGTTGATACACTAATTCAAAATCTTTACAATGTATTTCAGGTAAAAAAAATGACAAAAATCCAATCATTTTTAGGAATGCAATTTGAATTTAAAGAAAATTATATTAAGGTCCACCAGACAAAAATGATCGAAAAACTTTTAAAAGAATTTGAAATGGAACAAACAAAACCCATAGCAACACCCATGGAAGTAAATTTCCATATCTCTGAAGAAGAAGAAATATTACAAAATGTACCATACCGAAGACTTATTTGCAGTTTAATGTACATTTCAATAACAACGAGACCTGACATTTGCCAAAGTGTCTCACTATTGAGCAGATACTTGGACAAACCGACAACAAGTGCATGGAATGCAGGCAAGAGGGTGTTACGCTATCTTAATAGTACCAAAAACTATGGGCTTACTTTGAAGAAGTCAAATACAGGTCTTGTAGGCATGTGTGATGCAGACTGGGGTGGAGACCGAATAACAAGAAAAAGTGTAAGTGGTTTCATAGCTTTCCATAATGACAACCCCATTGCATGGTTTTCCCGAAAACAGACTTGTGTGGCTATCAGTTCAATGGAGGCCGAATATGTAGCAGCAGCTGTAGCAGCGCAAGAGCTTGTGAATCTTAAAGGACTTTTGATCGAGTTTGGCAATTATCAGGAAGTGTTTTTGAAGTGTGACAATCTTAGTGCGATAGCTACTATGAAAAATTTCGAAAATTCCAAGAGGGGCAAACATATTGAAATAAAATACCACTTTATAAAAGATTTATGTTTGAAAAAGGTATTTACAATCAAATATGTTAGCTCATCTCAGAATTATGCCGATATGTTTACAAAATCTCTTTCAAAAGAAAAATTTGTTAATTTTCGAAATGGCATTTTAGCAAAATAAATTTAAGATTTTTTTTTATATTAATGTTTTGGGCAATTTAATTTATATATAAAACTTTAAATTGAGGGGGTGTGATAAGAATGATACTCTATGTTATTATTACTCTATACTCTATGTATTCTGTGGCTAATCAGCTGATATATAATTTAGAGGTTATGAGAATAATTAAGTCTTGTTTAGAAAATTATGCGCATTTAATAATGTAAAAGGTTTTTCTGTCAAGTTGATCAATATAAAGTTTTTCCTAAACTATAGCGTCTATTTTCCACAAAAGATCCCACAAACCTCAACAGATTTGTGGCAGTAGAGATCCCGAGCTGTGGATTAGTTGTCCTAAATATACAGGGTGGTCAGAACTGTATTCCAGAAACTCCGGCAGCATATTCTGCAGATAAAAATAAGTAAAAAAGTTCCTATAAATGTATGTCCTAAAGTGCTTAGTTTCGGAGATACAGGGTGTAGAAGTTTCATTTTTATTTCAATTTTTTCCAAATAATTACTGAAGTAACGTCAATATTTGAATAAAAATTGGTGTCTGGGAGTTTTTTGGCATGAGAAATTTGATTTTGGTGTCAATATGACTAGTATATGACCTACTAGTAGAAGGCGCCACCTGTATATTTTTAACTGGTTTGAAGAGTAATAACTTTTCGTCCGTACCTATATAAAACTACTGAGTAAAAAAATTTACATTTAAGACATTTTTTACGAAAAAAAGAAATCTTGGTAAAAATCGCTACGAGTAATGGTTCTCGAGATATTTGGATTCGAAATTATCAATATCTGTCATAATTGACATATAAATTAAACATGTTGACTAAATAGTTATTAGACTGAAATCATAAATTTGAAATATTTTTGTGTCAAATATTGATGAAACAGAAACTGTTTTATCATCATTTTTCGCAGAAAATTTATAATTTAAAAAAAAATTCCTAAATTTATTATTTCAGTGAAATAACTATCTACTCAACGTGTTTATGTTTTATCAATAATGACATGTATTGACTATTTCCGTTCTGAATATCTTGAGAACGGTTGCTCGTAACGATTTTTACCAAGAGGTATTCCGTTCTGAATATCTTGAGAACGGTTGCTCGTATTATTTTTACCAAGACGAAAAGTTATTACTCTTTAAAACAGTTAAAATACATGTAGGTGGCGCCCCCTACTATTAGGAGTCATATTGACATCAAAATCAAATTTATGGTATCAAAAAACTCCCAGACACCAATTTTTATTCAAATATTGACGTTACTTCAGTAATTATTTGGAAAAAATCGAAATAAAAATGGAAATTTTACACCCTGTATCTCCGAAACTAAGCATTTTAGGACATACATTTATACGAACTTTGCTGCAGAGCATGCCGCCGAAGTTTCCGGAATACAATTTGGACCACCCTGTATATGTATTCTTCTACTATTATTGTTAATATTCCTTAATGTAAAAATACAAAAATTGTATTTGATTTTTTCCTGAATCTTTTATTAAAATTGAATTAAGATTGGTTTTATCAAGTATTGATAAACACAATTGACGTAGTTTCAGGGTTTATAATCCACTAAAATATCTACTAAGGTATAGATATTTTAGTGGATTAGTATTGATACGATATGCTAGTCTGCTCAAAAGAGAATCCATTAATGGAAACAAAACAAAAATTCACTGCGGGAAAAAGAAACAAAATCGTAAAATAGGAAGGAAGAGACGCTTCGCAACTCCCAACAACTTCTTTCTCGATTTAAAAAGATATTAAAAAGTTTCTCGGCTCAACGCAGGGGGCTCTATAGTCTTGAGGCTAGCGCTCTAATGCGATTGTCTCCTCTTGCCAAGCCCCTCGACTGATTCCTTTATAATGTTCTCGTCGACTTTTATTATTTTTGTGTCCTTTTATTTCCGGGAAACTTTGTCACATCGATGTCGATACGAAACTAAGCCTAGATTAGATTTAATGGATAACGGCGGATGGTTTGAATATACTAAAATTGATAAATTGAGCATATGCAATTGATTTGTACATTTGCCAGGCTGTTGCACCCACATAAAATGTGTTCTGTGGCTTCTTCTTAATATGAAAAAAAGTTCCTACAAACATGGGTATGGAAATGAGTTTCAGAGTTACAGAATGTTCAATAAAAAAATTAAATTATTTTTTTTTGGTAATTATCTTAAATACCATTATTTTTTTATTTGAAATTGCTGTAGGTTGGACAAATAGGAATAATGACTAATAGTTATAATATTTAATAATAAATTAGGTAAAATATCTAATTTATTAATTTTATATTAATTTTATTAAATGTGATTAATAAAATTGCGTTTATCTCATCAAGGAGCCGAATTCGACAAAATATCATCAATATCAAAAAAAGAAAAAAGTCAGTGGTGCACATGTTTAATTTTTAAAAAATATTTCAGTGATAACCCATATGCACGTCCCTGATGAATTTATCGGCACTTTTTTAGCATTAAAATATGTAGTATTTATAGTAACTTTCACCGATGAGATTCCTCTCTGGGGGGAGGTCAAGTATCTAGGAATCACACTTGATACCAAACTGACCTGGAACCGACATTTGGAAAATGTCACAAGGAGGGCGGTGACTACACTAGCGGTAGTCAGACGCCTTCATGGAAAAATCTGGGGCCTTAGACCACAGATGGTGCACTGGCTGTACACTGGAGTGGTGAGGCCTTCAGTAACATATGCATCCTTGGTATGGTGGCCTAAGGAATGCAACAAACAACAATGCTCAGCCTCAGCAAGGTGCAAAGACTTGCTTGTCTGAGCATAAAAGGGGCGATGAAATCAACGCCCACTGCATCAATGGAGGCGCTTCTGGACCTTTCGCCTCTTCACATAGTGATCCAGGCGGAGGCAAGAATGGGACTCTATCGACAACAAAGTGTCTTGTCTCTGGGAAATAGGACAGAAACAGGACACTCAAAGATGGGAAATCCTATCGGGGGACCTCTACTCCAAATGGGATCGGACCAAATGACCCCTCTTTATCACTACCACAAACCATTCGAGGTGAACAAAATGGATCGAGGAATGTGGACAGATATAACATTCCTTCAGGATGGACTAACCTGGTATACACACGGGTCAAAGACCGCTGAAGGAACAGGAGCTGGAGTATTTGGGGAAAGACCAAGGGTAAGTTTGTCCTTTTCCTTGGGTAAACACTCAACCGTATTCCAGACAGAAATCTTCGCCATTCTACAATGTGCGAGAGAAAACAATAGAAGAGCTTATTCAGATAAGCTCATCAATATATGCTCAGACAGTCAAGCGGCACTTGGGGCGCTTATGAGCCCAAAGGTATCGTCGAGACTCGTCTGGGAATGCCTAGCTGAACTGGAAGCTCTGGCTCGAGGGAACAGAATTAAATTATTCTGATCATCGGCATCTTATCTTGGTCCAGAGCCAGTACTGGGAATACCCAAATGTATGGCCCGTAGTGCACTAAAACTCTGGATCAGGGAAAAGCAGAATGTCCACTGGAGGAACAGAGAGGGGCACAGGCACAGCAAGGCTTTTATCCAAGGACCTAGCTCTAAAACCGCAAAAGAACTGCTAATGCTTAGCAGGAATAAATTGCGGATTACAACAGGCCTCTTGACAGGACATATGGCTGTCAAGTGTTACCTGAACAAGCTCAATCTGTATCAAGGAAGTCTTTGCTGCAGACTCTGCGATACAGATCCTGAAACAGCGGAGCACATAATATGTCACTGCGAGGCTCTGGATCGCAAGCGACACTTTTTATTTGGGAAAGCTAGGCTAGAACCGGAGGAACTATGCTCCCATCCTATCAAGGGCCTGCATAAGTTAGTGCATGGCACAGGGATAGGAGAATGGGTGCAGATATAGAAAGGGGACAAACACAATAGGCCTCACAGGTCGCAGTGTTTCCGGCAGAGGACGACCCCTTATTGGAAAAAAAAAACTTTCACCCTCAAAATTTCATTCGAATCAAAGTACTTGAAAGAAAATTCTAATAAATCGAAAGATTAATTAAGACTTTAACACTCTGTAGCTACGAAATAAAGATCGAACCTTTGTTGATATGAATAAATCTTATTTTTACGTAAGGAATCTCCCGACGAGAGATGGCACATGTTTTTTGAAACACACTGTATAAAACTTTAGAATATATCAATATTTTAACGTGTCCGTTATTCGAGTGTATTACAAAAGTCAACTTTATTCTAAGGTAATAAATAAACAAAATGCCGTATTGATGTAGGCATTTTCCACCACATTTGGCCGAAATGTCAAAATTGAATTATTAAGGATGTATTCCGTTGCTTACCTTGGTTATGGTTTTATGTTTCTATCGGTTTCCTGAAAGTTTTCTTATTACAGAACACGGTTCCTGAAAAATTCGGTTATAACTGTCACCAAACTAACCAGCGGCAGCGCGAGAAGGCTGGTTTTTCTGGTTTTATTTGTCAATCAATGTCATTTATGTGACAGAAATCAAGCAAATATTGGAAGTTCGAGTGAAATTCTCATTTAATTTCTAAAATTTGTAATAATTGTGCTATCCTGTTGTGGTTAGTTAACACAAATGAAACGATAATATTATGCAGTAATTTCTATTCACTGATTAGTAACAAACACTATAATAATAACAGCAATATTACAAAGTACGAATAATACAACTGTCTGTTATGACAATCAACTGTCTGTCATTACAACAATCAATTCTAATTCTCCGGTTTCCACAATCCGTCCTTTTTTCTTAACTTCAAAGGTTTTACTTTGTTTTGTCCCCCGGTATCCTCTAGACGGTACTTCTCGCTATGTTCTACGGTTTCTTCTTGGGAGGTTGGTCTGCTATATGTCTGTTCCATCTTCCTGTTCGGTGGCTGTCACTGTTGTAGCTGAAATATTAAGGGTTTGAAGTAGATATAAATGAGTTAGAATATTTTCTGGTAGATGGGGAATTTTCTTCAAGTGTGTAACATGACGTTTTATTATTTTTAATACCATTTGGTTGCCTTGTATCTGTTATATTATACCTCATATTCTCTCTCTTCTCTCTTTGCCAAATATAGTTGTAAATTTGTGTGGCAAGACTAGATTTTCAACAAGACCTTCATCTTCTGGTTTAATATTTATGTATTTCGCCTCTCTTGCTACATCTTCCATCATTTTGCCTTTATGTTTGTTTAGTATATCATTATCTTTAACTACTTCGTCATCATTTTCTCCCATTAGATCGGTTACTGTCGGAATCTTGTCCCTAATATTTCGATTAAGAAAGTAATTCAGATGGTGACTTTTCTGTTGTTCCATGGGGGTAGCGTTATACATATATTAACACGAATTTATAAGTTCAGATTTGTAATCCAGACCATTGACATATATATAGACGCTTTAGAGTATAGATTTATTTATATATGTATATAATCAAAAACCTTTCTACCCGAAGGTGTAAGGTATACTAAATTAAATAAATTCACTTAATTGCTACACTATACACAAATTGTTTCCATTTATTTTTGTCTCTTGCTAAACTTTTGGCTCTTGCTAAACTTTTGGCTGTTAATGTTAGTCCTCTATCCTGCACTATCTTCTCTATTGTGTCATTCCATGTTTTAGTTGATCTTCCCCTTGGTCTCTTTTTCTGCATTTTAGCTTCCCACAGCCCTTTTACTGGTATGTCGTTGTTCATTCTAATCAGATAATACCACCATCTATCTACAATCTACTTTTAGTTCCTCTCTTATAAAGCTGTTCCTTAGTCTATCTTTCCTTGTTACCCCAAGTACTCTTCGTAGATATAACATCTCCATTCTTTGGATCTTACTCTTCAATCTTTTAGTTAATACCCAACTTTCACAGCCAAAAATCAACGTCGGTATTAATACTGTCTTGTATACACTCATCTTCACTGCTCTCAAGATTTCTTTTTTTATTTAAAAAAAACTGTTCTTAATGATAGAATTATTTATACTTTTATTAAACCGTTAGCTTGTGGCCAGTATGGCGGTGACTTACTAATCTCAATAATTTAATGAATTCTCTGCTTACGAATTGTTTTCACCATCCGATCTAATGGATTTTGGAATAACAAATCTGAAATAATAATCAATTATAACCAAGATCTGTTCTAAATTTGGTCAAGCCCCATTTGATCGATAGCCAGACAATGTCATAGTGCCTGTGGAAATTTATGTTTTGTCATGGGTGGATATTTATTGGGGAAATAAGTGTAGCATCATACATCAGTATATGTTCTCAAACATTATAAACATGTAGCTCTTCGTCTCTACCAAATGATGGTTCGATTTCCAACTTGGACAGAGAATCTGCAATATTTAGTTTTCCGGGTTTGTACCTTGAATTTGAGCACTTGTAATCTGAGAACCCCATCGTTCAATTCTTGCATCTATTCCTTTGTTGGATAACTTGTGTCCCAAAATTGAATTTTATGAACTCTTATTAAACACTTTCAATGGTTAAGCCAGGTATTTGTTTCTTCAAACGTGACTAGCACCTTTTAGACATGTATTCTTTTTCTGTACGTCCAAATACAGTTAGTTAAAACAATTCTTGCAGGATGAAAATATCTCTTTAAATACACTTGAAACATTTCCATTGTGGAGTTTTACAAAATGAAACGTTTGTATCGAAACGTTTACTTGTGAGTAATGAAAACTGTAATTGGTCTACTATCAGTGTCCAATTCTAATAGATGATAGGCGTTCAGTAGATCTAATTTTGAGAATAACTGACCATTTATCGGCATTGTCTTGAACTATTTGAATGTAAGAATTGGATAATTTTCCCTTAGGTTTCCTCCATGGGCTCGACGCATGTCGATGCATATCTGATATCTCCATTCGGTTTGAAAACGATTATCATTGATGATATCCGCCACTTAGTCCGGTTACCTGTTCTATTATATAGCTTTCCAGTGCTTCTTTGAACTTCTGCTTTACTTTCGTAGACGTTTTGCAATTTTTTTTTTTTGAAACTGATCTCTGAAACTGACTCTTTGGAAACTGGTTTCTTTTCACCTTGGTCTAAAACATAGAATATAGTAATTATTTCTCGATACCCTGGTAAAGAGATTGCGGCCTGAAATCGGTTCCTTACTACAATCGAGTTTCCCGTTCCATATGGTTTTAAAACATCTCCTATTTGGATCTCAATGTCCCATATTACAGTGTTTTTTTAAAGATATTCCAATCTGACCTACATATAATATTTGCCTTTGAGCCGGAATGAATTAGCAATGTAATATTTATTTCGCCAACGTTACATTGTACTCAACCATCATTACTGTTATTTTTGATGATATGTTCTCAACTAGAAAACAATCAAAATTATTAATATTGTTGTTACCAGTTTTCTAAACGTCGTCGCCGAGTTCGTTCTCAACAAGTTTACTCGTCTTCGCTTATTAGCCTGATAATTTGGTTTTGATACATGTTTCTCTAATGGAGTTTTGTGATAAGCTGCAAAATCTCCTTTAAGACCGTATTTGTAACATGTTGACCTTTTGGCTTGGCAAAATTTGGAGAAACTTGGGTGTCCAGTTCAACCGCAGCACCTGCATTTATTGGGGTCGTTTACATTTTGGAACGTCACTTTTAAGTAAGTGATGTACTCGGTCTCGCTGTAATTTCCATTGCCTTTGATTGACTGGTTATTTGCTCGTGAATTTGACACATGTCGATTATTTAATTAAGTGAGTGAACTTTTATAATCTGTTTGTCTTTAACTCTTTCTCTTTTCTCTCTAACTAATTTCGGTTACTTCCTCTCGAGTATTTCCAAGAGAACATTTTGCAGCTTGGTGTCGAACTTTCATAAGAAACCTGTTAAAAGCCTCTTCGTGGTCAACTTTTAGATTTCTGAGTACATCTTTCGAATGTCGAATTTTGTCTCGGGGAAAAATACTCACCTATTTTTTTTACAGTAAAAAAAATGTTCCTGGTATATTTCATGAAACTTCTTGTAACTTTACTCCACCAATATGAAGTAATTTGTTTCTCTTTTTTTTACATAATTAGTACCTAATGTCTTTTGCGGCTAAAACAGTTCCAATGATCTCAACTATTGCTTCTATTCATTTCCAATTAATGCTCTGTCTATGCTCCCACAGAGAAACGGTTTGATTCCAGAGTCCGCCATCATCTAAGTTAAGTGGATGACTAATCTGTTAAAATAAAGTAAGTACTTAGTAATTTTAGATAAAGAAACGCTGTATTTGTCGTGTTTGAATATATTCATGAATTTGTGTGCTTACATTTTTTTTAACTAAAAAAAAACTATGATTGTTATTCTGATCTAGATTGGTTAAAAACATATATTATGCAAACATATATACATACTACACCTATACACACCTATTCTACACCGTAATTATTTATTACTTTTTTTGTTTTATATAAGTAAATTAAGTAAGTTTTAATTTAATAGGGTACATATTGATTCTCTCTGCTAACAAAAGTTAGCCCAAATAATAAATTGTTATTAAATAACTCTAAAAAACTATATTTAATCTATTTAATTAATTAATACTTAATACTCCTGTCAGATTTTTTTTTCTGTCAGATAATCAAATTCCTGTCAGATGATCAAACGTGAATAGTTGGTATTTATTCTATTCAGCGTTAATTTAATTAATATGTCAATCAATACATTATGTTAAATTTATTTTAAATTTTAGGAATAACTTACAACATTTATAATTTCATTTTTATTTTTCTCTGTAGTTTACAAACTCGTAGGTACATTTTACCTATATGGCTTACAGCATAAAATAGTTATGTGGCTCACTCACTACACGTGGCTCACTGACTACACGTGGCTCACTCACTACACGTGGCTCACTCACTACACGTGGCTCACTCACTACACGTGGCTCACTCCCTACACGTGGCTCACTCACTACACGTGGCTCACTCATTACATGTGGCTCACTCTAGATTCCTGTGGCTCACAACTTAACTATGGCTCACACTAGATTCCTGTGGCTCACAACTTAACTATGGCTGACATTAAATACCCGTGGCTCACAACTTTACTATGGCTCACATTTTTCCTTTTTTTTTTAAAGAAAGTAACAATATGCTATTACTTTTCTTCTTATACCTTTTCTGGGCAGATCTTTCATTGTCATTATTATCTGATAGAATTATTATTATCTAGTACTTACTGTGGTTGCTTTTATCCTCGTCGCCAATTGTGCTATCCTGTTGTGGTTAGTTAACACAAATGAAACGATAATATTATGCAGTAATTTCTATTCACTGATTAGTAACAAACACTATAATAATAACAGCAATATTACAAAGTACGAATAATACAACTGTCTGTTATGACAATCAACTGTCTGTCATTACAACAATCAATTCTAATTCTCCGGTTTCCACAATCATATTTTGTATTTACATCCAAAAGCAATGGAGGTAGGCAGTAAAGGTAAATAAATTTCATTAACTAAATAGAATGACTTTTTAGGACCATTTAAACTTATCTTGCAGCCATATTGTTTCTTAAAGTCAGGAACATTTAAAGAAAACATGAAAAACAAGACAGCAAGTAATCGTGAATGTTTTGTAAGCTACAAAAATATAAATATTGATTAGATTTGTTTATTTTTTATTGATCTGTTTTAATATTGGACCTGCAAATCTTCACTTGAGCTGTCTAACGAGTTTAACAGTTTATTAATAAAGTAATAGGTACATTAAAAATGCATAAAAGCGCTCTTTACCGTAGTTGACCGGTATGGTTCGCCTGGTTTTGCAACGGAATACAGCCTAAATACACGCCAGTTTAACCCAATTTGATTCGATTTGAGACACCCGGTATACAAAACCGGCAGCAACTTTACCTAGTAATTTTCTGTTGGTCAATTTGGAGCTATATACGTGGCCGTTCGACATAATACGTCCGATTCAATCTGAACGAATTAGAAAATTGACTTGACCCGAAGGCACGTAATCAAAAATTCAATTCTAACGGTCCATAATGCAATTTTCGTTCCGCAGAGCCAGCGCGCTGCCGGAATCGATTCGACCTCCGGACCAACGGTAGCGTTAAAATTTCCACCATCAAATGCGATGAATGATTTATTAAGGCCGAAAATTCGTTTATTTTCCTCCAGAGGAATTGAAATTTTCGATTAATCCTATTGAATTTTTATACCTGTCTCTTAGCAAAACCGCGAAAAGTCAATCAGTTTGCCAGATATTCGGAAATACCACTTGGGAATACCAAAAAGTCTCTGAAAATTTCAAGATCTTGTTTGTTCCAGAAATAACTGCTAGTATTTTAACTAGTAGACCCAGAAACATGCCCATGAGGTTTTTTGCAAAAAAAATGTTCTAAATTTTATACAGGGTGGTCCGAACTGTATTCCGGAAACTTCGGCAGCATATTCTGCAGATCAAAATAAGTAAAAAAGTTCGTATAAATGTATGTCCTGAAATGCTTAGTTTCGGAGATACAGGGTGTAGAAAATTCATTTATATTTCGATTTTTTTCAAATAAATTCTGAAGTAACGTCAATATTTGAATGAAAATTGGTCTCTGGAGTTTTTTGATATGATAAATTTGATTTTGATGTCAATATGACTCCTATTGGTAGGGGGCGCCACCTATATGTGTTTTAACTGTTTTAAAGAGTAATAACTTTTCGTCCGTACCTGTATAAAACTATTGAGTAAAAAAATATACATTTACGACATTCTTTACGTAAAAAAGGTCTCTTGGTAAAAATCGCTACGGGTAATGATTCTCGAGATATTTGGAATTGAAATTTATCAATACCTGTCGTCACTGACATAAATTAAACATATGTTGACTAAATTGTTATTAGACTGAAATCATAAATTTGAAATGTTTTTGTGCTCAAAGTTCAGCAGAAACAGTTTTATCATCATTTTTTCGAAGAAAAATTTATGATTAATTTAAAGAAATAAAATGTTCCTGAATTTATCACTTTTTTTACGTAAAAAATCGAGCCAATTGAAAGATTCAAATAAATAATATTCAGGTCAGCAATTTAAAGATATTATTTTTAATTTTTTTTTATTGTGAATTTGAAATCTCAGTGTGCGATCTAATAATATGCATCATATTAATCGTAGTTATTATAAAATCAACTTCTACAAACTAGTTTCTAATGATCTACATGTTCGAAAGGGCACTATTGCACAAATTTATTTTTCGTTCAATTTTATTTATAGCTCTTTGAACAGATCCGATGATATATTATATTTATATTATTTATTTTGTATTATTTATTATCATTTTATTGCATTTGATTTTCCGTATTAAATGTTTTTCCCCACGTCATGTCAGATTGAAAGCTAATAATTATTGTAACGATGAATCGATTAAATATTAAAAAAAACAGAGCCGAAGTTGAAATTAGTTTTAATAAATTGTGTTGAAATGTCCGAAACAAAAAAAATTAAGCGTGGCATCATTGTAATCAGGAGACCGAGTACTTTCAAAGCCTCAAATAAAAAATGCAGGTCCGTATTTAAAAAAATTAAGTTGGCCTCTGTATCTCCCAAATTATCAGATAATTTGAAAATCTAAATATTCTATCAGATAGTTCTAATAAAGTGGCTATGAGAATGTGCAATTAGCTTTTTGATTTTCAAAAAATTAACGACAGGAAAAAAATCAAATTAATTTTCACTTATAATATCACAAGAGCTTAAATTATTTTCGGACATTTTTTTGAGGGCACGAATATTTTGAAAATTATCCCGAGTCGAGGACGAGGGATAATTTTCCTAAAATATTCGTGCCCGAAAGAAAATTTCCAGGAATAATTTAAGCTTGCGTGGTATTCGGTAAGAAAATTTCACACCTAAATTTGAAAAAAAAATATTAATCCAACATGACATTTTAAAATAATTTCAATTTGTTAATAATATTAACAAATATTATTATATTTTTAATTAGTTACATCAAATGCTAAAACTCAAATGGGTAATATTTCAATATATAGACATTGTAGTTCATTCACATTATGATTGTAGATCTTATGTTTACCTTTTCAACTGTCAAAAAATTTCCACTAAAGTTTCGTGGCGCCTCGAAAAAATTTCCGGAAATTTTTTCAGTTGCCATGGTAACTAGTCAACATTAAAGTTATTATTATTATTATGTTATTGGTTGAAAAGTAGAGGTGTAAAATTTTCAAAAAAATACGTTTTTCAAAAAAACTCTGCAATCCTTGAAATTTTTAAAACTTTTTTGATGGCATCTTAGTGAATATCCCAAACAGGGGGCAAATTTGCCTCAATTTAACCATGTTCGTGCCTACTACGGTTACCGAGATACCAATGCTCGTACCTCGAATTTGTAGCACCTTGCAGAGTGCACAAAAAAATGGACTGAAAGGCCATTATTATCGGATATTTCAGTACGTCTAACGTCGCGACGGATCAGAAGGCGTCGCGACGCCGCCGATGAAATACGAGCGCATCTAATTGGAGGCGGTGTTAAATGTGGACGGGCGCGTTATAATTAGATAGATGGAAAGAGTGGATTCGCTTAGGCGTCTGCTCTTTGCCTCTTAAATTATTACGATATAAAACGCGGTACGGAAAATATTCATCCACTGTCACGAAGACCGCTTAATTATAAGCGACACCGAACTCTTTTTTCTCTGTCTTTTTAAATTCCATATATTTAAAGAACATTTAATAGTTATTTCTGTATCTAGTGCGCGAAATGCTACTCTGGTGATCGATACTTGAATTCTTTAACGAGGCGCACGGTGGAAAGACTCGATATAAAATGTTGGACACTGACTTAAAAATAAAATTTTAAATTAAATAATTTTGGTAGAAGATTTTAACTACTTAAAGTCCAGACCGTTATATTTTATCCAACTCAAAAAAATATTTTTAATTATATGTCTGTTTGAAAAGTTTCAAATGAAGATATTACACTGACTTAATTAGGGTGTTCATTTCTTGTGAAACAACCTAGTTTTATAAAAAGTGGCAAAGACATTAATACTTTTTTTTAACCATACATATTAGTGCAAAGGATTGTTTTCACTTTAAAATAAGAAATATATATATAGTCACAAAAGTTTGGGAGAACAATAATTGTATATAAGAGACACATAAACATTTTTTTGCTACTAAATACTATATTTAGTAGCAAAAAAATGTGTATGTAGAAAAATAAAAAAATGGCCAAAGTTGGCCAAGACTTTATATATGTCACAAGGTAGATTAAGCCTTTCTAATAACGAAACTAATTTAACATCTTGCCAGCTTGCCCCCCCTCTAAACATTTTCATTTTATATATTACTAATACATGATATACTAAAATCAAAAAAGTTTTCACTTCCAATAAATTAATTTAAAATTTTTAGAGTCAAATTATCTTTATTTTTTTATAAATTTATTAATATTTAATTATTAATTGGATAAATACAAAATGACGCTTAAATCAAAAACAGATACAGGGTGCTACAAATATATGGAAAACTTATAAACTGTTGGAAAAAGAAAGCGGGTTAAAGTGCAGTGTTGAGCTTTTTTATTTGTAATAAAAATATTCTAGTGCGTTGATTTACTGTTATATTCTTTGCTTATAATAAATTGTACAGGGTGTCCGACTAAGAATAGCTTTCGGCTATATCTCGGAAAGTATTAGCCGTGAGGCCGGCGGAAAAAAATATTCATAACTAAAGAGGCCATGAGAAATTGCTGGAAATTATTTTCAAGTTTGTAGAATGGCCGCTAGAGGGCACAACTGCTATAAAAAATAAGAAAATGGAGTTTTTACACAATTTTGCCTAGATAAAGGGTAGTATAAATAATAGCTTCATAATCTTCAGTAAATTCTGAATATTTTCTTTTAGCCATGCAGTTATATGCCAAAATAAAGTGGTGGGGGAAAGTTAGATCTATTTTTATTTAAATATTAATAACTCCGGACTGGATGGACGGAATCCAACTAGCGGGGGCTCATTTAAAATAGCGTTTCTTACTCTATATTATACCTTATAAAAAATAATAGTAAGCTTTTGAACGTAGACGCTACGGGGCGCTGTCTTACAATTAACAAACATTGCGCGTTTTTTCAAAAAAATGCGATAATATATGTAATTTTAGCTGATAGTAAAGAGCAATGAAAGCTTAAAAAGTCAGTGAAAACCGCATCTTGATATCTTTTTTCAAACCGAAGATATTAGCAAAATTATATTAAATAGGAAAATAAGCCCTTAATTACCATATATTTATAACACGGTATCAGTAGTCCTAGATCTCAGTGGGAAAATCTAACGCTATTTCTTTTTAAAAAGATTAAAACTAAAACATTCCACGACAGTTTGGCAAAGTTTGGTCACCCTGTGGATGGTTTGTAATGAGCCAACCACTTTCTTTCATTAAAATTTAAAATTGTTCTGTTTATACATTATTACGGTATATAAAAATCATTTTTTCGTCTTTTGGATTAAAAGTGCTGAGAAGAAAACCTCATGTCCAACCGCTCCCATAAGCTCGTTCCACTGTGAGGCGTAGCCGAGTTGAAAAATTTGTCGAGATCACCAAAGTAGTTCGCGCACGAGTTGCAAACATTTTTTTTACAAACATTAAAATCGGGATATCCCTAAAAATTATTATTATTATATTATTGCTTCGAAAAAAAAAGCGTGAGCTTGGAATGTATGTTTTTTTTATTACTGAACATCGTCATCGATTTCCTTTTAGGTCGTTTTAATACTTGGTATTCCTGGTGCTTCGGTGCATATTTCTGGTGCTTCGTGCTGGTGGTTGGCATAAATTCTATTAGTAAGATATGCCTAGCATGATAGCAAAACACTTGAAGCTGTCAGATTATGAGGCCTACACTGGGCATTGTTTCCGGAGAACTTCAGTCACACTCGAGGGGTGTCTCACTCGGGTAAAAAATGTACACGTACTGCCAAAATATCCTTCCACTGCTAAGCGACTGCCAATGCCTATGAAGAAGACTGCCTATGACTGCCATGTAATTATTATAGGCGACTGCCATAAGACTACCAATGACTGCCATAAGAATGCCAATGACTGCCAAGAAAATGTACATGTAATTCCAATAGTGAGACACCCCTCGGTCACACTCCTTGCTAATGGAGGGAGTGATATATTTAGTTTGAAGCGCCACGGAGGATGGAAATCTTCGACAGTGACCGAGGGATACGTCGAGGATCCTATCAAGACTAAAATTCAAATATCAAATAAAATTTCAGAGTGTGAAATACCGGGATCAAGTACCTTTACCAAAATTGGATAGTGTCTCAAGTCCCAAAACCCCCATATCTCAAGCAAAATCAGAACTATCTAGTTTGGGATTAAATATTTGTTCGTGTACTGGTTGTACTATTAATGTTAATATTGTAAATAATAACTAGAATATGCATTAGTGTTAAGTTTGATATTTGTTATTTGTTTATTTTTGAATATTTCGAAATAAATAATTAGTTATGATTTAGTTCTTCATTTTCCAAAAATCAAAATTCCAAAATCCCATATAATTTACTAATCCAGTAATATTACGATTTAAACACGACAAAATTCAGAAAGTTTTGAAAATTGGTAGGTATGTTGGGGATAGCATGAAGATTACTAAACCGAAAAGTTCCCACCCCTAAATAGTGTGCGTCATCCCCCAGGACATCGTTTCTACCCCCATTTTGAGTTCTTTTAGATAATCTCGGTAACGGTGCAATTCTTGACAAAAATACCTATATAAGAAATTGTTCTTCATAAAATTCTCTATCAAAAAGATAATAACACTTTTTTTCTAAAGTTAAAAATAAAGTGGCAAATAGGGCGCAAATATAAGGGTTGGTTATGACTAGCACTATCTGCAGTTCAATCTAATTGAAAATTATTATATTATTATATTAAATTATACTTAGAATTTTAATATACATTCTTCGACCCTTATAAAAAGGGTGATTATTGGAAGGTACTTATTTCCACATCACCCTAGAGGTAAAGTATAAAGGTATATATAATAAAGTTGCGGATTATAAATCTTGAGAACTGTAAATCCTTTTGCAAGTATTACCCTGTTTTTCTTTTAAAAATTTGATATCTTTGTGAGAGAGAGAAAGTGCAATAAGAAGAACTAACAGGTCAATATCTTGCCCCACTATAACAGTTGTATCGCATTTATTAGATTTTTCTATAACAGTTTCAATTATAAATAAATTGGCGTCATCCGCAGCAACAAATACGTCTATACCTTCTTTCCTAAATTTGTTTACTAGTTCTGTGATTAAACGTTCTTTGTTAAACAAATTAATTAGGAAGTTCTGCTGAGTTTCCAAGACAACAGTATTCTCGTCAAACATAATTTGAGGACAGATTCTTTGAAGTAGCCGCCTCTCTTCTAGGCTCTTCATGCTGTTTGCATTTTCCATATAACCATCGAACACGATAGTTACTCTATTCCCATAATGTTTTTTAATGTAACTAACGTAAGCGTTGTATACAATGTTAAATGTCTGGCCATATTACGCGGCGAAGCAAATATCCTCCATCAATGACAAACTCGCTGTTTTCCAAAATATGGTCTCGTTCTGGAACTTTATTGACAATCTATAAAGCTGCTTTATTAGTTTTCCTCATTAGGCCTTTCGCATCGAAATGAGAAAGATGTACTGCAGCTAATTCGAAACTAAAGCACTTTTTAACTCCAGGCTGAACGGTGCAATAATTCTTTGAAATAGTAATGTTAAATCAACTTGAACATCATTGCCATTCATTTTCATTGTATTGCTCAAACTAGATATCGGCTTTTCACGATTTGCACGACGCACTTTTAAACTTTTAAATAAAATCCCATCTTTAACATTTGATAATTAATGGATTATGCTACAGGGGATACCACTTAAAAAAAAACGCATCAAATACTTTACCTCTAGGGTGATGTGGAAATAAGTACAAATCACCCATTTTATAGGGGTAGAGGAGTGTGAGAGAAAAACGTATATTAAAATTCTAAGTGTAATTTAGTGGTTACTGCTTTTTGTTAGCATTAAACATTAAACTTTAAATTATGGCTTGAACTGCAGATAGTGCTAGTCATAACCAACCCTTATATTTGCGCCCTATTTGCCACTTTATTATTAACTTTAGAAAAAAAGTGTAATTATCTTTTTGATAGAGAATTTTATGAAGAACAATTTTCTAAGTAGGTATTTTTGTCGAGAATTGCACCGTTGTCGAGATTATTTAAAAAAACTAAAAATGTGGGTAGAAACGATGTCCTGGGGGATGACGCACACTATTTAGGGGTGGGAACTTTTCAGTTTATTAATATATATGATGTCTTGATTATTTCCACCAATTTTGAAAACTTGATGAATTTTGTCGGATATATCGCAATTTGAGCCATAATATTACTGAACTATACATGCAGTGTGCGAAATAGGCATTTCGCGCATTACTTCGCGCCGTGTATGGTAACGTAGGAAAATGAAAAAAGTGTCACTTTGCACATTGCTATCGATTCGCGAACCTTGTCATTTTTTGGCGTTTCTAGAAAAACAGTTTTTATGGCATTGATGAATTCATTTAGTATTTTTTTAGGAAACAGTAGAAGAATATTGCGACATTTGGGACAGTTAATACATAGCTCGGGATCTCTACTACCAGAAATCACCAGAAGACTTATAGTACGAGAGCTAGCAACGTCGGAAAAACAAGTATTTTAAGACGTCTGGCTCTTTGATACATCTTTTACTGTTTGACCAGCGGATCTGTAGCTACGGAAGGAATGCGAGAAAAAAAAATCGATATTGCCACGTTTATCTATAAAATTGCAAAATTGCCAGACATGAACTATAAATTTAATATATTTTTATTATATATAATGTGTTTAGCATATATTCTGACGTATATTACTAAGGAATTTTAACGTAGTTCATATTGTTCGATATGTTTTTATTTAATAACTTATTTCTTTCATTCTGTATAATCTGCCTAATATGAAAGTTGAAGATTTTCAACGATATCATTGGCAAACCGGCATCGCCGCGCATGGCCACCTATTCATCGAACATGATTGGCGAGTACGTCACCAGGATTTGTTACCACGCGGTTGCCATGGCTTTTACGCCTTTCCTATTCGCTTGCTTTATCCCCAACTTCACGGTCTCTTCTGAAAAGAGTAGGAATATTGAATACTATTGAAATATCCAGTGGCGGTGTCATTTTTTTGATCATTATTACTTTATTTCATTATTTTATACCGGTTATCCTAAACTTTATTCCTATATTTTTAGTATATTTGATAGTTAAGTTGTGTTTTATTGTTTTGTTATCTTGTTATAATGTTTTTCGTTCGTAGTTTTTAATTATTAATATCAAGTTTGATCGTATATTTGTGTTTTAAAACGAATAAATTTGTTAAGGGTAAGACGCTACATAGTCAGACAAGAGAAATAATAGCTAATTTATATAGGTAAGTTAATAATAACGTGGATGAAATCTCATTTGGTGTATTTCCTTGTGTTCATAATAGGGTTTGCGATGAAGAAGCTACAGAGAGTTCGCTTGAGTTGCCGCTTAAACGTAAACTTGAGCGGATATTTCTTTATACCGGAGTTAGCGTATCGGCTATAAAAAAATTCACACAGAAGATAAAAAAAAGGCTGAAAACTAACCCCGATAAAATGATATCCTCTCTGGAAAGAAACGACCACGTGAGACTGCTGTCGAAAAGCTCAACGACTTTTTCGAAGTGGTCAGGAATTTGATAAATAGATTTTATCTCGAATTCAAACTCGTCCCCACAATTAGAAAGCTTTTGCAAAAATTGCAGGAAGAATCGAATTTTCCTTTTGCAGGGAAACGCTTAGGGGGTTATTAAAATCAAATGAATTTTTTTGGCGTAAATGTTAAAATAACAGATAAATATTAATGGAGCGGCCCATTATATTGCAGAGAGAGATATAAATATATATACGCGAAATTCGAAAATATAGCCAAGTATTATCTATTTGGATGTAACATATGGGTAGACAATGACCTAACCTTTAAAAACTGCTGGCGGAGCGATACCATATCTGGTGTAATAGGCAATATCAGATCTACTGATGAGTAAAATTATGTTTTGTTTGCGCTTCCAAAGTTAACTATTTTCAAGATTTTTTTTTGCTGGAAATAGTTATATCTAAAATTATGTATTATAGAAAAAAATATAGTTAGTACAGATATATAAATAAATATACCTCAAGACTCAGTCTTGATCATCTGCTGATGGCAGACATGGTTAGCGAAACGTGGTCCAGTGTAAAATTAAAAGTGTTTTGGTGTATTGTACTGATTTAGTGTTTTATTTTTGCTGTGTAACACCAAAGGTTCAACCCCAGCTGTAATTATTTCTTCTATTATATTAACAACAGGAAAATGAAAAAGTGTCACTTTGCACATTGCTATCGATTCGCGAACCTTGTCATTTTTGGCGTTTCTAGAAAAACAGTTTTTATGGCATTGATGAATTCATTTAGTATTTTTTAGAAACAGTAGAAGAATATTGCGACATTTGGGACAGTTAATACATAGCTCGGGATCTCTACTACCAGAAATCACCAGAAGACTTATAGTACGAGAGCTAGCAACGTCGGAAAAACAAGTATTTTAAGACGTCTGGCTCTTTGATACATCTTTTACTATGCTCTCTCTCAGCATGCGGTCCGTCTGGCTGCCGGTAAACGTTGCGTTCCTTACTGCGCAAGAAGATCCTATGTTTTTATTAGTCCTTTAAATTCTAGTATTGAATATAAATCGAACATGTTCATGATAAATGAACATCCATAGCGCAGTGCGTAGAGTTTCCGACCACGAACCGAAGATTCAGAGTTCAAATCCGGGTCAGGTCAAAGACTTTTTTATTTTTATTTTCGTTTATATTCTGATAGTAAAGTATTAAATATTTGTTTTTTTTATTACCAGAATTGTTTAATACTTTACTATCAGAATATAAACGAAAATAAAATAAAAAAGTCTTTGACCTGACCCCGATTTGAACTCTGAATCTTCGGTTCGTGGTCGGAAACTCTACGCCCTGCGCTATGGAGACATGTTCGATTTATATTCAATACTAGTATTTATAGGACTAAATTAATAAAAAATATAGGATCTTCTTCCGATGCGCAGTAGTAAGGTGCGTATTCATTATCCGCACGAACGAACGAACGAATGTACGCTAGTGGTATGGACGGGGACCGCACGATAGGACCGCACGAGAAGACCGGAGGCATTTGTTGGCGAACGCCTTTGATGTACCGACTCGAAACGGATGATCGAGCGAACGAACGAACGAACGGCCGCATGCGTTCGGTCCCCGTCTAAATATACCGCACTTCCATTCGTTCGTTCGTTCGTTCGTTCGTTCGTTCGTTCGGATAAAGGTGCGTATTCATTATCCGAACGAACGAACGAACGAACGAATGTACGCTAGTGGTATGGACGGGGACCGCACGATAGGACCGCACGAGAAGACCGGAGGCATTTGTTGGCGAACGCCTTTGATGTACCGACTCGAAACGGATGGTCGAGCGAACGAACGAACGAACGGCCGCATGCGTTCGGTCCCCGTCTAAATATACCGCACTTTCATTCGTTCGTTCGTTCGTTCAGATAATGAATACGCACCTTAATGAATACGCACCTGTATACGCAACGGGTATCGGCATCGGCAGCCAGATAAAAAAGTTATAAAATTGTCAGTGTGAATAATAAATCACATTGCCAGTGCTAAAAGTATATTAATTATAAAACCAGTGTCATATAATTTCCTATTTAATATACAGACTATTGTAAAAAATCATGAATCTTTAAATTGATACGCGTACATTTTTTTAAATCCAACCTCCCTTCTATATACAAAATCCCTCACTGTCCTTTTAAAATGTTCTCAGGTGGCAGTTTTCCACGGTTCAATCCTGTACCATCCATCTTCCACAGACCCTAATAGAAAAAAAGAGAAGAGCCTTAAAATTATCCCTGTCCAGTTTGAAAGCGCGTGAAAATGGAAACTCATTCGGATTTTCATTTAAAAGATGAGTCTAAAAAATTGGATTAATTTGAGAAATTGAAAAATGTACAATATTGTAACGAATCACTGAGTGGTTAAAGTCTCCAACCGTTGAAGAACAAAAAGGAAACACAAGATGATTATTATGAAAAACATTTTGCAGCCCTACATCTGCTTTATGTCTATGTCCGAATTTTATGTTTAAAGCTTGTCAGTAGAGATGAGCGCAAGGATATATAGAAGAAGGATATTCATCTCCCTATAGCGGGCTATGTAGGAAAATATGCCGTATTTTGTCGAGGAAGACGATTTCGTCACGACCAATGAGCGTCGAGTATTTGAAATTGAAAACATATAAATTGACGGTAACCTATGTTTTTTGACTCATTTCACTGACAGATGTGATGAGATTATTATTGTAATTTATAGATCCAAACGTTTTTTGAAAAAATAATGTATTTTAAAGTTATTTCCTAGAGTTTGGTTTGGCCTTCTATATTTTGGTATTTGTCTACTAATAAATAATATCTTATTTTGTATTTCGATTTATGGAAATCCGCAAGTTTTGTTTCTGAAGCCGCAAAGAAATTTTGCTCTATAGTGAGAAAAATGTTATTATATCTTTTTTAGACGTGTAGAATTACAAAATTTCTTATTTCAGATGTTCTAAATGTGAGTGCATGTCAAAAATTTAAATATATACTTGATATATTATTTCAAGTTATATGCTTTGACATTTTTTGGAAGTAAACAAATATTGAAGAAAGTGTTGTGCCTTCACAGAATTTAAATTGGCATTAGGAATAGATTTCCTTGATTTAGTAATGATATTGCTCATAGAAATTGATAATGTGAAGAATAACAATACAGGAACATAGAATAACAAGAAAGAAATTCTAGCAGCAAGTTAGGTTATGAGATAAATTTTATTTATATAGTTTGTTTAAAGAGTTTAGTTTGAAAAAAAGTTAAAACAATTATTATTGTCCAGGTCATATTTGATAACTGTTGTTAATTGATAACATATTACAGGGACACAGTAAAAAGACAAAACATTTAGACCCTTTGAAAGAGAAATGTTTGCAATGGATATTAATAAATTCTAGCCAATTTGTACGATGTACAATGCAGGCAATATTTCTGCCTCCTAACGCACTATTCGCGTAAAAGAAGATGTGGGTATTGTATTTATACCTAGGTAGTTAATGATACATGGAATATATTTCTATATTATTGCAATAACGATGTCTTTATGTTGTATTTTTTTAGAACAGATTTATTATTAGTTGGCTAGTGTGTTAGTAGGATAGCCATTGGTAGTTATAAAGTATGAAGTCGTCAGGTATTAATAATAGGAATTGATCAAAGCTTATACATTTATTGTGATATTTATATTGTGAATTTAAGTAGTTAGAGTTTTGGTTGTTTAATAAACGAATTAATGTGCTTATTGTGTATCTAATTAAAAGAACAATGAAAAGTTGAATACCATAGGGGTACGTATGTTATACAAAGAATTTGCATCAACATTTTTTTGGTTATATACTTGTACTGATATTTGTTTCTTGAACTAAAGAATTATACAGTACCTACTACACAATATAATAATCTGCAGCTACATAGGTAGGTAGCTGTTGGTAATTAAATTTTTTATCTAATATAATATCTAACATCAGAAATATTGTTAATTATCAACTATAAACAACTAAGAACTAGAATTATCAACTATAAACACAATATAATATACTGTATCTTAAGCAATATGTAATTATTTAACAATTAATTTTTTTGGGAAATAAAAACTGGTACTAAATTCTTTTTGACTATTTAATTTCTAAGTCACAAATAATGGTGGACAAATAGCAAGAAAATTATACAAGTAAAACATAATTTTAACTTATTTCTCTAATGGAATTTTGGTATTGATCTACTTAGTAGGATATGCAGTTTATCATATTTTTGAATATTTATATTCAATATTGTTCAGGAACAGCCCAATTACTCTGAAAAAAAAATATATGGTCAAATTCTTTGAAAAGAAACTTTTAAAATCAGTAATGATAAAAAAATATATAATTGTTGTATAGCAGAACCAGGGGACACAGAATTAGGGGAATTAACAATAGATTATTAAAAACTGCCTTCTCTTAAAAAAGTAGTATTATATGCACTTAGAAAGACTATAAAGGATATAAGTACGCATAGAAAGAAAGTAAGTATCTATACTACTGATATATATATTATATATATATATATATATATATATATATATATATATATATATATATATATATATATATATATATATATATATATATATATATATACGTGCATACGTATCTTATTGGCCTCCATATGAAATACAGGCACCCAAGCCTCCACCATATCCATTACGTTTTTTTATTCATATTTGGTATATATAGGGACGATAATTGATAAGCTTTCTAAATTCCCCATGAGGGGTAACAAATTTATAGAAATTATATATACAGTTTTTCGCTAAACTTTTAAATGCAATACGTCTCCGAATATAAAGTGTCTAACTAGCCACCTACTTGTATAAGATTATAAGGGCTTCGCTCGTATTTGCCTCCGACAGTGTTGCCGCTTCTAACGCTCGCAGATGCAATGCAAAAAGACCGATTTGGCGACCTTCAGCTATTTTTAAATCTTTACTAGGCGATTCCTCGAAATCAACTCCACCCGTCTTTTCAAGACATTTTTATATATTTTTGATGTGATGCTCTGGGCTCTGATTATTTACATGATTAAATATTTTGTATTAGAGTTTGTTTTGTTAAATTGATCATGAATAGGTATGAAATTTTACATTAATTCCTTTTACATAAGATTCATAAAAAATAATCAAGTTATATAATTATTTAATTTCCTTGTAGACTCTAGCTACACAAGTGAAACAAGTAGTGTCGCGCATGGTTCTTTTCCGGATACAGATCTGGATTCAATAAAAAGTGACTGAGATGATTAGTTAGTTAAGGATCCTAATAATAATAAACGTCTTTTCTAATGCAAGACTTATGGGTTATTTATTATTGAAATACCTTTTAAATAACAGTATTTTAATATAATAATTGAACGTAACAGAATACAGAAATATTCGTATGGTACAATCAATGTCGGTCTATAGACTGCCCTCCCTATTCCTCAGCCAGTCTCTCTCCGAAATCCTAACATAAACAAATAATCTTAATGGGTCTACGACAAGGTCCCATGCACGTTGGCGTTGACGTAAGCGGAGCGCTGCATCGTTTGCGTTTTCTTACACTAATTACAATTCTTCGCAAATATTCTGGATATTATATTACTTATGTTTCTTCCAACAGTCAAATACAAGACAATAAATCATTATGTGGCTTTGATAAAAATGTATTGAAAAAGCATTGTAAATGCGTCGGTAAATGCATTTGTGAAGAAAAATATTTTGAATACTTTACTTCTTGATTGTTTACTATAACACAGATATTATAAAAAAAAAACAGCAGTGGGATTCTGTAAGCTTCGTAGCAAGAAATTTTCTGTCTAGCCTATGCTATTTGTATATAGGGAAATTAAAATAACTTTCGTTGCACATCATAATACGACCACCAGCAAACTCCATAAGACGACGAATGGTGTCATTGATTACGTACAACGAAAGTTGTTCCAATTTCCCTATACGATTGATGAGTCACTAGACAGGAAATATGTATACAGAATCGGTCCTCAGGAAGTACCTTTATAAAATGTCTGAAGGGTGGTACCTGTGGCTATTATGCTTATGATTAGTTTAGATTGTTAGAACGAAAGAGGATGATAAAAAGTTGCAGCAATTTTTCTTACACGTTTCATTGCCCTTTTGGTCTTTTTATAGCAATACTATTGCATTATAATTTTAAAAACTTTTTTTGATGCATATTTTATATCAATTAACCAAATTTCTTCAATTTTTTAACCTATTTTCTTCAAGTCTTCACTTTATATTATTATACCTAGTATATAATTTTTCTGAAAGAAAAGCAATTATTGCTATGATAGATTAATTAAATTAAATAATTATTTTGGCACTTAGGACAATACTTACTTCAAGTCTTCACTTCTTTATATTATACCTGATATATAATTTTTCTGAAAGAAAAGCAAAAAGCAAAAGGCAAAAAATTACATACACATTAAAAACAAACATATTTTGGAAATATTTTTGATATTATGTCTTCTAGATATTTGTTCTGAACCATTATTGCTTCCTGTCACAATGCTGCATCGCAATAGTTGCAAAGTACAGATTTCTTTAAAATTTTAAAGTTTTCATTTTCTACAAACCGGAAAATCTGTTAATTTGACTTATTATAACAAAAAATGTTTAAAATTCATTAATTCGAAAAACTCTTTGTTTGATTCGAGGACATTTAGATTATTTTTTTCATTAAAATATAGTTTTGATCGTTCTATTCTAATAATAATAGCTCCCATATATAGCGTTTAACGCCTTGGGAGTAGCAATGTACAGCTTGCTATACTAGAGCCGTTCGGTATACAAGGAAGGTAATGTGGCTAGCACTACGCTTCAACCGCCTATTATTACCTCAGGATTGTGAATCCCAAGTACTCATTTAAGGCTGAGTCGACCTAGGTACCCAAACTATTTTTATTTTAATAAAAATAGTCGGCTGATGAAATGCCGGGTGTGGGAATCAAACCCACACCTTGAGATTGTTAGACGAGAGCCTGTACCTCTACGCCACTGGGCACCTTATCGTTCTATTCTTTTACTACTAAATCGTGCTGTATTGTTTCACTCAGTTGCAAGATTATAAGTTTCATTTTTCAGTTGATCGAATTTCTAGGGTTGGAGTTCAAGACGGTTACAAATAGTTTCTCAGACGTTTGAAACCACATCTGAGAGATTTAAAATAGTACTTCCAAAAAATATTAAAAATGATTACTTCTCGTACGTATTTTAACGTTGTTGTAATAAATATATTTTCATCGACTTCAGTATTTTGTTTTCATTGGATGTTAATATGATATTTGTCAACGCTTTCTGTACATCGACGTACCTAGATCTTAAAGCTAACATAACAACGTGTCTGGATGACGAACGCGTAGGGTTTAAACCTTATAATGTTCTTGATCTAAGTTTTTGAACATCTCTTTGCAATTATCCCTCTTGTACTTGTACTCTGAACAAAATTTACATTAATTTGTTCCATAAAATCAAAAAGTTGCTGATTTCAGAGACGCTTTGCGACTAAATTGAGCTTCTGAGCAGCACAAATATTTTATGTGGTAAGAATTAAGGAAACGAACAATAATAAAGTGTCATAATCCAATTAGTAATGTTGAAGAGTAGAATAACGAGAAAATAAATATATCTGTACTGTATGTAGTTGTAGCAAATCTCTACTTTTTGGTTATAGTTTGTATTTTACAGTACACAAATCGGTCAATCTGAATTTTTAGGTATGCAATTCTCTACCATTGAACACCGGTAGTTACGTCACTGTTAAAATTTATGTAAATCCTCTACGTTCTATCAAAAACAAACTTTTAAGAAAATATAGTGCTTATTGTTTTTAATAATATTATCGGTTTTATATATTTTTTCTCGCTTTGGTTCTTACAAAAACCAAAACTTAATATCATGATGTAATCTATTTTAGAATGTTCCGGAGTAGATTTATAATGGTAGTAGAATTATACTACTGCTATGTTATTATTAGTTAGAGATAATTTAATTAAAAGAAAGATAAATGTATCATTTGTATTAAATAATATGTACAGAGTGACTAGAATTAGATTTACTTAACTTATACTTAGAATAATATCAGGAAAAAAATAAAAATATAATAGGTCCCTGAGATCCTAAGGAAACTGGTTAAGGTATATTTAGGCCAACCAATGTTGCATATTCATTTACCATATTTCTGATATTGGATCAAGGCACCAATTTTGAATCACGCTGTACATTATTTTACCATATAATTCAAAATTGGTCAGAGAATAGAAAGTTTATACTTAATAACTGTAGGCTAAAATAAATAAAAAACAAGTTTTTTTAAGTTTTCAATACTGAATAATTGCCTACCACATTCTATTAATATGCATCTGTAAATTGTTGGACACAAAAATATGTCGCCTCTGAGTAGCAAGTTAAGTATAATAATTATGAATAATGTTGATAGACCCTTAAGTCTTTAAACATTTAAGTTCCATTATTACATAGTATAATCTTCTCTGCATATGAGTGTATTATTTTTTTTTTTCAAATTATTATACTAAAAGTTTCTTTATATAAAATTTGAAAATGCAGTATTACACAAATAAGCAAATAGGTAAATATCGAATTGAGTAGGTATATCTAAAATTGGTATTATATACATACGTATTTGCCTCCCAGCTATGTTGCCAGTTTTCCGGAGGCATAATATTGCAATTTTGTATGGAGACCAGTCCGTACAACACACTGTCCTAGCGTATATGTGTATAAGATTGTAGCGCCACGTGGTGGAATTATGCGGAACTACGTTGTGTAACTGTGCGTGTGTAGACTACCAAAACGCCTCCAGGGTAAAATTGGTGACAATACACCTTAGGACCATTGAAACAACTTGCGACTGTTATACATGGCGATACGTATTGGACTCCGATTTTTCGAATTCGCCTCCGGTTTTGGAGGCCTATGAGTTTACAAGGTTTATATTTTGGAGGCGTATAAGTCAAAATGCAAATCTATATATATATATATATATATATATATATATATATATATATATATATATATATATATATATATATATATATATATATATATATATATATATATATATATATATATATATATATATATATATATATATATATATATATATATATATATATATATATATATATATATATATATATATATATATATATATATATATATATATATATATATATATATATATATATATATATATATATAACTATATATGAATACGATACCTACAGTATACAATATTATTAGTATAAAAATAACAGCACAGTCGGCACACTTTAAAATAAAAAAGCAGCATAATATTCAGGTATGTATAAAAGTAAAATTTTCTCAAAAATATTAGAATATGAAATAAATTGCAACTAAATTTTAATTAATAAACATAAACAAATAAAATTGTCAGTGTTATTAAAACTTTATGTAAATATATGTTACCTTAATACTTTGTCTTTAATCCTACTCTTCTGACATGGCTTTTCAAACTTATGCCCAAATCTCAATTCTTGTTATTAAGAATAATATTTATGAACTTTTGTTTCCATATTAATTTCAATATATTTGAATAAAACTGGAAAAATAATCAATATTGGCACTTGAAATTTTAACTTCTTATGTCCTTAAATTATTTATATTGTGTTATACATAATACTTACATAAATATTCAATTTAAAAATAGATCAGCACTTGAACGAGTGAATATAAAATAGTATATTATCAATTTCTATGAGCAATATTATTACTAAATCAAGGAAATCTATTCCTAATGCCAATTTAAATTCTGTGAAGGCACAACACTTTCTTCAATATTTGTTTACTTCCAAAGGGCAAAGGGTATAACTTGAAATATTTCAAGTATATATTTTAATTTTTGACATTAAGCACTCACATTTAGAACATCTGAAATAGAAATTTTGTTATTCTACGCGTCTAAAAAAGATATAACATTTTTCTCACTATAGAGCGAAATTTCTTTGCGGCTTCAGATACAAAACTTGCGGATTTCCATACATCGAAATACAAAATAAGATATTATTTATTAGTAGACAAATACCAGAATATAGAAGGCCAAACCAAACCTCTAGGAAATAACTTTAAAATAAATTATTTATTCAAAAAACGTTTGGGGATTTTGGATCTATAAATTACAATCACAGAATTACAATAACAATCTCATCACATTTGTCAGTGAAATGAGTCAAAAAAACATAGGTTACCGTCAATTTATATGTTTTCAATTTCAAATACTCGACGCCCATTGGTCGTGACGAAATCGTCTTCCTCGACAAAATACGGCACGTTTTTTTTGGGCCAGTCGAATATCCTTATTCTATATATCCTTGGATGGGCGATATTTCACGAACTATGATTTTTTCACTGATATTTAAAAATCACATATCACGATCGTTACTTTTTTTGAGAAGAAAGCGTTAATTGATATGTGATTTTCACACTATGCAAACGAGCAAAAAGTCGACAGACTTGTTTATCCGTTAAGTAGGATTTAATAGCTTTGTTCGGGTTCTTGTTATTACCGATTCTGAACCGTCCTAGAACTCTGCAGCGCATGCGCAAATGAAATAATGTCTTCATATTTCCTTCTGCGCATACGCATCACAGTTCTAGGACGGTTCAGAATCGGTAATAACAAGAACCCGAACAAAGCTAATATAACATAAACAAAATGGAAATACCGATACCGATTACCATTGCCGGCCGCCTCGCTTTCGTTTAATATCGCTTTTTTTAAAACTATAAACGGTGACGGTACATTTTAGGTACGTCGTTAATTTTGAAGTTATTGATGTAAATTTGATATTAATAT
Organism: Sitophilus oryzae; assembly: GCF_002938485.1. Taxonomy (NCBI): domain Eukaryota; kingdom Metazoa; phylum Arthropoda; class Insecta; order Coleoptera; family Curculionidae; genus Sitophilus; species Sitophilus oryzae. The sequence goes on along the minus strand of NW_022147575.1, from coordinate 1,428,096 downwards.
ATTCTACAATTAATGTTTTAACATTTTAAGTACGGATCGTACGAATACTCGGCTAAATCTTTGAGATTTGAGATCACTGCAATAAAATTATTTATTTTTCGAGGTTAGAAAAACAATTATTCTTAAATAAACAAAACAAACCCGCGACCTTGTAACCTTGCATGTAGCCGATAATAAATGCAACTTGACTGAATACTGGATAAATGAATCAAACCCTAATTTGTTTGTCTCAAATAAATGAAAAGTAGATATAAATAAACACCTGAGTATTACGCCTTAACTGGGAACGGGGACGGAGCGACAAGACTTGTTATTGTTATTGAAACTGTGAACACATCACGTTTAAAAATCACTGATTAAAAAATCACAGTAACAAATATCAGTGTGATTAAAAAATCACGATATCGCTCATCTCTACTTGTCAGGCCAGGGAGACTACCCACCACGCTACCCACTACCATGCCCACTCCGGTTTTGGAGTTTCCATCATCTGGACAACTTTGGTATTCTAACTCGACCTGGCAAGCTCAAGCTCCAAACAAAAAACGCACTTCAAGTACGAGGCATGTTTTTTAAGTAAGTACCGTTTTGCGATTCCGCCGCCGCAGCGCTACGGTCGGCGTTCCGCGCATGCGCGCTGGTTACCTACATCTCTTGTCTATGCACAGACGCCAGTACAGTCTGATTCTTCATTGTATACGTTGTGAGTGTTTAAGATGCCTCCGACAATCGTGAGCCCCGCCGATTGTGAAGTACGGGCTGTCATACGATTTCTTAGTGCTAAAGGCGTAAAACCGATCGATATTCATCGTGAGATCTGTGAAGTTTACGGACAAAACATTATGAGTGATGGAATGGTAAGGAAAAGGGTGAGAGCATTTAAAGATGGCCGCACAAATGTGCATGATGAAGAACGGAGTGGGCGTCCTTCGGTCGTTAATGAAGATTCGGTGCAGAAAGTGGACAAAGAGGTGAAAGAAAACAGACGCTTTACAATTTCATCATTGTGCGACTACTTTCCTCAATGTTCTCGTAGTGTTTTGTATCGCATTGTGACCGAGAACTTGAATTACCGGAAATTGTGTTCACGTTGGGTTCCGAAAATGTTGATGGATTTGCACAAAACCCAACGTTTAGGCAGTGCATTGACTTTCCTTGAGCAGTACCACAATGAAGGTGAAGATTTTTTAGACAAAATTGTTACTGGTGACGAAACATGGGTGGCCTACGAAACACCAGAATCGAAACAACAGTCCATGGAATGGCGACATTCATCATCACCCAAAACAGTGAAGTTTAAGCAAACAATTTCTGCCCGGAGAATCATGTGCAGTTTTTTGGGACAGAAAAGGAGTATTGCTAGTGGAGTTTCTGCCTCGTAATGAGACAATCAAGGCAGCATCTTATTGTGAGACATTGAACAATCTGCGCCGTGCAATCCAAAACAAAAGACGTGGCAAGTTGAGTAAGGGTATTGTTTTGCTGCATGATAATGCCCGTCCACATGTGGCTAATCGGACCAAAGATCTCATCAAATCTTTTAAATGGGAAACTCTGATCATCCTCCATACAGCCTGATCTGGCGCCCAGTGACTACCATTTATTCCTGCACTTGAAGAAACACCTGGGCGGTCAGCGTCTTCAAGACGATAACGAAGTCAAAACAGTTGTGATACAGTGGTTAACCAGTCAGACGGCAGAATTTTATGAGGAGGGTATTGAAAAACTGGTGCCACGTTATGACAAGTGCCTCAATATTCACGGAAATTATGTAGAAAAGTAGATTAAGGTACAGGCTTTCATGTAAAAATAAATTTATTGCGATATATTTGGCAAAGATATCGCAATAAATAACGTGCAAAGATTCTTTGCACGTTTTTTTTAATTCCAAAACGGTACTTACTTAAAAAACATGCCTCGTACATTGCAGTACTTGTCTATAGCGAGAACTAGACGTTAACGCCATCTAGCGGCCTTCGTGTAACTAAATCGGCAACGAGAATGGCGCGCTATGAAAGTCTCCAGTCGCTTACTGGTACCCTTGTATATATATTTTTACTGGTACATAATGTGTATGCGTTATTATTGATACACATTTAATAAGTTCTCAACTAATTAAAGAAAAAGAACAGAAGTAACACTTAAAAAGAATTAAAAAAATATTCTTTAAAGCTTACCTATTTGATATGGTTCAAAAGATGAAACGTACTCACCTGAAACAAAATAGAAAAAGAAGTTTTTAATAAGAAATCAAGTATCAATATAACGAACAAAAAAAAAACAAAAACTCCACAATAAAGATAACGACAGACAAGCAAATAAAATTGCCATTAAATCTAAATTAAATAATGTGATACAAATTTCAAAATCTGAAAGTCTAGAACCTCGAAGAAAAGAAGATTAAAAACAATATGGGATAGTCTATACTCTAAGAAGCTTAATATTGATATACACAAAGTTGTTAACGAGATGACTTTCAAAATAGGGATTTCAGGTGGTTGAGGTGGAGGGGAAAGGAGATAAAACAGGTAGAAGTGTGGATTGTGAGGAATAAATAATGGATATCAATTAAATTTTAGTTACGTAATCGAGGGCGCGATTTTTAAATTCATATTTTTGCCTACCATGGACATATTCGACGCCGGGCTGACTAACTGGAATTTAAATTTCCGGCTGGGGAGTCAGGTGGTAGATGTGTTGTAAAAAATGTCAAGTTGCCACATTTACTTATTTAGTCCCTGACATTCGTTTTGACACTTTAGTTTTGTATTACGAGTTTTGCTTTAAATAAATTGTGTTGTGACCTTTTAACTAGCAGGCCTTGCAGTCGAACATTGTTCTTTTTCGGACCTCTTTTAGTGTGAAGTGTACAAGATAGCTTAATAGCCGTTGCAAAAAACTCATCGCAACCTTAGTGGCCCTTTATGTCCCTTAAGTGCTGTTAAGGAGGTTAGTTTTGTTGATGTAAACAATAACTGTTTCCAGTGTTTATATACTTACAAATAAATTATTTTTGTTTCCTAAAATATTTTGATTAAAAGAAAATACGTAAAAGTGGGCAATGTTGTGCCGGTCAAGCTTAATCATGTGACTAAAAGTTTATTTGGTGTACAGGGTGGTCCGAATTGTATTCCGGAAACTTCGGCAGCATATTCCGCAAATAAAAATAAATAAAAAGGTTCGTTATAAATATATGTCCTAAAATGCTTAGTTTCGAAAGTACAGGGTGTAGAAATTTCATTTTTATTTCGAATTTTTCCAAATAATTTATGAAGTAACGTCAATATTTGGATGAAAATAATTGGTGCCTGGAAGTTTTTTGATATGACAAATTTGATTTTGATGTCAGTATGACTCCTACTTGTAGAGGGCGCCACCTACATATTTTTTAAGTGGTTTGAAGAGTAATAACTTTTCGTCCGTACCTGTATATAACTACTGATTACAGTTGAGGGTTGGAATCTTTGGTGTTACACAGCAAAATAAAAACACTAAATCATCACAATACACCAAAACACTTTTACTTTTACACTGGAGTTTTACACTCAGTTTTCAGTTTATAATCATCTGCTGATGATGCTAACATGGTTAGCGAAACGCGCGTCCAGTGTAAAAGTAAAAGTGTTTTGGTGTATTGTGGTGATTTAGTGTTTTTATTTTGTTATAACTACTGAGTAAAAAAATATACATTTACGAAGTTTTTTACCTAAAAAATGTCTCTCGGTAGAAATCGCTACGAGTAATGGCTCTCGAGATATTTGAAATCGAAATTATGAATTCCAATCATCATTGACATAAATTAAACATGTTGACTAAATAGTTATTAGACTGAAATCATAAATTTGAAATGTTTTTGTGCCAAAAGTTTTTTTCGCAGAAAAGTTAATGATTCATTTAAAAAAATAAAAATTTCCCAAATTTATTATTTCAGTCAACTAACTATTTACTCAACGTGTTTATTTTTTGTCAATAATGACATATATTGACTATTTTCATTCTAAAGATCTTGAGAAAGGTTGCTCGTAGCGATTTTTACCAAGAGATATTTTTAACGTAAAAAGTCATGGAAATGTATATTTTTTCACTCCATAGTTTTATACAGGTGGGGACGAAAAGTTATTACTCTTCAAAACAGTTAAAACACATGCAGGTGGCGCCCTCTGCAAGTAGGAGCCATATTGACATCAAAATCAAATTTCTCATGTCAAAAAACTCCCAGACACCAATTTTCATCCAAATATTGACGTTACTTCATAAATTATTTGGAAAAAATCGAAATAAAAATGAAACTTCTCCACCCTGTATCTCCGAAACTAAGCATTTTAGGACATACATTTATACGAACTCTTTTACTTATTTTTAATTGCAAGATGTGCTGCCGAAGTTTCCGCAATACAGTTCGGACCACCCTGTACCAAGGAAAAATCAAGATAATCTCACTCAAAACGCCCCAAAATACCATGAATAATTATCAAGTCTTTCGACAAGACACCAGCCCCTGCACCCTTTCGCCCACGAAGCACCCCAAGGGGGGCCCTTTACCTTCCTTTCGAATAAATTACCCCGTAGACCGCTAGCCGTCAGCCGAGGGGTCCAATTAGACTGAATAAATGGACTACCGATCGTTATTAATTTCTCACCGACAGACGTCCGAATTAACATTCGCATCCTCGGCAGGGGGAGGGCAAAGGGGTGAAATAAACCCCGCAGATTCTATAAACAGCCTTTAGTTAGACCAATAATGAAAGACCATAGAATAAAAACTATGAAAAGAGTCGAACGAGGATATTATGATACTCCATTTTTTCAACAATCCTGCACTGAAAATAAACGACAGAAAAATGTAAATAAATGATGTGTTTGGCATATTTTTATTTTTTGTAAATAAGTATTGTTTGTTCAAAATAAATTTTGTTTACTTTAAGTAAACTGACTTGATTGTTATTTTCCTCATATTTGTTTGATATTTTCTATAATTAATTAAATAACTATTTATTTATCAAACATCATTCTACATATTTCGTAATTTTTATTTTTGTCAAAAAATACCTTATTGACATTAAATAACTTTTTATTCATGTCCGGGTGTACGTGCGAAAATTGAGGGGTAGGGTTGACCTGCCTTCTCGAATTATTTCATCATCCGTATTCCTTTACCGGTTCGCGTCGGAGACTCTAGTGTCTAGTGCGTGATGTATGCGACTGTCCTTGTGATTTGAAACCACTAATTTTCCAGATAATATGAATTCAACCGCAGATTGTCTCTGTGTATTCTAAATTTTCCTGCTTTCGATTGTCTGTTTAGTGAGTGCCTTTGGACGATTGAAGGCGTTTTTTAAATCCATCAGGTTCCATCAAGAAGATTCGTTATTAGAAACAGTAGGATATAGTTTTAAGGCACAAGCGTTTGAGGTTTCTAACCCAAATAGTACAAAGTATGTACGTCTTTATCCTTTTGACAAAGAAGTTTGTCCAGTTCCGTTTAATATTCATTACACGGGGGATGGTAAAAGCGTTGTAAGTACCATTTCCTGATGTTTATCTGAATATTTATTATTAGGTATAGGTATTTATCATGTTATTTGATGTTAGGTGAAACACAATATTTTAAGAAAAAAACATGTTTTGTTTTATATGGACCCTTCAATAGTGCATCTGTGTGCACATGTCATAGTGATAATATCTTTCAATAAATATATACTTAGTAAATGTTATTGTTTTTTTTTTAATTAGTTAGGACCATAAAAATAGTGGTATATACGAGAATCTGAAGAAAAACTGTACAGGGTTTTCTTTTATATTTTGCACTCTATCTAGATACCTTATTTTTAAAGCTATGAAAATCTTGAAATACAAAAGTGGAAGGATTTTTTCCATATCATTATTATTATGTTTTAAATATATCACAAAAAAACAACTCATCGGAAAACTGAAAAAAAATAATCAAAGTTGTGTTTTTGAATTAAACAGTCTGTCTATTATTATAGATAAAATAAAAGTCCTCTTCGCTATTATTATACAGGGTATTTTAATAAAAATACATAAAACTTTGATTTTTTTTCCACTTTCCGATGTGCATTTATTTTTTCTGATAGATTCAAAAGATGCTATGGAAAAAATCATTCAACTTTTATATTTGAAGTTCTTTACTAGCTTCAAAAATAAGGTCTCTATAGAGGGTGTCAAATATAAAAGAAAACCCTGTACACATTTTATTTTGAGTCAAACAAATCATTTTGGTTAATCCAAACAAATAGGTATTTTGGAATAAAAAAACGTCAAAACAAGTCAAACAACTTGCGTATTCAGGTAAATTGAAAAAGTATTTGGTTTTAAATTACTATTCCTTTGAAGCAAACGTAATTTATTTTGTAAAGACATAATCTTTTATTTACAGAGAATAATTAGATGCTGCACGTTAAACAAATTTTTACATAATACAAAGACCTTGCTAGGGTCAAGAAACAAACTGATTTCTTTGGTGGAAATAAAAATATTGTTTATTAAATAATTATATTTTTGACTTAAACAAAAATTTTTAGCAAAGTTCAAATATTTTTTCAAATAATATAAAACAAATATTTATTCCGCTTATAGGAAACAAATATGTATTTTGCTGCACTCCATTTTTATTCAGGTTAAATAGCTTCTTTTTTCAGTGTGTTCTTTAGAATCCAAAAAATAGTGAAATTGTTAGTATTAAATAGAACTGAACACTGAACCAAGGAAACGACGACAATATCTAATTGAAAAAAGAATGCCTTATGCCGCGTCCAGACCAAGCAGACAAAACAGCGACAAGACAGAAACATTCATGTTTTACGACAAAGTTATGACAAATCCAGTACATTTCTGCGACATTTTTGTCTCATTTTTGTTTTGTTTCAAAATTCGGAGACTTTTCAATGGCCCGTCTCGAGTCGGTAAAGATCAAAGTGTCTATGTTTTGTTCGTATATTTTCGACTAGTTGTCGGCGCAGTGTGGATGGTGTGTGCTGCCAGTAGGAGACCAGTGAACTCACACATGGTTAATAAAACTCATTCGCAATAACTAAACTTTTGACTTTTTTGTACTTTTTTCATTGCGGTGTGGACAATTTGTCTCAAGTTTGTCTTGTCAGAAGTCTCCATTTTTTGTGACAACTTTGTCTTGTTTTTGTCTCAAAATCGTGTTTATTTTTTGTCACCTCGGTCTGGACCCGGCATTAGATACCATATTACCAGGGTCTAGTACCTGAGATAGAAGAAGAATGAAGCCTACACCCACATCTTTGTATATTATGGCGTACATAATCTATGTGTTGTATACCGGGTGGTACATCGTCGTTGGAAACATAGGAAATTCCATGCCAATTTTGAACTGCTTAAATATTGGTTCCCCTATTGATTTTGTAGCAAAGTGATAGATTTTTTAAAGGTCTATATACATTTGGCAAACACACATGCCGATTTTGAGTAGTTTGAGAAAAACTCCATCTATTTTTAAATTAAAACTGAACAGGTAACAATCAAACACCAGTCAAAAATCGACATACCTTAAGTTGTCAACGTCATTTCCAAACGTAACATAATTTAAAAAGAAATCATGAAAATAGAGCTAATAACACTGGCGTTGCGTTCTTTTGCATGTGAGTGTAGGTACCAACTTCGTTTTCTGTATTCAATGTAAAAAACGCATTCGTCCGTTTTTTTTTGGTTCACAATAATTATAATGTAATGACACAATATCTTTCCAGATTTACATGATTTACATAAAACAAATTAGATACCTAGCTTGCAGAAAATATAAACTCAACAGAAAATTTGACTATTATTATTTCACTTGCTTTCATACTTGAAGCTTGATATAGTTCTAAAAATAGAACTTGTACAAGCGTATTAAATATTTAAGCATCATTCAAAACCTCGCATTTAGTGGAATAAATTAGTGGTTTCAATTACACTTTATACTTTTTAGTTTACGATCATTCACAATGTTTAAAAAACACAATTAAAATTAATAGAACATCCTAGCAACAGCTTGCGTTAGCCCACGGCCACACAGAAAGGGTTTTTAGGTTTTGCGTTTTTTGCGTCTCAAGCGGTTTTTGCGATTTGACCGTTTTAAGCGCTTTTTTCGATTTGTGTCCATTAAAAACACGCAAAAGACGCGGCAGGTTTGCAGTTTCTGTCAAGATGTCAATTAGTAACGCAAGCTCATGGATTCCCGGCCCGTTCAACAATCAATCCTGTGAGAAAGAGATAGGCGAGATCGGAGCGGTTAGCGTTGAAGAGACAAAGATAAAAGATGCTGGGATTGAATTGTGGACGGGCCGGGGCATATATTCGGCGGCAAACACAATCTACTGCTAGTGCCAGTGGTGTGTGTAAAAATAATAATTATTATTTGCCATTTATTTTACGAATTTTAGTTTATATGTGTATAGTTTTTTTTATGTTGTAGTGTTGTGGTTACTTGTTATAATTATAATATAATATAATAAATAATAAATAACTGAATAGTAAATATTACTAGTTCCTAACGCAATTTTAGGACATTATTTATGAAACTTTTTGGAATGAAACTTCTTTACGCCGCGCTTGGAATAAAAATTGAAGGCTACGAGCTAGCGAGACGGCCCCCAAACACGAGCTAGTTGTAACGAAACGTGTTAACGGCTTAGAAATACGTAGTGACGCAGCGTGTTTTTGTGAGCAGTCCACGTCTTTATCAAAAATATTGATATTTTAATACAAATATTGTAAAAGTGAATCAAATTATGACGTGTAAAAAACCATTATTTGTTACACGTAAAAAAATATTTTTATTATTTTACGCGAATGAAACTGTTACACGTAAAAAAACTATTTTTTACGCGTATAAAACTATTTGTTACTGGTAGAAAACTATTTTTTACGCGTATATATAACTATTTGTTACTGGTAGAAAACTATTTTTTACGCATATAAAACTATTTGTTACGTGTAAAAATCTATTTGCTACACGTAAAAAACTATTTTTTAAGTGTAAAAAACAATTTGTTACACGTAAAAATTTTTTTGTTAAGACATAAAAAACTATTTGTTGCCCGTAAAAAACTATTTTTTACGCGTATAAAACTATTTGTTATTGGTAGAAAACCATTTATGCGCAAAAAACTATTTTTTACATGTTAAACACTATTTGTTACACGTTAAAAAAATATTTTTACGTGTAAAAAAACTTTATTTACGCAGAAAAAAAAACACTTTTTACGCATAAAAAAAATAATTTTACGCGTAAGAAAATATTCCTTTAATTTATTACTTTTTCAGCATTTCAAACTACACTTTTTCCAAAATCTACAACATTTCCTTCAAATTCAAATTTTTGAATTTAATAGAATCTTCCTAAACAGTAGACGTTCTTTATAAAAATATTTTTAGATAATACCCTCAAATGAAAAAAAAATGCATACTATTTGATTTATTTTTATTGTATTATTAAATAGAACGTCCGCCTATGACGGGGTCTCATCTTAGAAAACGCTAAAGACGCTACAGAAAACAAACTGATTTGTTTTCATTTGCGTTTTTTGCGAGACACGCCGAACGCTACACGCTTTTGGTGTGGCCACTCCTATACAATCCTGTTATTTTGTTTTAGTCGCTAAAGAGGCTTCCCGCTAAAAACGCAAAAAACGCTTTCTGTGTGGCCGTGGGCTTAGTCAGTTGTATCTATAGAGAAATTCCAATATTCAGCTTATAAAACAATCAACTTTTGATTTCTAACCACAATTTCTTTTGACAGAAGATGATCAAAGGCCAAAATGACATTTCTCGCAAATTTTGAAGTATAATTAGTGGAAAAGTTAAAAATTTGATAACTTTTTCTACTAATGTCTACCACTAAATATCTACCACTAATTTTGACGTTATGAATGCTTACATTGTAATTAAAGGAACAAACTTCTATACTAATTGAAAGCACTAATTTATTCCTCAAATTGCCAGGTTCTGAATGAAGCTCTATTAGCTAACCATATCTATATGAAAAGTTGTAGAGATTTTCTCGTTATTATTCACTTCCACTCTTTTCCTAATTTCCACACAAGCGAATAGAAAAAAGAAGGAATTTTTTGAGGCCTGTTCTAATACGCACTGCTTCTGGCGTCCTTTCTTTTTGGAGAAGCACGTGCCTTGGATCTACAGAATAAAAAAAGAGAACTGCTTCAAATACAAACGTCAGAAATATGTCTTTAACAAGTTCCTACGTGTTTTCCCCTTCTCTTTCCGAATCTCAACAACCTTTCCAGACGAACGACAGATGTTTTCTATATTAAACCGAAGATTTGTTGTCATGTACCTTTTTTGTTCCGTTTGGAGGATTTAAATCGTTGTTTCAATTAAAGATAATGGCGGTGGAACGGTTAAAGCTGGATTCTCGCATTACTTTTTAGTAGTTCTCGAATGCTTTTTATTTTAATTTCCCTTCTTTTGAGAATCTACAGAAATAGAGTACATAAAATATTCTATTTTGAAAGATTTTGTATTAATTTCATTTAGATACAAGAATAATTTTGATTAATGAGGAGGTTTTTATAGCACGTAATTAATTTGTTTAGAACAACATAGTGTATGATATCTAATATAAACAATATATGCCAACGTAATGTTATTAATGATTCATCTCAAAAATACTACAGTATGTCGTCCAACTCGTTTGTAAAATCGCTGTATGGCTAATTTGTGGCATGTATGTAAATATGTTATATCTTCATGATCACCAATATTCCTTGTGAATTTATTTAAAAAAAGTGTATCTCATAGAATGTATAGAATGTAGAATGAGTAAGGGGGGGGGGGGGTAATCACTGCGACCTTAAATATCTATTGTGCCCCCCTTCAACATCACAGTCTATAACCCATCATATACAGGGTCCGGCAATAGTGCGTCGGGCATATGTAGCTCCTAGAATAAACAACTTGAGAATTTTGTTTAAGTGCATGCCTGAAGTATGTACCAGGATGGATTTTAGGAAAATATTTTAACTTCTATAGAGTGGCTCAAAAAAGTGTGAGTGGACCTGGATGATTTTTTTTAAATGGAACACCCTGTATATTATTACATTTTTGGCTTCCTTTCCGATCACTTTACATAACCCTAAGATATGAATAAATACATTTTGATAGTTTCAGAGATATTAAAAAATAAATCAAAAATATATATTTTTTCAGCCCTTCTTAAAAAAATTATTAAAAATACAAAAACTGTTCTGAAAACTATATTAGGTATTTACTTTAGATGGTCTGTACTTACTTTGCTATAAATATGAAAATCGTAAATTATACAGGATGTTCAAAATTCTAAGCCAAACTTTCTAAAATATAAAATAATTTTTCTTCGTTTTTTTAAATGGAACATCCTGTATATTATTTTTTTATTAGATGGAGAATTAAAAAATGAACATTTTTTGTATTTAAAGTATTTCAAAATTTTTAATAGTTTTCCGGATACACGCAGTATTATTTCATATGGCGCTTTTAATGGTAAAATATGAGAAAAATCACATTGGGTGGCTTTGATAAAAATTTACTGTGGAAAATGCCACATGAAATATAAAACCGCAAATATCTGCGAAACCGTTAAAAATTTTGAAATACTCTAAACACAAAAAATGTTCATTTTTTAATTGTCCGTCTACTGAAAAAATAATATACAGGGCGTTCCATTTAAAAAAGCTTTTAAAAAATATTTTATATTTTAGAAAGTTTGGCGTAGAATTTTGAACATCCTGTATGATTTACAATTTTCATATTTATAGCAAAGTAAGTACAGACCATCTAAAGTAAATACCTAATATAGTTTTGATTTCAGAACAGTTCCTGTATTTTTAATATTTTTTTTAAGAAGGGCTGAAAAATATATATTTTTGATTTATTTTTAAATATCTCTGAAACTATCGAAATATATTTATTCATATCTTAGGGTTATGTAAAGTGATCTGAAAAGAAGCCAAAAATGCAATAATATACAGGGTATTCCATTTAAAAAAAAATATCCAGGTCCACTCAGACTTTTTTGAGCCACCCTATAGAAGTTAAAATATTTTCCTGAAATACATCCTGGTACATACTTTAAGTCGGCACTTAAACAAAATTCTCATGTTTTTTATTCTATGAGCTACAGATGCCCGACGCACTATTGCCGGACCCTGTATACAGCTCAGCAGGTAGGTGGTGTCTTTCCCCTTGCTCCTCGGCAGAAAGACCGTGATGGCCGCCTCTCATAGTAAATTTACTTATTCGTTGTAAATTTATTAAAATCACCAACTTTTTCTAATATCGTATGATCGAAAAAAACGGCGTCCAGTTGGCTTGGAAATGACGATCGATGACATTTCCCATGGTACAAAGAATACAAGGTATGATCGATAGCGGCTCCAACTTCGTTCAGTTCGCGCATACCACCTGTGACGTCACTAGGAAAATAATGAATGAATAAAAAATAAAGAAAGTTGACAGGAGATCTGCATTTTTGAGGTTATGGTTAAGAATTGTTTATTTTTAAGACTTTTTAGTTCGTTTAATTTAATAATTACTAAAACCAGCAGTTCCAAAAATACATTTAAAAATAATAATTATCTATTAACATGGATTTGGACGATAGGTAAGAATACTGAATTTATTTCTATATTCGGTATAAAATTGTTTATTAGGTTTTTAGTTTGCGATGTTTATGGTAAATAATTTTCATTTTCATTGCCTCTGAATTCACATGAGGACAGAGTTGAGGATATCTATGGAAAAGTAACCACAAGAGGAATTGTTACATCATTTAAAAAATATTGGGAAGTTTATTGTTTCCCATCGAAAAGTAGAAAATGCCAATGCAGATGAACGTATTGTAATTGTGATAGAAGTAATTCTAAGGGTGAAGTTTATTATAATTAGTGGAAGTAATACCAAGGGTGAAGTTTATTATAATTAGTGACCTCTGCTTCTTTTTATATGTAGAAGTTTCTGGTTTTGAGAATAAATCGGTTGAACGACACCCAAAATTTAAAGGAAGTATTTGCATACCCAGAATATGCCCATCAAGGATTATATAGCTCAAATTTCCTTTAATGGTAGGCAATTATTCAATGCAAATTAACTTTTTAAGTGACTAAAATATTAAATAGTTTACAATATGGTATATCACTAAAAATATATTACTTTTAGGTACAATTAGGGCCCGATACATTTCAAAAAGTAGAATATTATTTTATATTAAATGAGGTATTGTACTAACAATCAATTTATATTAATAACGGAGATTAAAAATAACAGAATAAATAGTTCTTTTTTATACTACAAAATAAACCATAGAATACAACAGTATTTAAAAATAAATAAAAGTGATGTTCCTGCCGAGATTCGAACTCCGGTCTCGCTTCCTAGCTCCGACTCCTTATGCACTGCTCCACAGTAACTTGCTTGATAATTCAATGATGGTATATAAACAAAAAAAACAGGTTTATAACAATATCTTGACGATTTGAACTGGCGCGCGGAGCGTGCTGACCAATAGCGCCTGTTATCACCTGTGACGTAGCGACCAACCTGCGCAATATCATACCTTGTATTCTTTGTACCATGGACATTTCCCATATAATTTCACCTATAAAATGACAGAGATCTTCATTTCATATCCATAATGCAGTTTTTATTCGATGATACGGTATTAACTATCAAATTAAAACATTTTATTATAGTGAATTTACGATTACTTTCGTAAATTCACAAAGCGTTTGTAAATGTTAATAAATTTAATAAAACACGTGTTTATAATTATAATATTTATTATAAAGTCACAAAACAGAAATTATGTATGTAAGATACTCATTGCCATCTCTTCTTGTCTATTCCAGAAGGTTCTTCCTTACTAGAATTCAGCACCTAACTAAAATAGGAACAAAATTGCCATTAGATAGGTTAAGTTAGGTTAAAGTCCGGTCCTTTATTAAATTTGTCCTCCGAAACACAGTCTGAAAGAATAAATAATACTTAGAGATATGTTGATATCGAGGTTGATATAGAGACAATAAAATTATGTTTACATAAAAATCGCTAAAATTAAGATGTAAATAATTATAATAAATGGACACTGTGTTTTCTGAGAGAGTTGGCTTTATATTTAGAGAAACTACATATAAACATAATTTGAATAATATACTTACCCTTAAATTATAAAAACTCTAATCACCCACGTACTGAGACTCCCTCTTGTTCAAAAAACTGCTTAGATTAAAAGTTTCTTCGTCGTTCGTTATTTCCTCTAACTACGTCGATTACTTAATACGCATCAGCTTCACAGGAAGTCACGTGATATGGCCTCATTTTTTACAAAATACATTATGGTAAATTCACACAAGTTTTGTGAATATGTCGAGCGACATGTAATTTTAATGCAAAATTGTATTTCTGTGATTTAAATTTAATTTTTAAATTCGCAAAACTCATTGTGAAAATAATATCGTTTAGTAATTATCATTTAATATTAATAAACATTATTGCAAAAGTACATTTTTGGGTGAAATTATGCAAAAATATCTTATTTTTACAAGTTTCTTATTAAAAATTCTCTAATTCCAAAGAGCATGGTAATATTATTTCGATTTCATTCTATGATGGATGGTCATTAATAATTTCGATAAACGTCATATTTTTGCTGTTATTAAAGCATCACATTTTCCGTTAACTATTATCCCCCTTTCCGTAGCATTAAACCAAAGGGCAAACCGCTGCCAAAAATGGTGTACAATAAATACCAATTTTGGGAAAAAAGTACCAAAAATACCAAATTAGTACCAAAGTCTGTCTTAAGTAACATGTTTAAAAATTTGTTTGCTGGCATTGATTCTGGCCTCGATTCTGGCTTATTCTCATCAGGTTCATTCTCAGGTTCATTTAGACAAACCATCATCGTTTCCTTAAGAGTTTTCGATATTTCTCCATTTTCCTTAAGAGTAGAATTTATTTTCTTTAATATCGAAATAAAGTTGGTTATAAGAGGTTGATTATACTGAAACTTTTCAATTTTTCTTTTATTCCTTTGCGAGCGGCTGTATTTTGTAGACTTTCAAATTGAATTATTGCTTGTTGACGGTAAGGTTGAAGCGGCAGCTGATAATGGTAGTAAAGGGGTAACATCGGAGAGATAATTATTACTGCTTGTGGATGGTATGGCTAAAGTGGCGGCTGATAAGGGTAGTTCCGAGGCTCGTTTAGTTGGGGCGATAGTTACGCAGTCTAGTATTTTTACATTAGGATTTCTTTGATTACAGGGAGCTTCACATAAGATTAGGGGGTACAATTTTGCTACATGAGGGTTTGCCTGCCTCTGTAATTTCCTCGGTATTTTTCGTAGAAGGCTCGGTAGAAGGCTTTTTTAGAAATGACGTTATTTTTGGTTGTGCCTCAGAGGTATTTGAAGAATTATTGCTTACCTCTGACTTAACCTCGGATTTAACACTGCGATTATTACTAATTTTTGGTATAAATAATTTATTTGTTATATCAAAATGCTTTATCAAGTGTGTTTGAAAATTTGAGCTTATCCAGCGTGCCTTTGTAACTCTTGTTTTTGTGGTTTTTGTAGAAAGATGATATTTTATTTGTAAAGTTACTTGCTTTTTACAAAAGCAGGTTATTTTGCATATTAAAGTCGATCCCGAAATCGAGTTTGCTTCGAAGTTTGCAGTAGAATTTGGAAGTGAAATTGACGTGCTAAAAATAGTGTTATTAAACAGACTATTGCAGTTTAGAGTGCTCCAGAGCTCATCACCAATTTTTGACTTTAACCATTGCTTTAGTATTTTAGAAACTATATTATTTTCTTGGGTATAATCAGTTTCCAAAACATGTAGAGTGGTATCTTCTGAAAGACTTCCAGAACTAAACGATTTTGTCAAAGCACCTTTAGATTCCAGATATTTTTCAGTATTAGCTTTAGATGTACTTGGGGCTAGAAATATAGATATTTTTCAGTATTAGCTTTAGATGCCAATGGGCTAGAAATGATGCAATCAGCTTCCCGGCCGTCGTCGTCGCCACGTGCGTGTAATCCAGCGTTGCCAGATGTCCAACAAAATACCTGTTTAATACCAGTTTAATACCAAATAAAACCAGTTTATTACCAAATAATACCAGTTTATTACCAAATAATACCAAAAATACCAAATTAGTACCAAAAAAATATCAGTATTACCAAGTGCCTGTACAATAAATACCACCAGCGGTTTGCCCCTCGCATTGAACTAAATAAATTTTGTGCTTCATTAACATTTTGAAACAGCAAAAAAACGTGACGATAATTAAAATTCTATCAAATGAAATCGAAATTATATAATTTTATTAAATTATAAAACGACTTTTGATTTTTGGGACTTCATCTTGGGAAAATTCATATATATTTTCATGTTTTTTTTTTAATTTTCTCCAAAATGGTATTGAAATTTGGAAAAAACCGGATTAGCCATTTTAAAACAAGCAAAAGATTTTATAAATCCATTTTTCTCAAAATGTCAATAATAAAAAGTTTTTCCTCTTGTAAAGACAATCCGGAGACATACTGTATATACACGAGTCCTTAAATTACAAAGAGGACTGCTTGCTTAACCTACATTTTCCGCTTTTTTTCTTATTCAAATTGATCCTTTATTTACATAGAAACATTGTAAAATATCCATACGCTAGTCGTTTGTGCGCTTAGAACATCCAGGACACAGAAAAGGAGTATTAGGGCAAAGATATATACTATAAGGAACTGGAAGCAAGCTGAGATGTTTATCTGATAATGGAGGTTATATTTTAAAGAGAAAAAATTGCACTTTGTGCAATTTAAGAGATTTCGTTAAGTCGTAAAATAGTAGAAATGCTTGCTTTCTGAAAATAAATGAAGATGCCCATTATCACAGTAATAGTCTCAGAGAAATACTAAAAAGAGACAAAGAAAAACTGTATAAATACAATTGTACAATACGTTCATGATATAAACAGAAAAATGGTAAGTTGCCATTTATCAACACAATTCATTCCCGAAGATTTTATGCGATTATTTCCCTCATCGTGAAATGGACCAATCAGCTAATCTAATTTTTCGAATAAATTTTGTTTAGATAAGTGATTAAATTCCAAGACCAGTTTAACAGCGATTATTTTTTCGGCTTCCTTTTGGGTTTTTTTTGTCGTTTACATTTTGGACGGATGAACATCTTAGAGATGTGAGCAAATTTTTCTGACATTGTCACGTCACGGTCATAATGAAAATGACAGTCACGTCATTTATTTTTATGACACTCTTGTCATTTATTTTAAAATTTACCATTTATTTTCAAAGAAAAATTTTTTGGAGATCTCTTTCTTCCATGTTTTCTTTGAAAACAAATGGACCTTAGTTACTGAGTTTAGTTACTCAGTGTGATATAGCTGTTTTGTTTCATTGTTTTTAAAATTGTTATTATTTTGTTATAAAAGTATACGTAAGCTATGCCTTTAAGCTCATTTAGGTATCAGAATTTATTATTTTTTGTTTTGTATTTGGTTATATACCGACTGTGAACGTAGAACCACTAAGACTGATCTTTGTTTAAGGTTGTTTGTATTTGTTAATATATCTTTATCTTTACTCGCGTAGCGATTTTTTTAGACCGTAAATGACAAAAATGACACATAAATGACAATGTCATGTCACAGAAAATAAATGACCGTCATTTTACAACCCTAGAACATTTCAATCTCGGCACTAGCCAATACTTTGACCGATTGGGCATTTAATATGAAAAGGGAAAACGGGCAAGACTATAAGGATTTTACGGTAAAAATTATTTGGAATGTAACAGCCAAGCTATTTGGAAAATTCCAAAAAGAATATAATATTAAATTTAATCCTTTCACTGACACCGAATTTAAAATATCCCGGGAGGCAAAAAGTGCCAAAAGGAAGGAATTGCAGATGGACCCTCTAAAAAGAAAAGAAAGCTCTAAAGCCCCCCACAGGCTACGGTTAACTTCATCCTTTCGCAACGCCGCGATTCGAAACGTCGTTTTGAATCGCAGAACTCTTTTGCCCCCACAATATCAGGTAATTCGGACAGTTCAGTTCTGTGCGAGCTACGACAACGTTTTTTGGTTACGTCATGAAAAGAAAGCACTTGCTAACAGTAGCAGAGGCGGTTTCGGTTATAAGCAAAAGGAAAAAGAAACAGAGATCCATTTGGGTTAAAGAATGGCCATTGAAACGAAGGATTTATTCTCATATTCATCTATTAAGTAAATTTAAATTTGCACCAGAAGATTGGTTTTATTATTGAATGGAACCAATATGAACCATTGCTGTCAATCTCCTCTATGCTCCGCTAATGCAAAAAAAAACCGACGATCTGGAACGAAATTACCATACACTATCAGGTTGGACAGCCACGCGTCGAACCGTCGTTCCAAAAATCAAGCGGCGGCAGAAATTTTTATCGTCGATGCGACACGACGGTTTTGCCCCACATACATCAGTTTTTAGCAAAATATTCACGACGCCGACGTTTTGGATCGCGGCGTTGCAAAAGGATGAAATTAACCGTAATCTGTGGGGGGTTTAAGGCACTCAAATATAAAGAATTCAAATTGATGGTACGAAATTGTAATGAAGAATAGCCCGATGGTTTACAAAAAAAAATATTTTTGTATTATCCTACGAATTGGCATGGGGAGGAAGAGAGAGAGGAAAATATTTTGTTTCCTATTTTAAAGATGATATTGATAATATAGAACAACCCACCGGTCGCCTTGAATACAACCCGATATTCGATAAAACCACTCAACGAGGAGATAAACCTTGTACTCCGTCAAAATGGCTGGTCATAAATAGAGGTCAACCGGATATATGTCCAGTAAGGCTATTCAAAAAATTTATGGAAAAAAGAAAATTAATTAATGTTCCAAGATTGTTTTTAACTGTAAATCCTTCCTGGAAAATGTGTAAATGGTTCAAGAACTTTCCTGTTGGGAAAAATACGATTGCTCAATGGGTGTCTATCAAAGCGAAAAAAAATCAGGTTTGGCTACGGAGAATGTAAAAATTACTAATCATTTGCTACGTGCAACAGCTGTGTCGACACTAGCAAAGAAGGAGGTTGAGGAGAACACAATGGTAAAAAGAAGTGGGCACGCAAACCCGAAGTCAATTAAACCTTACCTTTTAACTCGATGATGAACATCATGCAAATTTGGTAGAAAAAATGAGAGACAATGAAACTGCTACAAGTTCTAATAATAATACTAATGTGGTTTTGTACCTACTATAGGTTGTTTTAATTTCAATTCAAATTCAGCATCTTCATGTACCGAATTACACTCGTGCATCAAAATTAACCTGATAATTTTTCATTTAAGAATCTTTTCAATAAAAAATAGCATTCGTTTATATTCATATTTTGGACGAGCCAATTCATATTTTGAAGTTTTTAGGCAACATGCTTTCATGAAAAATTATCGATAACTTTGATGCCACTTGGGTAATTACTTCCGAATATTATTAAAACATAATATTACCCTAACCGAAACATGTTGTTAGATATTATCTAATCTAGTATTCAAAAATAATTGATTATACTGTAAAAAGAATGATAAGAAGTCGATATAAATTTATTGTACAGTTATTTCTGACCTACTCTTTAACTGATTGACATTAAAAGTAAGAAAAAAAGTTATGTCCAACGTAATGGATAAACTGTATTCCTGTAAATAAGATTGAAAGGTGTAATTTTATGTAAATCGATATGTTATTATCGCCCTATATAATTTTCCCGTTCAGCTTTTAAATTAGAGAGCACATACGAACCGTTTTTATTATTTTAAAACTGCCCTAGTTACATTAATTCACGTTTTTATATTGTAATCGGAGAGTTTAAACATAAAACATATACGTGCTGGAAAAATATTTATTTTTGTTAACATGTTCTGCCCTTTGTACAGTTGCTTTTGTTTTGGAGGGATACCTATATATTAAAGTAGTCTTCGTATCATCATTTTCTGACAACAGTTTGCCTTTATTTTATTTTATTTTTTTTCCTCTCAGCTTAAAGCCCGTTTTAGCGACTAAGTCGGGATAATTCTTATCAATGACCTAATCGCGGTTCAACACAATGCGAACGATAGAACAGATAGTAAGAATTGTGGACTTCTGCATAGTAGAGATGATTCTTTCCGGGTTGTGAAGTTGGAGTTTTTTAAGGCTTTGAACAAGGTTTACGTCTACTAGGCCGTTACAGGTAAGTATTATTGGTAATATAAAAATCTGGCTCAAATCGTATATAGCTTTTAATTCTTGCGCCAGTGCATCATATTTTGTGATTTTCTCTTTTCTTGCATTTTTAATACTTTCTTCTAGTGGTATTGTGATATCCAGCAGGTAAGCATGTTTTTGTTTTTTATAGAAGACTACTATATCAGGTCTATTATGCTGCACAGTACGATCTGTGATGATGTCAGTATCCCAGTATACTTTTACGTTTTCGTTTTCTATTATTTTTTCAGGTAAGTATCGGTAGTGCGGTGTAATTTCATTTAAAAGATTTTCTTTTTTGCAGATTTCTTGGTGTAGAATACCAGCCACTCGGTTGTGCCTGTCCAGATAATGCCGCGGTGCAAGATAGGTACATCCAGAGCAGATGTTGATGTGTTGAATTGTTTCCGGAAAGGCATTGCATAGTCGGCATCTGTCATTAGGTAAGTCCTTTTTGGCTATTATTTTTAGGAAATTTTTAGTTGGTATTTGCTGGTCTTGTATAGCTATAATAAATCATTCGGTCTCAGCTCTGAGCTCTCCATCTCTGAGAAAACGTAATGACAGATTTCGGTCAACGTCTGGGTTATATAAGTTGGATGGATATCTTCCGTGCAAGGCTTTCCCTTTCCACTCTTCGATTAGTTCCTCAGCACCCCTAGTACCTGCAGGTAATCTTTGACCTGCTAAGTTTAAAAGTGTGAAATTCCTGTCGGCGGTCTTAATAGCTGAAAGAAGAGGGTCATTTGATTGGTCAAAGTAATGCTGCAGACTTCTGATGTGCTTTTCATGCACAGCAATGAGACTAATAATTCCTCTTCCACCTTTGTCCCTTGGCATGTAGAGTCTAATGGTTGAAGCATGGGGGTGGTGCATTCGGTGCCTTGTCATTGATGTTCTGACTTTCCTATCGAGAGACTCCAGGTCGGTTTGTGACCATTTTAGAACTCCGAATGTATTAAGAATTACAGGTGCTGCCCACACATTGATCGCAGCTATTTTATTCTTCGCATGAAGCTCTGTTCCCAAGACTTTACAAACCCTCTTCATAAATGCATCCTCCGCAGTCTTCTTTATTACTCCATCATCAATTTTTAGAGCTTGATGGATACCAAGATATTTCTAGGTTTCACCCAAATGTAACGGTGAGAATGTTATTCCGTTAGCTACAATAATCTCGTTAGATTCTTGGATTTTCCGTTTTTTACAGTGAATGCACATTTTTCCATACCGAATTCCATACGAACAGCTTGGCTAAAGGATGTTACAAGTTCCATTTGCCCTTTAAGTTGTTCTGGGGTGCTCGCGTAACATTTTAAATCATCCATGTAAAGCAAGTGGGAAATCTTTACTTGGGGATTGTTCTTCACAGCATAGCCATATTTGCTAGACTTAAGCATGAAACTTAGTGGGTTTATGGCCATGCAAAACAGAAAATGCAAACATGAAAACTTTGTACAGTTGTTTTTGTTTTGGAGGGATACCCATATATTAAAGTAGTCTTCGTATCATCATTTTCTGACAACAGTTTGCCTTTATTTTATTATTATTTACAGTTCATTTTACTTTGGAAATATCATATTAGCCACACTTTTTAGGGTTCCATACCCAAAGGGTAAAACGGAAACCCTATTACTAACACTTCGTTGTCCGTCTGTCACGAAGGTCTATCTTATGAACCGTTATAGCTAGACATTTGAAATTTTCACAGATAATGTATCTATGTTGCCGCTATAAGAACAAATACTAAAAACAGAATTAAATAAATGTTTATAAATAAAAAAGTACTTTCACTAAACATTATCTTCTAAGTAAGAATTTTACATAGAATCTTTCAAGTCCTCGGTGGCCGCGTGGTTAAAGCGTTAGGACTTTACGCTGCTATGACGTTGGAGCCGTAGTAAGGCAGGTTCGAATCCTAGTCAAGGCGACTTTTTATTAATCGTTTTTTTTTATTTTTACATATTTATTTTTACTTTTTACATATTTATTATTGATTAATACAATTTTTAGTAATGTGTTTCTTCATTTTTTTTAAATTACTTATACGCGCATTCAAAATTTCAGCTAAATCGGAAAAAAAGTTTAAAATAATATAGTGTCTATAATGTTGTATAGGTAATGAATGGTACGGAACCCTTCGTGCGCGAGTCCGACTCGCACTTGACCAATTTTTTAATAATAGTGTGGTTGTAAATTAAATAGTATACAAATGTCAGAAGAGAGTTTTCAGTACTGTATTGAGAGAGATTTAGTAAGCAAACATTGCAAGTAGAAGATAAACTTTAAAAACAGGGTCCTGCAACAGTGCGTCGGGTATCTGTAACTCCTACAATATAAAACTTGAAAATTATGTTTATGCAAACCTATAATGTATGTCATCATCATCATCATTTTCAGCTTATTCAACCATTTCCAATTATGGTGTAGCCTCAAAGTGTTCAGGTTTCGCGCACTGTTACGGGACACTATACAGCGTGGTCCAAATGTATTCCGGAAACTTCGGCAGTATATTCTGCATAAATTTTTCTGCGAAAATATTATGAAAAAACAGTTTATGTTGAATTTTTGCAACAAAAACATTTCAAATTTATGATTTCAGTCTAATAACTATTTAGTCAGCAAGTTTAATTTATGTCCATGATGACAGGTATTGATAATTTCGATTCCAAATATCTCGAGAACCATTACTCGTAGATATTTTTTCCAAGAGACCTTTTTTACGTAAAAAATGTCGTAAATGTATATTATCTTTATCAGTAGCTTTATATAGGTACGGACAAAAAGTTACTAATGTAAAACTTCTGACGAGGGGCAGGGGACTCACAAAACTCACAATCTTTAGGTTTTTTTGAGTCCCCTGCCCCTCGTGAGTACCCTGCCTCTCGTCAGAGGTTTTACATTGATATGTACTCACACTGGGTTGGAGAACGTTTAAAAAGCTATTACTCTTCAAAGAGCCTAGTCACTAAGAGCCTAGTCACTTAATGAAAAAAACTAACCTAATAACATAACTAGCCTGCTAACCTAACCGACGCTTCATGAAGTGGCTAGGAAACTTCACAAAAAGACGGAATACACTATGTGAATACGACATATTTATTATATAAAGTAGTATTTTTCCAAATTATTTTATGCGTCTTCCCAAAAAAATCTTCAAAATTCACACCTTTGTTTTTTTAACTAATTTAGTTCTTTTTTTAAATTGGTTTGATTATTATTTTAACCTGTTACATTTTTTGTGTATTTTATTTTTGTAACTTCAAAATTAAAGAATTGAAAAGTGTTGGTAAAATGTTAACTGCAGTTACCTATTATAACCTCTTGTATCGACTCCACGCTACGCCACTATGGAAACGCTCCAGTTGATATAAAATTCTAAATCAGTCTCCCCGGAGCCTAAAATTCGTCCTAGAATTCCTGTAGGATATTCCGGAACACCCTAACGATCGACCAGACTCAGGGAATAACCGTTCTTCATTTTACAGTTGATGCACTGCTCCACTAGATGGCGCATTTTGCAGTTTTCCAGACTTTTCCGACGTGGACCGGCCACCCCATCCAGAATTTTAATGGTTTGGGCTAGTTATCCTCGAGATTTACGGCATTTTAGTCCATCGTTTCCTTTGAAGAAAAATCGAAAAGCGTATGTAATATTTTAGTAGCTTGTAAACTGAAATACCGGGTGCGTCCAAAAGTGGCTCACCCCTACAACTTTTATATTTTTTTGAGATTTGGTACGTTAGTATATGACTTAAATGAGGCTTGATTGACGTATTCAATTGTTTTTGGTCACTTCCTGCTTCACCGGGAATGACTACAACCACACTACAACCTTTGATTTTTAAATGTTACCCTCTGTATATTTTTACTTTATTCGATAGAAAATGACACTCTGAATAGAATGTCATATCATATGTCAACTTTTGACATTTTTGCTTTAAAAAAAATCGTATATTAAATTTCAATCTAGAGTGTCATGACTGTGTTAGAAACACTAATTTTTAATCAAGGAGCCTTGGAAAAATAGTTTTGATCGTCTAAAGTTTTTCGTGTCTTGTCCTGGCCTGTTAAAAGATGCTTAAATCTTTTTTTTATCATACTTATCTCAGTTTTTTCAGAACGAGGGTGGCTCATTAGCATATTTGGAAAAAAGTATTTTTTTACAAATAATTTGGTACCACACACTTGGTATTTCGAGTTAAATTGTCTTAACCAATCCAACTAAAAGCAAACTTGTACAGTTCTTTGTTCATTATTATCAATATGTTTACATTTACCCAAAATATGACAATATTTGATTTTTCTATGGGGCAAATGT
This sequence comes from Sitophilus oryzae, assembly GCF_002938485.1. NCBI lineage: Eukaryota > Metazoa > Arthropoda > Insecta > Coleoptera > Curculionidae > Sitophilus > Sitophilus oryzae. Next base: position 1,403,494 of record NW_022147575.1, on the reverse strand, counting down.
AAACGTGTTTTTTTTTGGAATCTATTGCAAATTTTTAGCTGTCTATTGAAAGACAAGGCTGCATTCCATTGCAAAACCGGGCGAACCAGACCGATAAACTACGGTAAAGAGGTCCTGAAAAACATCGGTTTGATACGGAACGGTTTGGTAAAATACTGGAAACGTCAAATGTTGACGTTTTCTAAATTTCAATACCTCTATTATAAAATTTATCTTTTATGCATTTTTAATGTACCTATTCTCTGCTTTTACGTTTGCTTCTTCTTTTCAATGGAGTTTAATATTGAAAAGTACTTTATTAATAAACTGCTAAACTCGTTAGACAGCTCAAGTGAAGATTTGCAGGTCCAATATTAAAACAGATCAATAATAAATAGACAAATCTAATCAATATTTATATTTTTATAGCTTACCGAACATTCACGATTACCTGTCTTGTTTTTCATGTTTTCTTTAAATGTTCCTGACTTTAACAAACAATGGCTGCATTATAAGTTTAAATGGTCCTAAAAAGTATTTCTATTTAGTTAATGAAATTTATTTACCATTACTGCCTACCTCCTTTGCTTTTGGATGTAAATACAAAATACTATAACAAATTTTAGAAATTAAATGAGAATTTCACTCGAACTTCCAATATTTGCTTGATTTCTGTCACATAAATGACATTGATTGACAAACAAAACCAGAAAAACCAGCCTTCTCGAGCTGGTTAGTTTGGTGACAGTTATAACCGAATTTTTCAGGAACCGTGTTCCGTAATAAGAAAACTTTCAGGAAACCGATAGAAACGGAACATAAAACCATAACCAAGGTAAGCAACCGAATACCTACACCCTAAATGCGCGAACATCGACAATCTTCCACCTCGCTTTTTACCCTGGGAAATTCCAACAATTACCTAAACTTTCCAGTTTATTCTAACATAGTCACCTGTAAGGAGGTCATGGCTGAGACGGATCTCGGGAAAGCGTCTTCCACTGCTCGGGAAAAGCCGTTAAATACAAACGATTGGGCTTATCTTCGATCGGCAAACTTTCCAGGACTTATTTTCTTTAAAGTTTTCCCGCTAGAAAGCTCTTCCCCAGCTTCAGATTGATCCTTTATCGGGACTTCACTTCGAAGAGACAATTTTAAGCATAGTTCGAGTAAAAAAGCCTTGAAATATTAGGGAAATTACTTAGAAAGTATTTTATAATGAGGTTTTAAGACCTAACTTCATCAATAATCGAACGAAAAAAACTTAAAACATTTTTAGGAATTAGTTTAAAAGAATATTTAAGAATTTTCGGTCAGATTATTTCCAAAATCTTTTGGAAATTTCACTAGAACTCAAACTTCTCTGTGTTTTTAAGAAAACATTATTTTGAAAACATACACCTTTTAATGAATCAAGATTGTTGTAAATAAGGATAGATAATATACAGGTCCAGGCAATAATGCGTCGGTCATCTGTATCTCCTATAATAAAAAAGTTAGGAATTTTGTTTAAGTAGGTATGTTTTCAAGAAAATATTTTAACTTAGAGTCTGACAGGGTCGGGATGATTTTGTTAAAATGAAACATCCTTTATGTTATTGCATTTCTGGCTTCCTTTTTGATCACTTCGTGTTTGAAATACTCTAAATACAAAAAAATTGGTCAAGTGTTCCGTACCATTCATTACAACATTAGACACTATATTATTATAAACTTTTTTTCCGATTTAGCTGATATTTTGAATGCCCGTATAAGTAATTTAAAAAAAAACGAAGAAACACATTACTAAAAATTGTATTAATCAATAATAAATATGTAAAAAGTAAAAATAAATATGTAAAAATATGTAAAAATAAAAAAAAACGATTAAAAAAAGTTGCCTTGACTAGGATTCGAACCTGCCTTACTACGGCTCCAACGTTATAGCAGCGTAAAGTCCTAACGCTTTAACCACGCGGCCACCGAGGACTTGAAAGTTTCTATGTAAAATTCTTGCTTAAAAGATAATGTTTAGTGAAAGTACTTTTTTATGTATAAAGATTTATTTAATTCTGTTTTTAGTATTTGTTCTTATATAGCGGCAACATAGATACATTATCTGTGAAAATTTCAAGTGTCTAGCTATAACGGTTCATAAGATAGACCTTTGTGACAGACGGACGGACGGACGGACAGCGAAGTCTTAGTAATAGGGTTCCCGTTTTTACCCTTTGGGTACGGAACCCTAAAAATGCTCATTTTTGCAAATATACAGGTTGTTCCATTTAAAAAACCCGATGAAAAACTATTCTATATTTTAGAAAGTTTGGCATAGAATTTTGAACACCCTGTATGGTTAAAGATTACGATATTTATCGCAAAGTAAGTATAGACCGACCACAGTAAATACTTAATATAGTTTTGATTTCAGCAGATTTCTTATTTCTTATATTTTTAATATACTTTTTAAAAAAGTTGATTTTTTTTATTTCAAATCAAAAGAATATATAATATTGTTGTATTATTGAAACTATCAAAAAAATATATTTTATAATATTTAGTATTATGTAAATTGATCAAAAAGTAAGCCAAAAATGCATAATATACAGGGTGTTCCACTCACCCTTTTCTGAGCTAACTCTACGAGGTATTATACATACTTTTCTAAGTTGTTTATTATAGGAGCTACAGATGCCCGACGCACTATTGCCGGACCCTGTATTTTTCTATAGACATATGCAATAATATCTATTGTAAATCAAAATATTTTGCCAATAAGCATATTATAACATCAGTAAGATTATTTGTTATAGATAGTATAGGTATAGGTACTAATAGGTGCTAATAGTATGGAAATGTAGATAGTAATCTGTATCTGGTGGTGACAGGTTACATATTTGATTATAATCTACCTTATCTCATATCTATGCTGATTATATTCAATACCCGTGAAGACCACAATCTAGAAAAAGTGTTAGGTTTTATCTTCTTTTGTCAGATTTAGTAAAACTAAAATAGTAGCAATGTTTTTAGTATATTTTTAACATTAATTAAACAATATTTGATATTAAAAATGATTAAAAAACAGTGATAACCAATAAATCATTAGAATAGGGTCTATTAACAAGTCATTGCAATATTAATAGATAATAAAACCGATATGAAGGGTTTACTCTCCAAGATCTTAACTTTTTGGGAAGGATAGGACTGGAGAATGTAACTTAGAAATCAGAAGAAAACATAATAGATCTGTAAAGGGCCGCAAAAAATCTGACCTAATACTATTTTTTAAATAAATAATATCGACAGATCAAAGCACTTCATTAATATTGTTAAATTTCTTGATTTTTCTGTATCGATTTTCACTGAACCTCTACATTATGTATCGATACAAAATATCGATATGACATTACAACTCTAATCATCATCACCTTCAGCTTATTCAACCATTTCCAATTATGGTGTAGCCTCCCTCACATATTTAGATACTCTCTTTGTAGTTGGGCCCTTTGTTGTCTATTGTTGGCTATGCGAGGCTAAGTTATCTCTGCGAATTTCCCTAATATCATATGGTCCCAACTCAGGTTCGGTCTTCTTCTAGGTATCTTAATTCCTCGTGGGTACCATGCTGTACTTTTTGTGGTCCATCTATTGTCCGCCCTTCTTGCCAGGTGTCCTGCCCATTGGCACTTGAGGGATATGACTCTAATGACCAGTGCTTTTCATAAAATCAATAAAATGTAAAATATACGAAATAATATGCATGTACTGATTTCTTTCGAAAATCGACAACTATGAAACTATGAACCCTTCCCCGACACAAACGGTACATTGTGAGACAGTAAATTGTAGAGAGAAACAAGCCCTATAACATAGGATACAACATTTTAATGAACAGTGCTTTCCATAAAATCAATAAAATGAAAAATATACGAAATAATATAGATGTACCTACTGATTTCTTTCGAAAATCGAAAACTATAAAACTATGAACCCTTTCCGGACACAAACGGTTCATTGTGAAACAGGAAATTGTAGAGAGAAACAAGCCCTATAACATAGGATACAACATTTTAATGAACAGTGCTTTCCATAAAATCAATAAAATGAAAAATATACGAAATAATATACATGTACCGATTTCTTTCGAAAATCGACAACTATGAAACTATGATCCCTTCCCGGACACAAACGGTACATTGTGAAACAGGAAATTGTAGAGAGAAACAAGCCCTATAACATAAGATACAACATTTTAATGAACAGTGCTTTCCATAAAATCAATAAAATGAAAAATATACGAAATAATATACATGTACTGATTTCTTTCGAAAATCGACAACTATGAAACTATGATCCCTTTCCGGACACAAACGGTACATTGTGAGACAGGAAATTGTAGAGAGAAACAAGCCCTTTAACGTAGTATATAACATTTTAATGAACAGTGTTTTCCATAAAATCAATAATATGAAAAATATACGAAATAATATACATGTACTGATTTTTTTCGAAAATCGATAACTATGGAACTATGATCCCTTCCCGGACACAAACGGTACATTGTGAAACAGGAAATTGTAGAGAGAAACAAGCCCTATAACATAATATACAACATTTTAATGAACAGTGCTTTCCATAAAATCAATAAAATGAAAAATATACGAAATAATATACATGTACTGATTTCTTTCGAAAATTGACAACTATGACACTATGATCCCTTCCCGGACAAAAACGGTACATTGTGAAACAGGAAATTGTAGAGAGAAACAAGCCCTATAACATAAGATACAACATTTTAATGAACAGTGCTTTCCATAAAATCAATAAAATGAAAAATATACGAAATAATATACATGTACTGATGTCTTTCGAAAATCGACAACTATGAAACTATGATCCCTTCCCCGACACAAACGGTACATTGTGAGACAGGAAATTGCAGAGAGAAACAAGCCCTTTAACATAGTATATAACATTTTAATGAACAGTGCTTTCCATAAAATCAATAATATGAAAAATATACGAAATAATATACATGTACTGATTTCTTTCGAAAATCGACAACTATGAAACTATGATCCCTTCCCGGACACAAACGGTACATTGTGAGACAGGAAATTGTAGAGAGAAACAAGCCCTATAACATAGGATACAACATGTAACGAACAGTGCTTTCCATAAAATCAATAATATGAAAAATATACGAAATAATATACATGCACTGATTTCTTTCGAAAATCGACAACTATGAAACTATGAACCCTTCCCCGACAGAAACGGTACATTGTGAGACAGGATATTGTAGAGAGTAACAAGCCCTATAACATAGGGTACAACATTTTAATGAACAGTGCTTTCCATAATAACATCTATTACCTGGGACTTTTGTCGTATCCAAACTCTCTAATAAAAGAGTCAAAATACTAACTTTATATACATAGAAACAATCAAATGGTTTTTTTTGTTAACAATACAACAAATTAAATTAAAAACATAAAGTATGGTTGCAGTACAACAGGATGTAAGGAATTTCCTACTGCATTCGAATGATGTTTGGTCAGGCGTGTTAAGTCAGAAATTAAGGCCCCGAACAGCTGCACAATGTGGTATTAATAGTCGTAAGTGAGGGCCGCTAATTTTAGAAACGCTTCGAAATTATTGGCCAAATAAATTGTATCGATAAATAAGCCGCAACACCGAGGGAAATACTAATAATCTCGATGCCGCGGCATGCCGGTTTTGAGGTTATGGATCGGAATTTCGCCCCAAATGTGTCGACGGTAAATTTTTAATATTTGGACCCGATTTGTTCCTTTTAATAATGGATAAGTTTAACAAGCTTTATTTAAAAAACGGCATAAGATTATTTAAAAAACGACATAAACGCAAACAAAAGAAAGAATATACAGGAGGAGGTCTCATTTAATTGAGGAGCAGACTTACTAAATGCATTTTGTCCATTTTTTAAGATTATCAACCGCAAAGGTGGCATTGCAAACTACATACACAGAGTTACAATTTAATGTCAGAAACGATGTCCTAAATTAATTTTATATCATTCGAAATAAATGGCAAAAACAGAAGTATATTCTTGTGCTGTGGACATAATGCTCTTTGTTTCTCATTAAAGAGTGTTATTTAAGTAAAACTTAAGAGTCAGGTTTTGTTTTTTGTTAGGACCCTCCTTAGGGTAGTCGCAGACTTAAAAACAGTTTAAATTTTATATTGCTTAGCTATTCGCCTGATCCTCTCCGATGTTCGTTTCACTTGTGGAATCGTCAAGAGAGAGAGAGAGACCATCTTCCTCAGGCTGGCGCACCAATGACCAGTAAATGCTCGGCTCTATATATAAGCTTAGTAGTTTTACGATTGAGTTTAGTTAACACTTGATAACGGTCAGTGATACTTCTGACCAACTAAATCCTAAAATTACTGAGCTTATATACTAGAGCCAAGCATTAACCCGTGAATTTGTTGACATATCGGGTTCTGCCTTAGTAACCGCTAACTCAGATTAACAGCAGAAATAGTGGAGTAACTAAATCACGGTTTAACCATTGCATCTTAGTTAAAATAACTTGCGTAGATGGGCTAGAGTAACGGAATTTAAGCTTTTTTAGTAGATTTTATCCATTCTTTTGACACATCGTCCAAAATGCTTTCAGATTCCATTCAGCCTTCAAATTAAGTCCTTTTTTTTGTGCTTCGAGGCTTTCTTAATTAATCCGGCTCATCTTGACCCGAATATGCCTTAATTGCGCCGGCAGCGATCGTATTGAATTTCGCAATTATTGCTATCCCGAAGGAAGGACTGGGTCGGTGGCGGCTTTTGCTCGGATTCCTCCGTTTGACTGCGCCTTTTATCGATCGGGGCACCGGCTAAGAGCCTTTTGTCCTTTCCTTCGCCTTTGTCATGCAAAAATAGCTGGATTTCGCTCCGCCGCCGCCGCTAAGAATTTCCCGACCACCGGATCGTATTTTCCTCGCTCTGGGATATAATTATCCAGAGACCAAATACGACCGCCGGCAATTGCCTTCTTATATGTTCGGTTAAAAGGCAGCTTATTATTATCGAAAATCGATTCGTCTTCAGTTTTCCATACTATCTTTTATGGCTTAGTTACACAACACATAAAAATTATGTCCATAAATATCATTGTTTTAGTTTCGTTAGGTCAGGTTGTACCGAGTACCTGGATGTGTCAAAAGAATGAATCAAATTCAAAGAGGAGATTATTGTAACAAGATACCACGGTTAAACGAGATTTAGTTACTCTACTATTTCTGCTATTACTAGAGTTAGCCTTTTAGTTCTGTGGTACTAAGTGAACCTGATGCGTCAAATGTGAAATGTGGTCCTGCCTTAGTACCTCAGAGTTAATTCTGTTGTCTCTCAAGTAGGGAGGTCTTTTTAATAAGAAACTTGTAAAAATAAAAGTTAATATATACTTTATTAATATTAATTGATTATTACTAAACGATATTATTTTCACAATGAGTCTTGTGAGTTTAAAAATGAAATTTAAATCAGAAATACAAACTTTTGTCAATATACTATCTAATATACCATAATATATTTAGTAAAAATGACGGGCCACGTCACGTGACTTCTTGTGAGGCTGATGCGAATTAAGTAATCGACGTAATTAGAGGAAACAACGATCAACGAAGAACAATATAAAGCCAGTTCTCTTAGAAAACCGCAATCTCCATTTATTATAATTATTTGCATTTTAATTTTAGCGATTTTTATGTAAACATAATTGTTCCATGATCTCTTTATATCAACATATCTCTAAGTATTATTTATTCCTTCAGACTGTGTTTCGGAGGACAAAGTTAATAAAGGACCAGTGTAAAAAAGGACTCTAACCTAACCTAACCTATCGAATGGTAATTTTGTTCCTATTTTAGTTAGACGCAGAATTCCAGTAAGGTTCTTCTAGACAAGAAGAGAAGCAATGAGTATCTTAAAAATATAAGTTCAGTTTTGTGACTTTTTATTAACCTTATACAAGGTGTAGAAGTTTCATTTTTATTTCGATTTTTTCCAAATAATTTCTGAAGTAACGTCAATATTTGGATAAAAACTTGTGTCTGAGAGTTTTTTGACATGAGAAATTTGATTTTGATGTCAGTATGACCCCTACTTGTAGAGGGCGCCACCTACATGTATTTTAACCTTTGAATAAGAAGACTAAGGAAGGAACATAATGCTATCCATGTATTCATGCATGGTGGGCGGAAAAAGCGCCATAAAAGCACTCTAGGGTGGGGATCCTTGACAGTTCTGTTTGACGATTCATTTGACACATTTGAATTTGATTTGAAATTTTGTGGATTTGTTAGTCTTTAAGGAGCTTATTTTATGTTATTTATTATTTATTCTACTACTGATAGTTGTATAAAGGTAGTAAATCTAGATGGAAATTGTGGCAGCACTTAAATTAGCAGTGACCCTATCGCGATTTATCGAAAAAGACTCTAAAATAGTTGGTTGTGTAGCGTGCGGTAGATCTCGGCAAAAATTGAGTGAAATAATGGAACAACTTTTCGCTAGTAAGTGACTATATAATATACATACGTGTAGTAAACCGATCATTTATGAAATTCACTTAAATTAACTAAATTATATATTTTTCTTGCATTTTAGCTTTTATTTATTACTTGTTAAAGATTAGATGTCAAAGAATTTAGATACGTTAATTTGACTTACCTGCTTCAGTAGCGTATCGGATGTTTGTGGTAATAAGTACTTATTATAACTAATCTATTTTTATTAGAATTATATATTTTTATAACAATTTTAATAACTACCAACATTTATTCACAACGTAAAATAAAACAACAAATTATTGAGTCTACCCCAGGTCTACCCTACATCATAGTTTTACGTTTTTTAAATAAAATTAGAACGACACTGATAAACCGGAATTTAAGTCGACCATATTTGAGGCCCATCGCGGTGTACCTAAGATTTTTGATATGCTCCTTCCTTAGTCTTCTTATTCAAAGATTTTAACTGGTTTCAAGTGTAATAACTTTTCGTCCGTACCTGTATAAAACTATGGAGCGAAAAAATATACATTTTTATGACTTTTTACGTAAAAAATGTCTCTTGGCAAAAATCGCTACGAGCAACCGTTTTCAAGATATTTAGAATGGAAATAGTCAATACATGTCATTATTGACAAAAAATAAACACGTTGAGTATATTAGTTATTTGACTGAAATAATAAATTTGGAAATTTTTTTTTAAATTAATCATAAACTTTCTGCGAAAAAATTACGATACAACAGTTTCTGTTGAGTTTTTGACACAAAAACATTTTAAATTTATGATTTTAGTCTAATAACTATTTAGTCAACACGTTTAATTTATGTCAATGATGACAGGTATTGATAATTTCGATTCCAAATATCTCGAGAACCATTACTCGTAGCGATTTTTACCAAGAGATCTTTCTTACGTAAAAAATGTAGCTAATTTATATTTTTTACTCGGTAGTTTTATACAGGTACGGACGAAAAGTTATTACTCTTCAAACCAGTTAAAAAATATGTAGGTGGCGCCCTCTACAAGTAGGAGTTATATTGACATCAAAATCAAATTTCTCATGTCAAAAAACTCCCAGACACCAATTTTCATCCAAATATTGATGCTACTTCAGAAATTATTTGGAGAAAATCGAAATAAAAATGAAACTTCTACACCCTGTATCTCCGAAAGTAAGCATTTTAGGACATATATTTATATGAACTTTTTTACTTATTTTTATCAGTAAAATATGCTGCCGAAGTTTCCGGAATACAGTTCGGACCGCCCTGTATATTATAACATATGCCACAAATTGGCTATACAGCGACTTTACAAACGAGTTGTAAAATTAAAGAATGGATGGTAAATTTACTACAATAATCTGTGGCAAGAAATAACCCTCAATATTTTTATTCGTTCAAAATTGTTATTCAGTTATTTTTTTCAGTGCATGTGTCACATATATCGGTATCTCACAAACTTAGCTGCGAGAGCGCTGAAGTCATGATTACTAAATCCCGCTTAAAATGGGCTAGTCACCTATGCAGGATGCAAGAAAACCGCCGACTTAAATTCTTCTTTACGGTGAGCTTGTAAACGGTAAGAGGAAACCGGGTGGACAACTCAAAAGGTACAAGGATCAAGGATCTTTTCCATGAAAACTTAAAGGGGATAAGCATGCAGAATCATTGGGAGGAAGCAGCGATCAAAAGAACGCAGTGGAGAAGAATTGTAAACTCAATAAACAACGACAACCAAAAAGTAAAGAGACAACAAAGTAATGAGATTTTTAAATGTCCGGAGTGCGGAAGAGAGATATCATCACGTATCGGGATTTTAGAAGGGACTCTAGAAAATTAAACACTTCATTCCTGTTAAGTATATTAGAGTTAAAACCCTTCGAAAACGAATCACTACGCTCTCAAGTAACACTTTAACTATCTCTCTCGCTGAACCGTACGTATCTCCCGATCTTGGCCTATGTCATACTTCATAGGCGGCTAGTCTCTGTAGCGTCTATGCAGCAGTACTGCTTCTCGTCGCATTCCTGCGAGTTATTCACCCGGGAACTATCCGACGATGCCGGCTAAATTGAAACTGGCACCGTGAAAAACAATTTCAAATTTAACGCCTTGCCGAACCTCGTAAGAGGTGTCTGATGAAAGTTAAGGCTGGAGCCGGCCGACCTGTATATTTAATGAGGAACTGTCCATTTTTCTTGTCAGCGGGCCCATTCGAGTCTAAATTATATACATTCGTGTTTATTAATAATTATACCTGTATACGGATACGTATTAATACTAGATGTTTATAACGAGAAACCATTGTACAAACATCTAGATGACTGGTTTTTATTAAATACATTTAAAATTCTTGTTCAAAGTACCATGTGTCAATACTCGCATCAGTGTTGCTTGCATGCATTCGAAATACATTTTCCCACGAAGACAGTCAAAATTTCTCGTTTTTTTTTCAAAAATTCCCAGGAATTACTCAAAATCAATTTTACACGGAAAAACAGTAAGGTATTTTCGAGGGTATTTTCAACAAAAGTCTTATTATTGAGAGCAAACCCATTCATACAAATATGGTGCAGTTAACAGAACTATTATTATACATTTTTTTGGCGGACGGACTGAAGCGTATCGAAAACAGCGTTGTCAAGTTCTTACATTTGTACCAGCTGTGTTAAAATTTTGCTGATATTTATTTATTCTTTCACCTCTTAATTAAATCCACTACCTTTTCCAAATGATATAAATTTCGTAATGATATAAATTGTACAATAAAAAGTATGGAACTGATACGGAACGGAAGCTTACGTCTATATAGCGTCATTACAATAAAAAATACAGAACGGATATGGAATGGAAACGGAAGGTATAGTGAGAACCAACCTTTAGCTGGATAAGTTGGTATTCATCATTACGCATCACATGCCCAAGGTATGCCATTTTTCTCACTTTCACACTATGTATAATTTCTAGTTCCTTTTGCATTCTTTGGATCACGGTGTTGTTTGTGACATGGTAAGTGTATGAAATCCTGAGCATGCGGCGATAGTACCACATTTCAAAGACTTCCAAGCGTTTAGATGTAGCATCTATTAAGGGAGTCGCGTAGCGCTACTACTGCAAACCCCTGCAGCTGCGGGGGGGCCCAGGCCCAAAGGGGGCTCGAAACCTCTGAAGTCCGGGAATAAAATAATATAAAAATAGAATTATTCCCAAAATAGGGAATAGGGGCGGAGGCCGGGGAGGTGGGAGGGAGGGGCTAAGACAAGTTTCGCGGGGGGGCCCATAATTTGTGTCGCTACGCCACTGTATCAAGGTCCAAGCTTCCACTCCATATAGAAGCGTGGAGAATACGTAGCACCTTAGGACCTGTGTTCTTATAGCAATATTCAGGTGCATATTGCGTAGGGTCTTTCTAAGACGGTTAAAAAAGGTTCTGGCTTTTTCTATGCGGCATCTGATCTCTCGTGAGTGATCCCATTTCTCATCATCATTTTCTTCATTTCGCAAAGCATTGAACTCTTATTTACTAGACAAGGCTTTCTACGCCGTAAATGAATTATATTTTGATAATCGAATTTGATCTTGTAATCACTGGTCTAATGTTTGCTGTTGCTATATTTACCAATGACACCGAAATAAATTTTTTTAGAGGTCATTGATATTTACTATAAACTAACTAAAGATTTTTGAATATTATTTTTATTTTTTTTATTCTTTGACATTGTAAACATTTATAAATGTTTATTTTAAACAATAAGACTGACAATATTATTTGTATAATGTTTTGTATTATCTTTTGTTTGTGTACCTTGTTTGTTTACTTTACCTTTGTCTACAAATTGTAAAATTTTTTGGCAATAAAGGCATTTATTTATTTATTCTTGTTCAGGCTGCAGCCCAAATACGTTTTTTTTTTTATTTTCTCTAGAACAGGATGGAAATTTGGAAACGTATTACCCATCTTAGAACAAGCAAAAATGTCTATGAAGAATGCATTTACTCTTGTAAAGACAAATCCGGGGACCTACTGTAAAGTACACAAAAAAAATAACTTTTTTCCATAGCAACTGTTAAAATTGTCTTATATCTATCAAAAATAGTATATAAAATAGTACTTTAACCGCAAGGGTAGATTAAATGATACTTTAACAGCGAGGATAGGTTAAAAACTTTATTTATTCTCGCACGTTTTTTAATTGCTTCCATTTTTGAAAATTTTTGTATCCCTTTTCATAAGTTATTCGGGATTTAAATAGAAGTAGTTTGGATATGGCGTTTGTCGCCTCAACCTGAATATCTGTTGGTAATTTACTTATTTCGTTTTGTCATTTCTGGCTCCAATTCAATCAGCTATCGACACGAAAGAGAATTAAAAAATATTGACTCAAAACTGACAACTAAAGAGACAGCTTTATTTATTTGTCAAATTACATAGAAACCAAAGCCAACCCAGCACAATATTTTTTCTACTCGTTCCTTGAAATAATAATTTCTGAATATTTTTTAAAATGTAACTCGCTATGGAAACAAATATTGTTTTATACACGACAATAAAATTGCATTATTGTCTCCCGAAATTTATTCACTCGCGATTTCATCGTTTCTGTCGACGATAAAATACCATTTTATCGTCGTTATACGTTACGTATCGTACATACACATTACCTTCAGTACATACACACTATCTTCAGCTACCTCACCAAATGCTACCATACTATCACATCTAAGGTATTCCTCTCTTAAGCCCCTCCCCTCCTCCACACTAAATCTATCATCAAAGGCTCCCAAATCATTCCAATTACCTGGAACGGACAACAAACATATGTCAAGCGTCTAGCGATATTCGCCTCGGTCAGGTAACTGTAAATAATTAAATCAGAGGTCCCCTGGCGGTCAACGGGACAGTAAGGGAATGGGCCTGCCCTTGCCGCTCTGTCGATAAGTTAAAGGGTTGGAGGGGGGTGCTTTATCGCAACGGTTCCCCTCCGGTGGTGTTGGAGTATAGGAATTAATAACGGAAGGGACGCCTGTGATGTTACACGCTTGTTCTAGTAAGGGAGAAGGTGATTTGGAAAGGTTGTTACTGTGCTTTAATTATAGGGGTGCGTGACAATGGAAGTGAAACAAGAATTGAGTTGGAGAAATAATGTTTAACCAGCGATTATTATTATGCACACATGTAATAGATTTTTTAATAATATATTAATAGTATATTACATACCGAGGAGGGAAGTATTTCATTACTGTCGAGAGATTAACTAAATATCGAGACAATAATTAAAACTTTCCTCCGAGGTTTGTATATGTACTATTTTATTTAAAAAAAAATAAATATGCGAAAATTTGTCGTTTTCTGTTTTGGCATTTCCATATATATAGTTACCGATACCAGTGGTTGTTATAGCGCAAACCTTCAACAGCAAAACAAACAACTAAGTGACAGTTTTGAATTTCCCGTTCGCTTTTTCGAATTTATATAACATAGAAAGCCAGAATGTTGTCGGAAAGTTCTGATAATTAAGACTACTTTAATATTGGTACTCCACCAGAACTTACAAGAGCTGCAAAAAGAACAGAAGCCAGTTTACTTCCAGGTAGGGGGCGATATGAAAGAGCATTGAAAGTATACGAAAAATGGTGTGCCGAAAGAAATGCTAAGAATATTGCTTCGGAGACAATTTTGATGGCATATTTTAGCGACATGGCAAAGCAGAAAAAGCCATCTACTCTTTGGGCTACGTACAGCATGATACGGACAATGCTAGAATTAAGGAAAAGACTGACATATCAAAATATCACAAACTCCAAAAAAAAAAGAATTAAAAAATGAAAAAAACGTCAGAAGGTAGGTTTAAGCTGAAGAAGTCTAGCATTTCTACCAGGAGGACCACAACCACAAACTTGGAGGATTTTCTCACGAAAGCACCTCAAGAATTTCCTTCCTATTAAAGTAAGGTTTTTTTAAATGTTATTTTTTCTGTTTTTAAATATTTCTTTTGATTGTTTGAGGTTGCGCTTATAGTAGATATGTCTGGGGCATGTCGAAGTGATGAGCTACTGAAGATGAAAACTACGCTTATTGATATTTTAGAAAACAAAACTTGCATAGAAATTCCTGATACAAAAACTTATAAGAGCAGATCATTTATGATAACTAACACAAGTTGGATAGAAATTGTGAAAGAATTTATACAGTTACGAAAACCCTTCGGATACAATTCTATATCTAAATATCCGTACAAAATTGCTAGCTTTTTGAAACATCCCAATGCAAAAAACCTATACAGGTCATGCTTTTAGGCGAACAGTGGCTACGTTGCTAGTAAATAGCGGAGCTGTTATTTTACAGCTGAAGCATCTAGGGGGATGGAAATCCAGTGCTGTGGCTGAGGATTATGTGGATGCATCTGTAGCCAACCAAACTAAAACCGCAAATATGATATCTTCAACGACATCGTTGCCATCGTCTTCCTGTAGCAATTCAAACTCTTTAAATTCTTTCGTTGACATTAGAAGACCTGGCACGCACAAGTGAAACACATCATGAACTTTTTGGCTTGCATTGATTTTATTTGTAAGATTTTCCGTGTTTATTCCAATATCTATAACGGGTGGTGCCTCGTCGTTGGAAACATAGGAAATGCCATGAAAATTTTGTACTGTCCAGATATTTGCTATCCTATTAATTTTAATAACAATTAACAGGAAAGCTAATATCTTCACAGTTCAAAATTTCCATGTGTATGAATGAGTACGACTTGGATTATTTTTGTAACTACTTAAGTGTATTTAAAAACCGTGCTACAAATGTAATTGTGATCGGGAATGAATTGTAGACTGTGCTTGATCTTTGTTGTAATTTTATTCTATGGAATCGGTTATTTCTGTATTTTATATTACTTTTGTATTACCTATTATCTATTAAAATTGTATTTTTGTTGAATGCCTGACGTTTATGAAATAAATAAATAAATAATTTAAAAGTAAATTCCAAATTTTCAAGATCTTTAAAGAAACTCTTTATGTGTTCCGTTACAAATAATTTTCTGCTGGATATAAATTTACACATTATAATAACAAATTCTTCTATCTCCATTTTACTATTCATCCAGCTATATTGCTGGAAAATATAACTATTAATTTTCTGAAAGGTTTATACGTCGCCGTCGTTTTATCAACACTTCGATTGAAATAAATCAGGGCGGTTGCTCGTATTTTTGGTTTTATTTAGGTCACAGAAAAGAACTATAGAAACTAATAATAGATATACATTTCAAGTTTTTCCAGATTTATTATATTTTAATAAAAAAATTTCAAATTTTTAACCAAACTACAACTATAATAAAATAAGCACAAAGTATACATAACTGTAATAATAAAGTATTAATGTAAAGTGGATGGATATTGAGGAAGTGTGGAAACATTGCAATCAAACAGTTGATATTGGCAATTAACAACAATGTACTGGTTTACCTGATAACGTTGGTTAAATTGCATGGCACTTACCTCTAGTGGTCAGCGCTAATGCATTGGCGGTCATGCATAGGACTTTAGGTCAAAGTCGACAATAAAAAAATAGCATAACACGATAAAAATATTTTTACAACCTTACTAAATTGCTATTTTACCTGTTACCGGCAAAGAATAAAATTAAGACAATTTATATAAAACCTATAAGTGATCCCAATTAAACTTTTAGTTACGTAATCGAGAGCGCGATTTTTAAATTCATTGTTGCCAACCATGGACATATTCGACGCCGGACTGACTAACTGGAATTTAAATCTTCCCCTGGGAATTCAGGTGGTAGCTCTGCTGTAAAAAATGTCAAGTTGCCACATTTATTTATTTATTTCCTGACATTGTCATTCGTTTTGACACTTTAGTTTTGTATTACGAGTTTTTGGTTTAAATGAATTTTGTGTTGTGATACTTTAAACTTAAAATTTTTTACTAGCAAACCTTGCAGTCGAGCAATGTTCTTTTTAGAACCTCTTTTAGTGCTTAAGTGTACAAGATAGCTTAAAAACCCTCTCAAAAAACTCACTGCAACTTTATAAGAATATTTTGAATGGAAAAGCGGTAGCAATGGTCCTTTATGTTCCTTAAGTGCTGTTAAGGAGGTGAGCTTTGTTGATGTAAATAATAACTGATTATATATTTATAATTCATTTATTTTTGTTTCGTAAAATATTTTGATTAAAGGAAAATATGGAAAAGTGGACAACGCTGTGCCGGTCAAGCTTAATCACGTGACTAAAACTTTATTAGCTATCACCTATAGGTATTCTATAAAACGACAGTATTCTTTTTAATCCGCTGCGCTGTAAACGATATCAGCGCGCAGCGGCGCAGAGATTAACTAAGTTTCGGACAGGCTGACGGTATCGCCAACTACATCTCGGGCAGGTGACATGAAATCGCCCATAGGTTGCGCATCTTCTTATTTCTTATTTGTATGGGGCTTTACCAGCAGTTAACTCTAATAGGCCAATTAATAACAAGCATTAATAACCACTCTAATAACCTTTAAAAAATATAAAAAATATTTATAGTAAATTTCTGCCTGGATCGTGCAATCTAGAAACCTAATTTCTGGCTATCACTGACGCGATTTCGACCCCTCTACGTTTCCCTTGACAAGGAAAAATGACCTTTTTTCACCCCCGAACGCAATTCCTCGCGTTTTTCCTACACGCTTCCAGCGATAATTGCGCTTCCAATGCGGAAATTCGAGACCGACGTGCCAGTCACGCTACAATCCACCTCAGACCATGGACATTACAAACTATAGATTACCCAGTTTTTAATAGAAACAACTAGTGATGGGATGACTCGAGCGAAAATTCGCTGGAGTACTCGATTATTGAAATAACCGACATCGCTCGATTTTGAACGTGTTACGAGTTACGAATGCAAGCGATCCTAGAATGAAATAAATTGAAATCCGATTTTAATGTGACATACTCGATGAGAAGCCGAGCGAATTTTCTACATACATTGCAGGTAGCAAATTTATACGACGCTATCCGTTGCGTATATGAGGGACAAAGCTTTACGACCTACATCGACAATGCTTATAAACTAAATTAAGCGATCAAGCGAATCGCTTGCTACTTAAGCTTACTTCGGGTTTCTCTTATTACCGATTCTGAACCGTCCTAGAACTGTGATGCGTATGAGCAAAAGGAGGTAATAACAAGAACCCGAACAAAGCTTTATATCACTGAAAGAATATGTGCCCTGCGCACGCAACTTACTGCTTGGCGCTTGGCGTTAACGAGTACTTACAACAAGCGACGCGACTTTCCTCGCGTTTTTCCTACCTCGTATTTTTAAATATGAGCGATATTTCGCTCGAGTGATCGCTCGATTATTGCAATCGCTTGAAACTCGAGTACTTGATTACTGAAATTAATCGGTTTTTCCAATCACTAGAAATAACAGTTTAAATTATGTCTAATACAGGGTGGTTCGAACTGTAATCCGGAAACTTCGGCAGCATAATCTGCAGATAAAAATAAGCAAAAAAGTTCGTATAAATGTATGTCTTAAAATGCTTAGTTTCGGAAATACAGGGTGTATAGAAGTTTCATTTTTATTTCTATTTTTTTAAAATAGTTTCTGAAGTAACGTCAATATTTGGATGAAAATTGATGTTTGGTAGTTTTTTGACATGAGAAATTTGATTTTGATGTCAATATGATTCCTATTTGTAGGGGGCACCATCTACAAGTGTTTCAACTGTTTTGAAGAGTAATAACTTTTCTTCCGTACCTGTATAAAACTAGTGAGTCAAAAAATATAAATTTCCGTGACTTTTTACGTAAAAAATGTCTTTGTAAAAATCTCTACGAGCAACTGTTTTCAAGATATTTAGAATGGAATTAGTCTATACATGTCATTATTGACAAAAAAAACATATTGGTTAGATAGTTATTTGACTGAAATAATAAATTTGGAAAATTTTTATTTTTTTAAATTGGCCATAAATCCGAGCATAAATCTTTGTGCGAAAAAATTAAGATAAAACAGTTTCTGTTGAACTTTTGACACAAAAACATTTCAAATTTATGATTTCAGCCTAATAACTATTTAGTCCACATGTCTAAATTATGTCAATGGCGACAGGTATTGATAATTTCGATTCCAAATATCTCGAGAACCATCACTCGTAGCGATTTTACCAAGAACCTTCTTTAACGTAAAAAATGTCGTAAATATATATTTTTTTACTCAGTAGTTATATACAGGTACGGACAAAAAGTTATTACTCTTCAAACCAGTTAAAAAATATGTAGGTGGCGCCCTCTACAAGTAGAAGTCAGACTGACATCAAAATCAAATTTCTCATGTCAAAAAACTCCCTGCAACAAATTTTCATTCAAATATTGACGTTACTTCAGTAATTATTTAGAAAAAATCGAAATAAAAATGAAATTTCTACACCCTGTATCTCCGAAACTAAGCATTTTAGGACATACGTTTATATGAACTTTTTTACTTATTTCTATCTGCAGAATACGCTGCAGAAGTTTCCGGAATACAGTTCGGACCACTCTGTATATGTATTTGGTTATACCCTTCATTCTTCGTAAAAAATTTTGTTTGTTCTAAAATTGTTAATCCCGCTTATACCTTTCTAAATTTCCATACCGTTTTAGAGAAAATTATATAAAAAAAATAAAAATATAGTTAAAATGGAGTTAAAATATTAGAAAAAATATAGTAGAACATGAAAATATAAGAGTGGACCTATAATAAAGATCTATTTGTTTTACATCAGTATCCCATCTATCTCTAGTACATGACATGGACATGACTAACATCATAATTTTGTTGTTTTAAAATATTAAAGAAGCGCAAAATTTATTTAAATGTCGAACTGAAGGGACACATATCGAGCAGGACCCAATAGGCCCCAACGAAAACTGATCAAGTCGCATAGTTACAACACAAGTTCAGCAGTATTTTTGTGGATGGTTTCGAGTGTTGGAAGCAGATATCGAAGATGAAAATCGTCGGAATTGACAGCATGACCATTCTGAGCTTATGAAAAAACAATATATGTACATAGAATATATCTTCTTATAAATGTCTCTGTCTCATATACTCATGCCCATCAGGAAGTAACGATGGGTCGTGTTCAGATCCAAATCAAGATCCAGGGGCGTATCAAGCGGATGTTAATACGTTTTCCTTATCTTATTTTGCCCCCAAGAACACCCGAAGTGTCCCCCTTACATCCGCTAGATAGGGGGGAATTGGATAAATCGGCCGGAACAAAAAGCCGCAGGGGTGGCAAGAATGTTTTGTGTTTGTGGGGTATGGGGAAATTCTTGCGGAGTCCGATTGCGTGATGAAGGCAAATAAATGCAAATATTCCGAATTTAGCTAGGGTACGCCGTTATACATTAATACGGAATTTATTTTAATAAATCTGAAGCTATATAAGACCAAAATTATAATACAAGAAAGAATATAATGATTTAGAAATTTTGTTATTACTTGCTTGTAGATCGTATAGTTAGTTCTATATGTATAGAAACTCGGTTGTTTTTTATTTGTGTTTATATCAGCTCATCAAAAAAAGGAAAATGAAATTAAAAAACTAAACTGGAACTAAACTTATTGTTAATAAAAAATTATTGAACTCACCTACCAAGAGAAGGGTATACAGTAAAGGAACTAAAGTTGAAGGACTCACCTAAAAACAATAAAGAAAGTTATTAGCACATAATAGCTATTTATGTAACTAGTACCTAAAATGATGTTTTTTAGGACGAATCATTACTGTTTGCGGACGAGGCGTTAGCCGAGTCCGAAATAGTAGATGAGTCCTAAAAAACATAATTTAGGTACGTGTTACATACACTATTTTTTGTCATACGCTTTTTACAGTTTTTTAGAACGCATATTTGCAAATTTTCCATATTTGAAATTATAATGTTTGAAAAAGTTGGCTTATAAATTCATATCTTAGTAACGAGTTTGTTTATTTCATCGCATTTTGACATGTCATTCGAAATTTGTCACAAAATCACACAAATTCATCAACAATTTTAAAATGTTCCAAAATCCCGAACATATTGCTAATAAGGCCAAAGAAATCGTGTTGGATTTACTTCCTGTGAAGTCTCGTGCCATTTACCAGAAAGAATATGATGTTTTTAATGAATGGAAAGACAAAATGGCGTATTCGTTGTAAATGAAGATGTATTGCTAAATTATTTCCACGAAAAAGTAAGTACCTAGGTACCTATTTAAAAGAGGCTTTTAAATTAAAATATTCTTAAATTACAGTCACAAACATTCAAACCATCGTCAATTTGGTCGAAATATTCCATGCTGAGAGCAGTGTTAAGTGTTAAAGAAGATATTTATATTGACAAATTTCCAAAACTTATTGCTTTTTTTGAAGAGGAATTCGGTTGGTTACGAGCCTAAAAAGTCTAAGGTTTTGTCCATAAAAGAGATCGGTGATTTTTGGCCACGGCTAGTGATGAAACTTATTTACTTACTAAGGTAAGTTTGCGATAATGATTTTTAAAATATATAGATGGTTTCTTATTCCATTGTATTTGATTTTAGGTAGCTCTTGTCATTGGCCTTTGTGGAGCATGTAGAAGAGAAGAATTGTACTCTCTACGAGTGCAAGACATCATAGAAAAAGACAACAGCTGCCTTTTAGTTACCCTTGCGGATACAAAAACTAATATCAAAAGAGTGTTTCCGGTGGTGAACGAAGGGAACGTTGTCAATCCAGTTGAGTTGTATAGAAAATATGCTTGTCTTAGGCCAAAAAATGTACCACATGATTATGTCTTCATCTCTTATCGTAAAGGAAAATGCACCGTGCAACGAGTCGGCATTCATTCATTTGGGAAGATGCCATCGATTGTAGCAGCATTTTTAAAGTTGTCGAACCCAAACGAATATACAGGTCATTGTTTCCGACGTAGTTCTGCTACTCTTGCTGCAGATGCAGATGTGGATTTTACATCGCTGAAACGCCTAGGAGGTTGGAGGTAAAAATTTTAATATTTTCCGATCTTGTTCTAAACAACAATAATTATTTAGGTCGTCCACAGTGGCCGAAGGTTACATAGAAGAATCTATTGAGAAAAAGAAGAAAGTTTGCAAACTGCTAATGGGGGAAAAGAAAATCGCGACCACTTCCACGGATGTATTACCAAGTACATCATCGTTCGCATTTACTCCACCTCATCAGAAAGTAAATTTACCTGCCAATGGAGGAGTCGTTTCGATTGCAGATGCAAGTTTTCAAAATGCACAAAATTGTTCATTTCATTTTTATTTTTCCAAATAACTTAGCTTTTGATATTGTTAGTATTTAATAATTTAAAAATCAAATACAATGGAATAAGAAACCATCTATATATTTTAAAAATCATTATCGCAAACTTACCTTAGTAAGTAAATAAGTTTCATCACTAGCCGTGGCCAAAAAATCACCGATCTCTTTTATGGACAAAACCTTAGACTTTTTAGGCTCGTAACCAACCGAATTCCTCTTCAAAAAAGCAAAAGTTTTGGAAATTTGTCAATATAAATATCTTCTTTAACACTTAACACTGCTCTCAGCATGGAATATTTCGACCAAATTGACGATGGTTTGAATGTTTGTGACTGTAATTTAAGAATATTTTAATTTAAAAGCCTCTTTTAAATAGGTACCTAGGTACTTACTTTAAACAAATAACTTAGCTTTTGATATTGTTAGTATTTAATAATTTAATTATAAATATATGTATAATTTTATGTGATTTTGTGACAAATTTCGAATGACAAAATAAAACAACCAAATAACGAATTTAGACATTTTAGTCCATAAAGGTTGCCATGACGACCTTTACGGCCTAGGCCGAAAAAGAAACATTTTACGGACTGAAATGAGTCCGTAAAATAGCTGTTTTTGGGAGCGTATGACAAAAAATAAATAATAGCACTATTACAAAGTTCAACAAAAGTTATTATAGTTGTTTAAATAAAATTTCTAAAGTATTTTTGTTCCCCTAATGTATGTTTCGTTTCCTATACAGGGTGAGTCTTAAATAATTGCAAATATATTCAAGGCTGGTAAATATCGATAAAAGAAACATATTTTTTCTTTACACTTATATGTTGATATGAAAAATAAATCTTATTTTTACGTGAGGAATCTCCCCATGAGAGATGGCACGTGTTTCTTGAAACCCTCTGTATAGTATAACGGATTTTTAATTGGGGCTATGGTTTAGCAGAGTTAAAATTTCAAAATAAATTATACTAAAATAAACAATAAACTACATATATATTGCATGGTTTCAGTTTAACACTGGTATCCTATTACAGCTTAAAGATGCCGAAGAAACAGCAGAAGCAAGAGAAATGGGAGAGAAAGACAAGAACTCTCTCTCTGTCTCTCTCTTTCTCTCTCACACTCTCTGTCTATCCGCTGTATTGTTTTTCTGTAATACACTCTACGTTGTACAGGTGCTTCAAACCGTTTCAGTATCTGAATAGCTTTAGAATAAATCAATTTAATGCACGTTTGCTGTTATCGGAAACTGTGCTGCCTCTCGTCAGTCGTCGAACAAGCGCATCCAAGATCTGAACAAACAGACGATATCCAGATTATTAATGCGAGACAATTTATGGAGCAGCCATTCGTCGCTTAATTAGGGTGATAGAGAGTAATTGAAAAGGATTAAATTGGTTTTGGTTTGACTCGAAATAACTGTTATTAGTTCTGACCACGTTGAGGAACAATGTACATTATTTTGTTGTGTTCTACTTAAGTTGGATTCGTTTGTATGTCGTTGTAAGACCGAAGTCATGGCTAGTTATGGTCTAAACAGAGAAATGGCACATTATAATAAGAAAACATTAACACATAAATACATATACAGTAGGGCATTCAATTCATATACCCGGGATCCCGGACATTTTTTCAATCCCGAAATCCCGGGATTGTCTTTTCTTTAATCCCGGGATTTTCGGGATTCATCATTACATTTTTTCTTTAATTTAAATCGTACACAAGTCTTTTTTGATAGTACAATATGCGCTTATAAACAACCCTGAATGTTTGATCAAGTTTGAAAATTATGAAGATATAGTTTGAGTGATAATACTCTTGATCGGCTTGGTTTTTTTTAAGAAATTTTTTCAAAAACCAAACACCAAGTTTAGATCCTCATCTTTGTTACTGCATAAGTTGTTATTTTAGTATCTTAGTAATCCTGTGTTATGCTGTATTCGATTGGTTATGTAAATTAAATAAAAAATGTATATTTTAGTTCCTTTTATGTTTTTTTTTTGTTAAATAAACTTATATGTTATGTTGTTTTGTAATGGGGTTGACGTTTAATTTATGTTAATGTTTTTTTTGTTCAATAAAATTTTGTAAAGAAAGAAAATGTAATATAATTCCAACGTAATTAATTTTTTCGTGAATCCCCGGACCAATCCCGGGATCCCGGGATCGAAAAATTATAATCCCGAAATCCCGGGATTGAAAATTTCTTTCGGGATTGAATGCCCTAATATACAGGGTCCGGCAATAGTGCGTCGGGCATCTGTAGCTCCTAGAATAAAAAACTTGGCAATTTTGTTTAAGTGTAAACCTAAGGGTGCGTTTAGACTTGAGCGCGCACGGCATTCGTTCGCGCTCTCGGCTCCGTTCAAATTAAAAACTTATTTTTCGACGAATGAAGTGATCCATTTGTGCGCGCACAGCAGAGTTGTGTTGGCGAAAATAATGGACGACAAAGAAATAGTCGAGACTGCAGTCATTGTTATGCACAGCTTAATTATTAAAAAGGAGAAAAATCGAAAATATCGTCGCTGGTGGCAAACCCAAATTTTTAGAAATCGATATAATTTACTGCAACAACGTAGTGTCTGAGGAGGGCTATGATAACTTCAAAAACTTTAGAAGAATGACCAGACCCGACTTTGAATGTTTACAAAGTTTAGTAACATCAAAAATTACGAACAAAAGATACAAATTTTAGAATAGCAATTTCATTAGTATCGACATACAATATTAATTTTGTTTACAAGAACTTGCCATGCGTTATTTACCATTTTTTAATAATACAAAGAATGTTTAACATCCCATAATATAGGCAACTTTTCATATTCTTCAATTACTAATAACGAAGATTCATTGATCCACTCCATAATTTTAATAAAGAAAACGAAAAAGAATCACACACGCGCGCACGAACGCAGACAAAATAAATTGCCGGTACAAACTGAGCGTTCGCGCATACATAAAATCCCTTTGAGCACGGACCAAAAACCGACACCAGACGGCTCACGTTCGCGGCTGCTCGCGCACAGACAGATTCAGAGTGAGCGTGCGCGCACAGCCGTTTACTTGAGCATTCGCGGAGGATCAGTGCGTGCGTGCTCAAGTCTAAACGCACCATAAAGTATGTACGAGGATCAAATACGTTTAAATAAAATATACGAAGGCCTCCCTATAAGAACAATGAGAGGATTTACGTCACAGTATTGAAGGAGGACAGAAAATCGAGTCGAATGGTTTCAAGACATAGGTTCATCCTTGTTAAGTCAAACCTCCTACAACACAAGGATATACTTATGTAGGAAATGCATTGAAATTCTATAGCCATCCTTCAACATCGGGACAGGAATTTAAGCGGTACCCTCCGTATACTTTATTTTAAACGTATTTGACGAGGATGTATTTCAGAAAAATATTTTAACCTCTATAGGGTGGCTCAAAAAAGTGTGAGTGGATCGAGATGATTTTTTTTTAATGAAACACCCTGTATATTATTGCATTTTTGGCTTCCTTTCAGATTACTTTACATAATCCTAAAATATGTCCCAAATATCCAAATATATTATTTCGATACTTTCAGAGATATTAATAAATAAATAAAAAATCTATATTTTTCAGCATTTCTTAAAAAAATATTAAAAATACAAGAACTGTCCTGAAATCAAAACTCTATTAGGCATTTACTTAGGTATGGTCTGTATTTACTCTGCTATAAGTATGGAAATCGTAAATCATACGGGATGTTTTTGAAATACTTGAAATACAAAAAAAAATAATTTTTTAACTCTCCATCTAATAAAAAAATAATATGCAGGATGTTCCATTTAAAAAGAAAATCGAAGAAAAATTATTTTATATTTTGAAATATTTGGCGTAGAAATTTGAACATTCTGTATGATTTAAGATTACGATATTTATAGCAAAGTTAACCAAAATGAACAAGAGCTCACTGCTAAGCTTATAAGTTATTTTTCTCGAGAAAGAGACGCTGGTAAAGTAAATAAAAATTTCTCACTGAACACACTTGCATACTTGTCTATATGTATAAAAGCGGTCGGTAAAAAAGTAATTAATACAGTTTTTAAAATAAAAAACGTAAAATACAAGCATCGTTACCAATGGAAATATGATTATGACAATATGATGACAATGTGAAGACAATGAAAAGTTGGTTTCCATAACAATGTGTAATTTGTACTTTTTAAAACCAATGAACTGTATAAAATTGTGATTATTTTGGATATATGTCCAAATTTTAATGCGCATGCGCAAAGTAAGGTACTCGGGAAAGGCAAACCTATTGAGGGTTTCATAAGTGCAATAAAGAATGTTAGAAAATGGCATGTTGTTATGTTGGAGACATATTTTTTAATGCTAAACTTGGCGTTGATTTATCCACGTAAGGGTATATATTATTATGATCTGTGGTAACGATGAACGATGGCTGAACAGTCTTAATATCGTAACAAAATACCTACTTAAACTTTAAAATGTACAGTTTTTTCAGCTTAAAACTATTTATTATTTAACAAGCTTTTCAGGAACGCAGAGTGTTGGAAAAACTTTACTACCGATAAAATAGCGTAATTAAAAATCAGCTAAAGCAAGCGGTATAATTTCTGTGCACGTGTTTATGGAACATTTTCTGATTTTATGACAGGCTTGCGCGCCTCGAATTCAAATATAATATGGCCAACGACATGCAAAAAACCGTACGGAACGCCTGTTTCGGAATGCTTAATTCTCTTTTTAACATAAAGCAATAAATTGTCTAATAATTCTACCTTAAATCATTAAAATTAATTCTTAAATTATATAGGCTTCATAAAAATTACATAAATATCTATTAATTATCGCACAAATATGTAGAATGTAGAATGAGTAGGAGGGGGGGTTAATCACTGCGACCTTAAAGATACCCCTTCCTTGAGTCATCACACAGTCTATAACCCATCATACCCCTGTTGTAGAGGGGACAGGGTATTTCCCATCCTCCCCTGACAACAGTTCTTCCTCCGAGGGTACACACCCTTCCACGGTTGGAGTTTGGCCCTCCGTGCCGCTCTTCACAGTCGAGGAGCTTGCCTCCGGCTGAGGAACCCGTGAGGTGGAGGCTGGAGGATCTGTCTCCATTTTCTCCACCTCTTTAACTTGGTCTCTCCTTAGACCTGATACCGGTGTTGTCCCTTATCTATAATAGAGGATATGTCCCTCTTTCTCTATTGCCTCCTTGGATTAGAGGTCAATTCCTATTGTGAGGACC
This sequence comes from Sitophilus oryzae, assembly GCF_002938485.1. Classification (NCBI taxonomy): domain Eukaryota; kingdom Metazoa; phylum Arthropoda; class Insecta; order Coleoptera; family Curculionidae; genus Sitophilus; species Sitophilus oryzae. Next base: position 1,376,393 of record NW_022147575.1, on the reverse strand, counting down.
TAACCATGACCCTCCTCCGTCGAGTTGATGACTCGCCAACTCGATGTCCTTACATTGAAGTTCTGACAATGGCTCAGGGCAGGTTGGTGGTGTCTTTCCCCTTGCTCCTCGGCAGAAAGACCGTGATGGCCACCCCTTTAGGGATGTTTTCTCCCTTCACTGTAATCAGTTCGGGCCTTTGCTAATTTTTAAGCTTAGGATCGCACAAATATACCTGGGTATTAAAATACAGCTTATTCACTACCAGTCAATTACTTTTGTTTTTAAGTAACGGCGCTTCAAGTGCAACACAAAATATCATCCTACACATTTTTTTGCTCGTAACTGATTTTTTTCCGTCTACTAAAGACAAATATTACGAGAATTCTCCAGCAGAAGCCTTAATCCGCAGATAACAATTAATGCCATATTATCCTTAAATTGTGGGTTTAACCAAAGTGGTTTGAACTAAAAACAAAAACAAAAAATTTTTCAAAAAATTCAAAATTTTCGAAAAAAAATGTTTGTGGAAAAAACCTCATAATCGTGTTTCTCGGGTCGAAATATACTACCCCTAAAAATATTTGCACTTATTTAAGACTCGCCCTGTATAAGAAATAATAAAAATAGACACAGAAAAGTGCGCACTAAACTGGCAATAATATCAAATTTGTCAAGAAAAATGTCAAACAAAAATGACAAAAATTACGAATATAAAAATTGTACTCGTTTTCTTCCTTGCCATTTTTAGTCAATTATCTAGAAATTTTAGTACCTTGGTTTTATTGAGAGACATAGTTGGAAAAGAAAAACAAATACTTGTACGAAATTTGATCAAGCCACTATACAGGGTGGTTCGAAGTGTATTCCGGAAACTTCGGCAGCAAAATCTGCAGATAATTAAAAAAGTTCGTATAAATGTATGTCCTAAAAAGATTAATTTCCGAGATACAGGATGTAGAAGTTATATTTTTATTTTGATTTTTTCCAAATAATTTCTGAAGTAACGTCAATATTTTGATGAAAATTGGTGTCTGGAAGTTCTTTGACATGAGAAATTTGATTTTGACATCAATATGACTCCTACTTGTAGAGGGCGCCACCTACATATTTTTTAACTGGGTTGAAGATTAATAACTTTTCGTGCGTACCTGTATAAAACTATTGAGTAAGAAAATATACATTTACGACGTTTTTTTACGTAAAAAAGGTTTTTTGGTAAAAATTGCTACGGGTAATAGTTCTCGAGATATTTGCAATCGAAATTATCAATACTTTTCATCATTGGCATAAATTAAACATGTTGACTAAATAGTTAATACACTGAAATAATAAATTTGAAATGTTTTTGTCCCAAAAGTTCAACAGAAAATCATTTTTTCGAAGAGAAGAAATTTATGATTAATTTAAAAAAAATAAAAAGTTCACAAATGTATCATTTCAGTCAAATAACTATCTACTCAATATGTTTATTTTTAGTCAATAATGACACGTATTGACTATTTCTATTCTAAATATCTTGAGAACGGTTGTTTGTAGCGATTTTTACCAAGAGACATTTTTTACGTAAAAAATCACGGAAATTTATATTTTTTCACTCAATAGTCTTATAGGTACGGACGAAAAGTTATTATACTCTTCAAAACAGTTAAAACACATGTAGGTGGTCCCTTCTATAAATAAGAGTCATATTGACATCAAAATCAAATTTCTCAGGTCACAAAACTACCAGACACCAATTTTCATCCAAATATTGATGTTATTTCATAAGTTATATTGAAAAAATCGAAATAAAAATGAAACTTTTACACCCTCTGTCTCCGAAACTAAGCATTTCAGGACATACATTTATACGAACTTTTGTACTTATTTTTATCAGCAGAATATGCTGCCGAAGTTTCCGGAATACAGTTCGGACCACCCTGTGTACAACTAAGCTTCAAAAACGACTTTTCCAAAACATTTCTTCCAAAAAAAATCCGTGGTAACTTTTTTTTTTGTAATTGTGGTGGAATGAATCTTGAAAAAGGAAGCTAAAAACTATTAAAAAAAGAACAGAAAATAAGACCTTCCGATCGCTTGTCTCATAATTTCATTTCATATTTCGCTGGTATTATTTGCGATCGATTTATTTATCAAAGTTTAACGTTGGCAAATTTCCCACGAGATCCGCGTTTTTATCGTTTCTCTCCGCTTCCGGATTTGAATCCAGGCCTTACTGGATTTTATTCCTCTCCCGAAGGAACTGTTCTGGCCTCTGGATTTTTTCCCGCTCTCTTTGCCCGCTACGTTCGCTTATGTTTGTTCCTCGTTTTTCTGGCTTCGAATTCGTCAAGTAGAAAATGTTTAATACATAATATATAAAAGTTTCGCTGATGACATAGTCCTAATTGCCAATAGTTCTGAAGAACTGCAAGCACAAATTAATGAACTAAACACAGCCACCAATAAAGTGGGTCTCAAAATGAATTTTGAACAAACTAAAGTGATGTACAACAAACTAGTGGAAAGAAAAGACACTCCAATAAATAACACAACACTGGAAATAGTAGAAGAATATATATATTTGGGACAAGTAATACACAGCTCGGGATCTCTATTACCAGAAATCAACAGAAGAATTAAGTTAGCATGGTGTACTTATGGAAGAAACTCAATCATATGCAAATCTAGAATGCAGCTCTATCTAAAGAAGAAAACATTCGACCAATGTGTACTCCCAACTCCCAGTCCTGATCTATGCCTGCACAACCTGCAATAGACATTTAAAACGGATATAAAAAAACTGCACATCGCACAACGTTAAATGGAACGAAATATGCTGGGAATATCCAAGAGAAAAAAAAAGACCAAGACCGTAAAAGAATAGAGTGGATACAACAAAAGATCCAGGTTATAGATGTCATCCACAGAGTCAAATCCCTCAAATGGCAATAGGCAGGACACCTGGCAAAAAGAACAGATAACTAATTGCTAAAATATTTTTATTAAAAGAAATAATGTAAAAGTGGGCAACGTTGTGCCGGTCAAGTTTAATCACGTGACTAAAACTTTATTTTGTATGATCTAGAGTTTATGAATATTTTTAGCCGACCATACCAATAGGTATGGTAGGCTTTTAAGATCGGCAAAAAAAAAGTTTTTTTAATTTCACTCAAAATGAGTTATTTGGGTCATAAATGACCTAAATACAAAATATTTTCATGGTGTCTGTCTGTCTGTCTGTCCGTCTGTAACACGATAACTCAAAAACCGCTGAACTGATTTTAACCAAATTTTGCACAAAAATACTGTGGCACCCGAGAATCTGGCCATTAGTTTTTGGTGGGGTTGGGAGGTTGGTAAGGGGGTATGGGAGGGGGTTAAAAATTTAAAAAAATCGTAACTCCAAAATTACAGTAGCTAGCGAAACACGGTTTTCAAATTAAGATTAGGAATAATATTTGCAACAAAATTTGTAATAACATCAAAATCAGTCAAAGTTGCAGTTTTCGAGATATTAACATATTTTAGTATGGGTGGCTATACGTGCCTCCCGACGCCAATTTTTTTTTAAATAAGATGCTGCTTCCTAACTGTATAATTCATAACGTCGCGTCATAGAAAAAACATAAAAATACTAAAGCTGTCTAGAATTGTTAGAGTATCGAAATACCATGAAAGAAATATATGGGATTGCAAGCGCTAGAACGTATCCTCCGACATATTTCATGTTTCCATTTTAGGTAGTGAAGGCCTTCGTGTCGTATAGTACGGGCCGTTTTCGTCCTTTGTATAGAAGAAGCCGGCATGTTACATCGAACTGATTTTAAAGATAAGCATTTGGCTATTCAACCTACCGGTTGATTTAGAAGATATCCCTCTCTGTTCTTCTCTATACCACCTATATATTACTAAATTATAATATAACTATTCTTTGGGATATACAACTTTCGATGTAAAAAAAATTGGGTGTATGCGCATATTTGGAGTGAAACTTTTACTAACAGTTATTAAATAATAATAATAATAATAAATAACGCTTTATTGTGCAAAGAGCCAAAATAGCTTCATCGACAAAGCATTTACACAACAAACAAAAGCACAAAAAAATACAAATAATAAAAAATACACAATACAAATCATACAATTCAAAAAAAATTTAAGTCATCAAAATTACAAATAGAACACACATGGACAATTATTTCAGAACACAAAAAAGGTGTATCAATAAAATTTTACAATAGGAATATTGTAAATAGATACAATCTTAAGAATTATAAAATATTAAATACTTCACCTTTGACCAGTGTGTGAGATGATCAAAATTTCAAAATTCAAAATTGTTCATGATTAAACATTAACAAAAAAAGTCGCTCACCGCATATAGGGCTCTCCAGTAAGGATGATTTCAGAGCTTTGCGAAATGCGGGAAAGAATGAAAGCGACTTGATATTCAAAGGCAGATGATTGTACATTTTTTTGGCATTGTACAGTATTGAACTTTTAACTAGTTCTGAGCTCGGGGTTGGCAGATAAAGATCGTGCTCCGCATTCCTGAGTGGATACTTATGAGATTATGAGATGGCCTTTCGGGAATAGCAGATATGTGCTTGCAGATTAAGCAAACGGATTCAAAAATGAATAAAGAAAAAAGAGTCAGTATTTTGAAATTTTTAAAGAAATCCTGGCAGTGAGTTATACTGTTCAGTCCCAATAAATATCGAACTGCTCTTTTTTGAAGTCTGAAAATACGATCAAATTTTGTTGCGCAGCAAGTACCCCAGAATGGAAGGGCATAACGAAGATGTGATTCAAAAAGGACGTAATAGGCTATTCTAGAGGTTGATAAATTGAAGGATTTGAAGGGCATGTTTGAAAATGTGTAGTTTGAAATGTTGAAAGAGTAATAAATTAAAAAAGATAGTTTTTTACACGAAAATCATATTTTTTTTGCGTGTGACAAATGTGTAATAAATTAAAAAAAATAGTTTTTTACACCAATGGAATAACTTGAATAAAAATATAGTTTTAAAGTCTCCAACTAAATATTTAACATTTACAGAAAGTCAATCAATATACCAAAGTATTTTTGTTTTCAACATGTAGGAGAAAAACCATAATAACCGAATAACTGAATGTGATTTTATCTTAAAATTCGTATAAATACACTACAACGTTAGATTTTTAATTATAGTTTTCATCTGAAGAATGCAGTGGGCATGTTTTTCGTTGTTTTATTCCAGCCTTCGCACCAAGCGATTATGCAAACGAATTCACAGAATTAATCTTCGTTGTGAGTCGTTGAACCAACCAGAAAGAGAGAAAAAAGTTGAATAAAACAACAAACTAATAAAAATGCTCCTATTAAAATAAAAACTTTTATTTATTCAAAACTCTAGCTTTAAAATATTTTTATATTTTACTTTGTCTTTCTATCTGATTACTATAATCTCCAAAATAGTTTTGTTTTTAAACGTCACAAAAATATTAATTTTTGCGACGTGATTGACAATATCTATATACAGGGTGACAATTTGAAAACGAACAGTATTCAATATTGCCCCTGCCGCTGATAGTATGAAAATTTGGCGAAACACGTCAATTTACATATCAAGGGGGACAATTTTTGAGCCATTTGTTGTCGTGGTACTTTCAACCCATTGACCCTCAGGGCACCCACTCCTAAAATTTTAAATAGCAGCCCCTATTTCTTTTACAATTTTTGTGTTTCTTATAGAATTCTAAATTAACTGCATTATTTTTTTGAGAATTTTATAAGGAACACAAAAATGGTAAAAGAAATAGGGGTTGCAATTTAAAATTTTAGGGGTACGTGCCTTGGGGGTCAAAGGGTTGAAAGTAACACGACAACAAATGCCACAAAAATTGTCCCCCTTGATATGTAAATTGACGTATTTCGCCAAATTTTCATACTATCATCGGTAGAGGTAATATATTAAATACTGTTTGTTTTCAAATTGTCACCCTGTATATATATGTATATAGCAACCACGACACAAACAGTGTGCAGTAAACACAGCTATGTCTGGTCTTACTTTGATTTTTATTATTCAATGTTTCATTCAAAGATTAATAAAAAATTTCAATTTTAACGTATAATTTTTAATAATATTTTCCTAATAAAAGCAGTTTTATAGATATTTTATTAATAAACGATTATATTAATTATATAAATTATACTTTAAATTGTTAGAGGAGTCTATAATTTTTATTTAAAGCCTCAATAAATCAATGATTATCCATAATCCTATTAAAGTATTACTAAAAATTTTCCCGGTGGTATTTATAATTTAACATTTTTTATCTGTAAAATTATGGCGGGGCTCAATTTCATGTTGAAACCCAATACAAATGAAAATTAATAGCTCTGTAAATCTACCGAGTCTGTGTCGTGATTGTAGGTATATATTATTTTTAATTTGTTTTTTAAGTTAAGTAATAGCATTATGGTTAAAAATATGTAGGTGTTTTTTAAACACAATGTATATACAGGGTTGTTCACCACATACGACACGGAGTATTGTAGCTAAACGATGAGATTTTTACAAATTGTAAGTCTTGGGTTCGATGAAGGACTATTAGAGGTACAATTTAAAAATAATTTTACAAGATACAGAGTGTCCCAAATAAGTAAAAAATATCAAAGTTGTATTTTTTTAAATGGAACACCCTGTATATTATTGCATTTTTAGTTTCTACGATTAAAATAAAGGTAAATTTGATTAAGGTTTATTATACTTAAACCTTACCGTTTTTGAAATATTTTCAATTTTGTGAAATTGCAGTAAAAATTTTAAGGCTTCATTTCTCTAAGGGTACCAAAGTTTTTAATACTAAATATTTACTGAAGTTTATTTATTGATCAGTTATTGTGTTACAATAATAAAAATAACACTACCTTATACAGAGTGTCTAAAAAATTTTTTAAATAATTATTAACTTCAAACGGCAATAACTTGTTTAATTTAAATGGAACACCCTGTATATTTTACGAGAATCAGATGCACAATTTAATTGTCTATCAAATTATATTATACCATATTTTACCTATCTCTTTAAGTTTCCGTAGAAAATGCATTTTCTGTAATTTAGAACTTATTTATCAATATACCCATGGAATATTGACATTTTAGATTATTTTTAAAGATGTACCAAATTTTTAAAGAGTACAGATACTAATATTGTGGATATAATTCGTTTATTTCATTAAAAAAATAAAAAAAACTGTTTAAATATTGGTTAAAGAGAACCAATTAATATGATTCCAGTATTCAAACTACATTAACTGACTGCGTTGATTAATAATAATTGCTCCAAATACTAAAAAACTGAATTTTGTATGGGTATTAAACAGTGTGATAAAAAGTAACACCTAAAAATGATATTTCATTTTTTAATAAATGCTTATTTATAACAACAGAGATTTTAATTTTAATAACTTATTAATATATTGATTTCTGACTCAAATCCACATTTATTTAGAATAATTTATTAACGAATACAATTAAGTATGTAATTAATTAGTATATGGGCGGAAATAATATCACTAGCGTGTACCCGCGACTTCGTTCCCGTCGAATTAATCATTTGTAATGGTGATGATAAAGCAAAGCAAGAATTGCCATTAACATAAAAACTGGATAAAATTTTCTCACATTTATGTCAGCATGAGAAAAACAATATGGCGATATTATTATATAACTTGGTAATATTTGAGGAGTAGTTTCATCTTGTTGGAATTTGACTTTAGAAAAATCCGTTTGCTAAAAATAAGCTTTTTACGTCAAGCAGTTTAAGCAGAATCGTGATTAATCAATTACCCAACTTTTTAGAACACCATGTATGATTTTTTAAAAAAATATGTAAAAAAACAAAATAAATTATGCGTGTCCAAGCGTTTTCCCGAAAGACTAACCGCTTTTTAAGTAACAAATATTGTAATATTTGAGGGCCGTTTCATCCTCTTGGAATTTGAGATTCGAGAAACCCCTTCTTATTGAACCTCTACACCCCACAGTCAATCCGTTTGCCAAAAATCATTTTTAAACGGCAAGCAGTTTAAGCAGAATCGTGATTACTCAATGGTCAAATTTTATGAAACACCCTGTATCATTTTTTTAAAAATCTTAAAATATGTAAAACAACAAAATAAAATATAAACGGTTTAAGAGTTTTTCCGAAAAACTCACCGGTTTTTAACTAAAAAATATTCTAATATTTGAGGGGTGGTTTCACCCCCTCAAAATTCGAGTTTCGAAAAATCCCTTTTCATCGAACCTCTACACCCTACAGTCAATCCGTTTTCCAAAAATCAGCTTTTTACGTCAAGCGCTTTAGGCAGGATCGTGATTAATCAATGACCAGATTTTTCGAAACATCCTGTATATATTTAAAAAAATCTTAAAATATGTAAAAAACAAAATAAAATATATGTGTTTAAGCGTTTTTTCGGAAACTTGACCGTTTTTTAAATGAAAAATATTGTAATATTCGAGGGGTGGTTTCACCCCTTGGAACTGGAATTTCGAAAAACCCCTTCTTCTCGAACCTCTACACCCTAGAATCAACCTGTAGGTATGCCAAAATTGAGCTTCTTACGTTGAGTAGTTTGAGCAGGATCGTGATTAATCAGTGAGTCAGTCACTTAAGGATTTTATATATTAGTATAGATTCTATAAAATGCCCTGAGGATACATTTAAAGTTCATACTTACATTGTCTGAAATCTGAGAAATATCTTTTCTGGCAATTTTCCTGATACGATAACTTTATCGTTGACACACCCTGTATTTATGAAATACCATCTTCATCTTCACGAAAGTTATGCAAAGATTTTTCCTTGCATTCTAGGTACGTGACTCTGTTTCAGTTATTCCACCGACTCGCCCTTCAGTGCCCTAAAGGCACTTGCATGCCGACATGACTATTATCGTATCGTGGGGGTTTTAAAGATAAGAATCTAATAGAGAGGGGTGATTTCCTAGTTAGAAAACACGTTTAGATGTTGAAAGAACGATTTCATAAATACCTGGGGGCTGTTATTGATGGGGTAGCTTCGAGTAAATGTTTTCTTGATTTAATTTCTTTGCTTTCATAATTTAACTCAACCGATGTATAAAAGGTTTCATTAAAATACTATTTAAATATAGTTTTAGATAATATATACGTGCTTGACAGTGAGAATTGTATTCTAAGGCTTCATTCAGACCTTCGCAATAGTGGAATAAATTAGTGGTTTCAAATACACTTCATACTTTTTAGTTTATTTAAAATCACAATTCAAAAATGTATAGAATATCCTAGCGACAGAGCTATCTATAGGGTGGTCCGAATTGTATTCCGGAAACTTTGGCAGCATATTCTGCATAAATGTATGTCCTAAAATGCTTAGTTTCAGAAATACAGCGTGTAGAAGTTTTATTTTTATTTTGATTTTTTCCAAATAATTTATGAAGTAACATCAATATGTGAATGAAAATTAGTGTCTGGGAGTTTTTTGACATGAGAAATTTGATTTTGATGTCAATATGACTCCTACTAGTAGAGGACGCCACCTACATATTTTTTAACTGGTTTGAAGAGTAATAACTTTTCGTCCGTACCTGTATAAAACTACTTAATAAAAAAATATACATTTACGACGTTTTTTACGTAAAAAGTGTCTCTTGGTAAAAATCGCTACGAATATTGGTTTTCGAGATATTTGGAATCGAAATTATCAATACCTGTCATCATTGGACATAAAATAAACATGGATGACACTAAATAGTTATTAGACAGATCATAAATTTGAAAGTTTTTGTGCTAAAAGTTCAACAGAAACTGTTTTATCATCATTTTTTTGCAGAAAATTATATGATTAATTTAAAAAAATAAAAATTTCTCAAATTTATTATTTCAGTGAAATAACTATCGACTCAACGTATTTATTTTTCGTCAATAATGACATGTATTGACTATTTCCATTCTAAATATCTTAAGAACGGTTGCTCGTAGCGATTTTTACAAAGAGATATTTTTTACGTAAAAAGTCATAGAAATGTATATTTTTTTCTTCGGTAGTTTTATACAGGTACAGACAAAAAGTTATTACGCTTCAAAACAGTTAAAACACATGTAGGTGACGCCCTCTACCAGTAGGAGTTATATTGACATCAAAATCAAATTTCTCATGTCAAAAAACTCCTAGATACTCATTTTCATCCAACTATTGACGTTACTTCAGAAATTATTTGGCAAAAATCAAAATAAAAATAAAACTTCTACACCCTGTATCTCTGAAACTAAGCATTTTAGAACATACATTTATACGAACTTTTTTACTTATTTTTATCTGCAGAATATGCTGCCGAAGTTTCCGGAATAGAGTTCGGACCACCCTGTATATCGAGTTGTATCCATAGAAAAAACTTAATATTTAGCTTATAATAGTATATTACATACCGAGGAGGGAAGTGTTTCATTTATGGTTTCATTACTGTCGAGAGATTGAAATTGTTAATCGAGACGCGGAGCTTCGAGATTAACTAAATCTCGAGACAATAATGAAAACTTTCCTCCGAGGTTTGTATACTATTTTATTTTATTTACAACCACATCATTAATTAAAAAATAGGGACAGTATTTTATTTTCAAAAAAAAAAATATGCGAAAATTTGTCGTTTTCTGTTTTGGCATTTCCATATCTATAGTTACCGGTATCAGTGGTTGTTATGGCGCAAACCTTCAACAGCAAATCAAACAACTAAGAGACTGAATTTCTCGTTCGCTTTTTCGAATTTATATAACATAGAAAGCCAGAATGTTGTAGGAAAGTTCTGATAATAAAGACTACTTTAATATTGGTACTCCATCAGAACTTATAGAAGCTGCAAAAAGAGCAGGAGCCAGTTTACTTCCAGAGAAAAGTAGGGAGCGATATGAAATAGCACTGAAAGTATACGAAAAATGGTGTGCCGAAAGAAACGCTAAGAATATTGCTTCGGAGACAGTCTTCATGGCATATTTTAGCGACATGGCAAGGCAGAAAAAGCCATCTACTCTTTGGGCTACGTACAGCATGATACGGATAATGCTAGAATTAATGGAAAAGACTGACATATCAAAATATCACAAACTCGTCGCTTTTTTAAAACGCCAGAATGTGTAGGTTTTAAGTCAAAGAAGTCTAGCATTTTTACTTTCAACAAATAAATGTAGTAAAATCTTCAATTATTATTGTTAATCTTCTTGTTTATTTTTGTATAAGTATTTAATAAAGATATTACAAGAATATTTTGCTTAATTAAATGAGACGAGAAATAAGAAAAACCGAGTGAGGGAAATGGGTGAGGGAAATGGGGGAAGGAGGGAAGAAATGTAGATAATTTGACACTTTCAATTTTTTTAAAAGTCACAATGTCAGTATTATATATGTGGTCTTTGAATAAGAAGACTAAAGCTTGATTTTCATGCATCCGTTGTCCGACGATACGATGATACGATATTAATTTTATTGGTTGAATTTAAAGTTCTTCGGTTGGTTAGAAACGATTAACCAATCGAAGCATTTAAATACAACCAATGAAATTAAAATCGTATCAACGTATCGTCGGACAACGGATGCATTAGAATCAAGCTTAAGGAAGGAGCATATCAAAAATCTTAGGTCCACCGCGATGGGACTCAAATATGGCCGACTTAAATTCCGGTTTATCAGTGCCGATGCCTTTCTAATTTTATTTAAAAAAACTATGATGTAGGATAGACGTGGGGTAGACTCAATATTTTTTTTTTATTTTACGTTGTGAATAAAGAAATTGCGTTTCTTTAAGTATTTTTTCAACCAAACAAACTTACGGGACAGGGGAACGAATAGGGGTGCTGGGCGGGGTAAAAGCGTACAAACCATAGACTTAAAATAAAATATAGACTGAGCATCTCATTCATAAATAGCTGGAATATGCGGTCAGACACTGTCTTGTTATTGTTGTGTTATTGTTTTAGGTTATAACGAGTGCGACACGAGCGATAGATAGGTTGTCTCTGTCGTAACGGTCGTTCCCCGACGACTCTGCCGAGAAACACAACACTGTCTTTCGTTTCTCAAGTACACCTGAACTCTCCGTATCATAGCCGGGAAATTTTTTTATTGTAATTAAGCTATAATTAAATTAAAAATATATCGTATTTAAACTTTTTTATATTTTATTAAGATTTAGGACAGGTTTTTTAAATAAAAGTTTAGAAAAAACAATTTAGAGTCCAAAAAGTATAAAAATAATAAAATACACGTTATAGAAGAAATTTTGTAATCGAAATTACGTAATTTTTGAAATTAATAATAAATTATTAATTTTAATCAAACATTTACAACCCCTAATATTAATCAAAACAGGATCTATTCCACAGATATAATAGAATCGGCGACAAGGAGAGAAAAAAATAATATATGATTGTTGTAATTTTTTTTCTGGTTAAGTTATGTCTTATGTAAATTAGAGAAAACATAAATCCAATCCATTAAAGCAAGGAAGGTGATAGGAAGTGGATAAAATGAAAACTACATTTATTTAACTCGGTACTGTCTTTATTATACCGGGTGCGTCCCAAAAGTGGCTCATCCCCATAATTTTTTTATATTTTCAAATAAAAACTAAGATTTAGTATGTTAGTATATGACATAAATTAGGATTGATTGACGCATTCAATTGTTTTTGGTCACTTCCTGTTTCATCGGAAATGACTATAACTTTTAATTTTTAAACGGCACCCTTGGTATATTTTTACTTTATTCGATAGAAAATGACACTCTGAATAGAATGACATATGATATGTCAACTTTTGACATTTTCGCATATGGTTTAATTGTAATTGTAACACGCGGTTCATAACGACAATTTGACTCGAAATACCAAGTGTGTGGTATCAATATATTCATAAAAAAATGCTTTTTCCAAATATGCTAACGAGTCACCCTTGTTCCATTTGAAAAAATTGACATATGTATGATTAAAAATACGATATGTACATCTTTTAACCGGCCTAGACAAGACACGAAACCTATTAGACGATCAAAACTATTTTCCAAGGCTCCTTGATTAAAACTTAGTGTTTTTAACAACACCATGGCACCCTGGATTGAAATTTAAAATAGGATTTGTTTTTAAGCGACAATGTCAAAAGTTGACATATGATATGTCATTCTATTCAGAGTGTCATTTTTATCGAATAAAGTAGCAATATACCGAGGGTGCCTTTAAAATCAAAAGATGTAATCATTTCGGTGAAACAGGAAGAGACCAAAAACAAATGAATACGTCAATAAATCCTAATTTATGCCATATACCTACTAACATACAAATCTGTTTTTTATCTGAAAAAATTAAAAAGTTATAGGGGTGAGCCACTTTTGAGACGACCCGGTATATTAAAAAATATTGTTTCATAATGTAATATCATTTTAAAATTCTTGTATGTTATTTTAGATTCTGAAGATAATTTTAGAATAAACCGGAATATATTTTTAATAAAAACATTATTAATTATTAACAGGGTTATAATTATGATTTTGTTACAATGTAAGTAAGTAAATAATGTAATGTAAGAGAAAAAATTCAGATTTTACATTTTACTAAAATATTATCTAAATAAGCGCCTTTCTACAACAACGCCACTGACTCCCAATGGGTAAATTGAGAGTTGCCTACCGGTCAAAAGTCGTTTCAAGACTTAAATGGATTATTTAAGTCAAATTTCTTGCAAATTTGGCACTGGCGAACCATATTTTATAGTTCTTGAACAGAAAAAGTCAATAAAATAAACACTTAAGCACTACAAGCTAAGAAAATGCGTTAATACAGCCGGGGAGATAGCGGCAACAAAGCTTTACCGCACACGTGCGACACGTACTACAAGGTAATAAATGAATGAATAGGCTCCCTCGCCTCTAATCGGTGTTGTCATATTGTAAAGAACTTATCCTTTTTAAACAGTATCCGACTTATAATTTAGTAGTATAAGGACTATTTAATACATCTCTGGAATATTAAAACCTACTTTATTAAACTGTAGTATTAATATCTCAATATATGTGTATAACAAGAAAAAAAATATTGATAATATTAAAGACGTGACAACATAGGCTGGATGAGGAAGGCTCGGTCGACTGTACCCAGAAGTAAACATGTGTACAAAAAATATTGTTTGTCCGCGTTGAGATGTAAATAGTGTAGTCTATATTTTATTTTCAGTCTATGGTACAAACTGGTAAAACATGACATGCAAATATAGAAAAATCGCATTTTCCAGATTATGCACGGAATTGCAAAATATTTTAATTTAATATTTGACACCTATTTGACGTTATGAGAATTTTAACACTTGATTTGACATGACACCGACAGAAGGGAAAGCAATGTTGCCAGTCCCACTGAATTTTCTTTAAAATTTTTATATCTGTAGAAAAAATATTTTATTATATTTTTAGTGCTATTTGGGATCCGTTTCACTTTATGGCCCTCAAAATTAAGAAATTTTCTATAAAATGAAGTGTCAATTCTAATGTTCTTGAGACAAACATAAAGAGCTTGAGTTGAGGAAAAATGCAATTTTGGTAAAATAAGAGAAAACATTTTCTAACATACGAAAAAAGAACAAAGAATAAAACCAATCTAAACCAAATCAACCAAAACAAAACCAGCCTAAACCAAACCAACCAAACCGCTCAGTGTGTTTTCATTGCTAGAGCTATAACTAAGCAATTCTCTATACCGCTGGTGGCGATTTAGCCAATATGTTAAACTAAAGTAAGTAAAAAATTAAATAAAAACATTTTAAAACCTATGACGTCATTTTTTCCTTTGAAAAAAAAGGATGTATGAAATTCCGGACAATTTACTAGCTGATTTGGCAACCATGCCTCAATTTACAATGTTTGTCAAAATTCAAACTTCACTACTGTCAGCATATCCTTCAATGTAACCTGCCAATGATTTCTGAATAAAACAGTTTTTCATAGTTTTTTGAAGAAATTTTACATTAAAAGCTTAACTAAAGGATTGTAAAATGGTTGTATTATGAGTATCTTTAATCAGAATATTGATTTTACCCCGTCCAGCACCCCTATTCGCTCCCCTGTCCCGTAAGTTTGTTTGGTTGAAAAAATACTTAAAGAAACGCAATTTCTCTTCTCCCCCAGCATATTTGCAATCTCTAAGGACAATAGAATGTGAGTATGTAAAAATTTTCTTATATAATCCAAAAATAGCCGAAAACCGCATATGCAACAATTACCATGATCGGTTTAGTACACGTATGTATATTATATTCACTTACTAGCGAAAAGTTATTCCACTATTTCACTCGATTTTTGCCGAGATCTACCGCACGCTACACAACCAACTATTTTAGAGTCTTTTCCGATAAATCGCGATAGTGTCACTGTTAATTTAAGTTCTGCCACAATTTCCATCTAGATTTACTACCTTTATACAACTTTATACAACAGTAGTAGAATAAATAATAAATAACGTAAAATAAGCTCCGTAATGACTGATAAATCCACAAAATTTCAAATCAAATTCAAATGTGGCAAATGAATCGTCAAACAGAACTGTCAAGGATCCCCACCCTAGAGTCCTTTTTCCGCCCACCATGCATTAATACATGGATAGCATTATGCTCCTTCCTTAGTCTTCTTATTCAAAGTATGTGGTTGTATAGTCTGTCCAACGAGAAGATCCTTGACAGTGATAGATGTGTCTGTCATTTTAATTTCAAAGTAGTTTATTTTATTTTACAAAGAAATAAGTTGGTACAACTGGAACGTATAGCGATATATTTAAAATTTGATTGACAAGATGACAAGTGATTATTTCAAAATATTGTGAAAAAAACTGTATAAAACTGAAAATATGTAATCGAGTTATTTTATTTAATAAAAACGGTATGTGTTAATACAAAAACAAGAACAAGACACTACATACCAAAAAAATATAAAAAAGAACTATTATTTACTTTCAAGCTTTATGAAACTACCCGCATTTATGATTATATTTATCAATATAACTTATGTACAAATACAAATTTGTAATATTCCACAGGTATAAATAAAACAACATAGGTAAATACAACAAACTATTTTATTAATAATAACACCTACCAAATTTTATACCTTAAAGGTTGATTAATTAACTTTAATCTTAATTTTTTTAAACCAGTACCTTTTGACATTATTTTTCTGCAGTACTAAAATCCTTTATTTACCTATCGTGTGATGTCGATATTTTACAGCTACTCCAGTTTTTAGTATGTGTTTAGTTTGATCCTTATATACGAGACGCACTGATCTACGACGAAATGGTATACAAACTTTATCGATGGCAACTTCATCGGTGTATAAGACTTTCTGCCTGGGCAGCGAGTATTAACCATAAACTGTGCTCTGGGTCTACAGTTAATTTTCACTCGATTTTTTCTCCACTTGACTTCAAAAGACACAAAACACACGTAATAATACGAATCAAAATGCATCATCTTCCAAAACGCAGGGTATTTAACAAAAGTTGACACAAAATTATAACCTATAATTTGGCAAGACTTTGACAAGCGTCAAAAATGACAAAAATCTAAAGGCGAGTTCGTACGCATCGGCGTCCGTTTGTCGTTCATCGTTCCGTCAAACCAATAAATTGAAATACGATCTGTCATTTTTAAATAAACCAATAAAACTGGTTAAAAACAAGAAGACACGACGCATGACGGATTTATATTTAAACCCATCCATAGATAACTTAAAAATTATTAGAAACTTTTTTTAGTAAAATAAATAGATTGGTATGGGACGTCATCTGCTTTTCTTCTGTCATCGTCTGTCGAAATCTTACCTGAGAAAAAAAACAGAGTATAAATAAAATAATAAATTTTTGATTTCTAACCACAATTTCTCTTGACGGTAGATAATCAAAGGCCAAAATGGCATTTCTGGCAAATTTTGAAATATAATTAGTGGAAAAGTTAAAAGTTAAAGTGATAACTAAAATTTTTTCTACTAATTGAAAATGTCTACCATTAATTTTGACGTTCTGAATACTTACATTGAAATTAAAGGAACAAACTTCTACGCTAATTGAAACCACTAATTTATTCCACTAATTGCGAGGTTCTGAATGAAGCTCAAATCATTTTAATTCAAAAGTAGATTTTATTTCCCCCATTTTTTGGATGTCGACTGGCAAAATATTCAGTAAAATAGGAAAATTTAAATAAAAAACAAGAATGAAGAATTTTATAATCAAATTTTATTAATATGGTTTGTTTATGATCGATTATACTTCCATTTTTATAGCATTTTTTTCTTGTTCTTGCATGTTCCCCACCTGTCTCGTAAAATGTTATGTAAACAACAATTCTTAAGCATATGTTAGTAAATTAAATATGCGGTTGTTTAGATCTTCCGACTACACAAAAATAATATTTAATCATAATCTCATTAACTTCTTAGAATCGTGTACGTTTTCATGTAAATATGAGTGCGTAGGCGATGTTATATGAATAGTATTAACTGTACAGAAATTGTTTTCAAATGGAACTAGGAAATGATGTACGGTTTTAGAACAAGGGGGATTATATCTTGGGAAATTTGTATTATAAACTGCATATCATAAAAATAAACAATATTAATAATTATTATAAATAGTAGAGGATTTTGATTACTTTGCTGTGATCTATGTATGCAATTCAAGCAATTCAGGTCTTAATAAGAAAATGTTATACAGGGTCAGTCTTAAATAAATGCAAATATTTTCAGGACTGGTAGATCTCGATAAAAGAAATGTATTTTCTCTTTACCGTTTTCCAAATAAATCCAAAATAATCGAGTTATATTACTTTGAAAATTTCCAAAAAAAAAATTGTTTAAATTTTGAGAACGACTGGATTTTTTTTCTAGTAAATTTAAACTACCACCTATGTTGCCATATTATAACAAGAAATTATGTTTTTTAACTAAAAAAATTCCAAATTATTTTTCAAAAAATTCAAAATTTTCTATTCTTTTTCGCGAAAAAAAAATCGCATATTCGTGTTTCTGGGGTCCTAAAAATATTTACACTTATTTAAGACTCAGCCTGTATAAAAGTCATATATAACATAAAATAAGTAAATAGAAAAAAAAAGATAAATTAGGATATAACTGATATAAAATCCAGGACAAGTTTATATGAATTAATAAATTACAAGGATACAGAGAGAAAAAATACATCTAATATACAAGGTGTTTCAATAAACATGTGCCATCTCTCGTAGGGAGATTCCTCTCGTAAAAATCAGATTTATTTTTCATATTAACATAGGTCCGATTCTGCTTTGTTTCGTAGCTACAGGGTGTTAAAGCCTTAATATTCTTTCGATTTATTATAATTTTCTTCCAAGCGCTTTTAGCGATTCGAATGAAATTTTGAGGGTAAAAGTTACTATAAGTGCAACCTATTTTGATACAAAACAAATTTCGACATATTCACCAGGGACGTGCATATGGGTTATCACTGGAATATTTTTCTAAAAAAAATATCTGCGGCACTGAATGGTTTTTCTTTTGTTATCAAAATTGTGTAGACCGTTAAATGCTGATTAAAGGCGGGCGGCCACTGCGAGCGAAACAAAACTAAGCTATACGAAGATAAGATTTGTAAAAATCAGCTCCCGTACTTTTAAATGCATTAGCGGCCACTTGAGCGAAACTAAACGAAAATATATGAACGAAGATTCAAATCGTATTAGTTTAGTTTCGCTCGTTTTAGTTCGTGACAGGTTCCAGCGAATTTTTCGCAGCGATTAGTTCTATGATAGCAGAGACACAATACGAAAACGCAGCTAACTTAGCTGACTAATGAGCGAAAATCGTTCCCAGTGGCCGATGAAACTTATTTTCTTTTAGTTACCGTTTGTTTTTATATTCTTAGATTAGTTTAGTTACGCTCGCAGTGGCCGCCTGCCTTAAAAGTTGTCTCTTGATATTTTGTCGATTTCTGTCTTCTTGATGAGATAAACACAATTTAATAAGAGGAAAAAAGTCAGTGGCGCACATGTTTTTTTTTAGAAAAATATTCTGTCGAAACTTCTTTTAGCAATAAAATATGTAGCAGACATAGTAACTCTTATCCTCCAAATGTCATTCGAATCGCTAAAAGCACTTTGACCGATGTCATATGGGAAAGCGGAGAGGTACCTCAGGACTTTTGCAACGCGAATATAGTGAATATATACAGTGTGTCCACGGATTGACTCCCAAAGAGGGAAAACTTTTTTATTCGTGGGTTTATACAAAAAAGTTATTCTTCATAAAAAATCCTACTTCAGCTTAAACGACCAACAGGCATATTATTTTTACAAATGTATATACCGAGTGTTAAAAAGTTTGGTTAGGTATTTTCGGTAAAAATATGGAAAACTCTAAGAACAAAGTACTTGTATATGTAAAAATACGATGAAAAGTTATTAATAAAAGTTCTGGGGTTTGAAAAACTACACCACGTTACCAAATTTTATCTCACTACCTAAATGTACAGGGATTGGTAAAATATTTCTCTCTCTCCATATAAAATACCGTTTACTCTAAATTAACTTAATTTTTTTTAATAACTTTTAAATCCTTGTTTACCTTTACCCAATTTCATTACTTCCCTTTTTAAATTAACCAATGGAGGGTACAAAATAAAACTCGTACACGATTAATTAATAAACTTTTTTTTAGAAAACGAATGAAAAATAAAAATATTGTTGCAAACAAATAATAGATAATAAAGGCAGATTGTAGCAGGTGTTATTAAAAAAAATTAAGTTAATTTAGAGTAAATGGTATTTTATATGGAGAGGAATCTTTTACCAATCCCTGTACATTTAGGTAGTGAGATAAAATTTGGTAACGTGGTGTAGTTTTTCAATCCCTAGAACTTTTATTAATAACTTTTCATAGTATTTTTACATATACAAGTACTTTGTTCTTAGCGTTTTCCATATTTTTTAAACTTTTTAACACTCGGTATATACATTTGTAAAAATAATATGCCTGTTGGTCGTTTAAGCTCAAGCAGGAGTTTTTATGAAGAATAACTTTTTTTCATAAACCGACGAATAAAAAAGTTTTCCCTCTTTGGGAGTCAATCCGTGAACACACTGTATAAGAACAAAGGGAGTGCATTAGACTGCGGAAATTGCCGGGGAATTTCACTACTGGCTATCGGAGGAAAAATTCTTGCAAAAATTATGTCAAACAGCCTGCACCCACATATAGAAAAAATCCTCCCAGAATCGCAATCGGGTTTTCGCACCAACCGCGGCACCGTCGATTCCATATTCTACAACCGCCAACTACAGGAAAAAGTAAAAGAGCAGCAGTCTAAACTTTATGTTGCGTTCATCGACCTAACAAAAGCCTTCGACTTTGTGAACAGAGATGCACTTTGGGCAATTATGAAAAAATTCGGAGTACCCAACAAATTTCTTACAGTGTGTAAAAGCCTCCATAACAACAAGTCAAGAGTGTCACCTGTCTTAGCGCCTCTCCTACTCAACATATTCATGGCAGCGCTCTCCATTATAGTGGACAGCAAACTGCAGGAGAGAGGTTTGGGCATTAGATACAGATACGACGCGCAACGGCGCGGCGCGGCGCGGCGGAGCACAAAAACGAAACTTGCAGTGTACCGAGCAATAATAATTCCCACCATGTTATATGGAAGCGAAACCTGGAAGAAAATTATAATAATTAAAAAAAAATTAAGATTTTAACCTCCTGTAACTACGAAACAAAGCAGAATCGGACCCATGTTAGTATGGAAAATAAATCTTAAATGAAAGTGAGGAATCTCCTCAGGAGAGATGGCACATGTTTTTTGAAACGCCCTGTATTTGACTGCCTATTAAGGTTTATGCATTAGAGCATGTTATTAAAGGAAATACTCAATGCACCTAAGTCTCTTTTAATTCATGCGTGATTCCTTATGTTTCGAACTTAAAGACCCCCATACCTATCAGACGCCCTCATATTCTTACAGAGTGTATCGTGTTTCGTGGCTGTCGAGCCCCTTTTACCATCAAGTCGAATTCTCTTCACAATTTAATAGCAAGGCGTAATTCAAAGCGACCGGCTCTGAGACCAGATATTGTTTTAAACTTGTGTCGTCTTTTGTGGTCTGCCACGGCAACCCTATGCCTCTTTGTCTCGCTTTAAGACGGTCCGGTGACTAATGCTTAAGAAACAGGTTCGGTTAGTAGGAAGATCCAACGGTTTTTGGCTTGGGAATGAGATAGTTTTGGTCTCATCCTCATACAAGTAATAAAAATAGACAAACTTTGCCGTACGAAATGAAGGTACCTAGTATACCCCTATAACTTTTTTATTTGATCAAATAAAAAAACGAGATTTGGTATGTTAGTAAATGACATAAATTAGGATTGATTCACGTATTCAATTCTTTTCGGCCATTTCCTGTTTCACCGAAAATGACTACAACTTTTGATTTTTAAATAACACCCTCGGTTTTTTTTTAGCTTATTCTATAAAAAATGACATTCTGTATAGAATGACATATCCTATGTCAGCTTTTGACGTTTTTGCCTAAAACAAAATTGAATTTTAAATGTCAATCTAGAGTGCCATGGCTGTGTTAAAAACATTAATTTTTAATCAAGGAGCCTTGGAAAAATAGATTTGATCGTCTAATGTTATTGGTGTCTTGTCCTGGCCGGTTAAAAGATGCCCAAATCGTATTTTTAATATCTCAATTTCTTCAAATGGAACGAGGGTGGCTCATTAGCATATTTGGAAAATGTTTTTTCGAAAAATTTGGTATCATACACTTGGTATTTCGAGTAAAACTGTCGTTATGAATCGATTGTTGTAATTTCAAATAAACCATATTCGAAAAGAGTCTCATTTTCTATCGAATAAAACAACAAAACACCGAGGGTACCATTTAACAATCAAAAGTTGAAGTCATTTCCGGTGAAACAGGAAGTGACAGAAATCAATTGAATACGTTAATCAATCCTAATTTATGTCATATATTAATATACCAAATCTCAATTTTTTATCTGAAAAAATAAAAAAGTTATAGGGGGTGAGCTACTTTTGAGACGCACCCATACGTATACAAACTATACAGTGTGAGTCTTAAATAAGTGCAAATATATTCAGGACTGGTAAATCTCGATAAAAGAAACATATTTTCCCTTTACCGATTTTCAAATAAGTCCAAAATAACCAAAATAATTTACTTTGAAAATTTAAAAAAATATATTTTTCGCTAAAATTTTGAGAACCACTGGATCTTTTCTGGATTTTCTTTCTTGTAAATTTAATCTAATACCTAGGTTGCCATATTATGAAGTTTTTATGTTTTTTAAGTAAACATTTTTTCAAAAAATTCGAAATTTATAAAAAAAAATCGCGAAAAAACCTCAACCTCAGAAAGACAGAGAACATGCAACGACGAGACAATAGAAAAGACGAGTAAAATCTAGACTGTCTGGGCTCTCTGTCTTTGGGTCTATAAACTGCGGCAGGTGCAAAGAGGACAGAAACAATCGGTAATCATGTTCGTGCCTTTTTAAAATAAATTCATTTTACATAAATACCTGTGAATAAGTTTGTAAATAGTTCTTTAAGTGTTTTATCGTAATTGTTTTGTTACTATAGAACTAATATATAGAACTAACGATTGAGATGATAGAAGATAATTTTAAATCCCTCAAAAATCGAAAGAGCCCAGGTCCTAATGAAATCACGAACGAAATGCTCAAATACGGCGGACCCAACCTGCAGAAAGAAATATTAGCATTTTTTCAGAACATAATTAGTAAACAGAAAATACCCGCCGAATGGAAGAACAGCACAACGATACCCATATTTAAAAAAGGTCAAAAACAGTCCCAGAAAACTATCGCGGAATAACATTATTAGACAGCACCTTAAAAGCATTCACTAAGACAATACTACAGGAAATCAGTAAAACTATACAAATTAGAGACGAACAACAAGGATTCCCAAAAACCGCTCGACTATTGACGCAATATTCATTATTAGACAAATCGTTGAAAAGTCCCTGGAACTTAATAAGCCAGCGTATATGTGTTTTGTAGATATGACAAAAGCTTTCGATAGAGTACGCCTGACAGATATATTGCAGATTCTAGAAACAAAAGGACTAAACCCGAGACTAATCAACTTAATATATGACATCAACACCAACTGCAAAACAGCAATAAAAGTTCAACATCTGTTTACTAACGAGATACTCATCCAAACAGGAATAAGACAAGGTGACTCCCTCAGCCCATTTATATTTAACTTAATCATGGATCAAATAATAGAAAATCTACCAAAAACGGCAGGTTACAAAATGGGAAACACCTTCTTCCACGTTGTATGCTACGCTGATGATGCAGTACTCATTGCAGATACAGAGGACAATCTTCAGAGACTACTACATGCGTTTAATCTAAAGGCCAAACAATTAAACATGATAATCAACACCGAAAAAACAAAATGCCTGGTAACATCCAAGGAGGCGGTAAGGTGCAAACTGGAAGTGGACTCAAAACTGATCGAACAAGTGAATCACTTTCAGTATCTAGGGGTTGGAATATCAAGTTATGGCAACCTGCAGAAAGAAGTTAGAGAACACACTATGAAGGCGTCTCGCATTTCGGGCTGTTTAAATGACATCGTCTGGAGGAACAAGTATCTCAACACAGAGAGCAAGATTAGAATATATAAAGCCGCGATAAGACCAGTCATCACGTACGCAGCCGAAACAAGACCAGACACGGCCAAAACAATGCAAATGATGAGAACAACAGAAATGAAGGTGCTGAGAAGCATACACGGAAAAACACTACATGATAGAGCGAGAAACGAGATATTAGAGAGTGGAGCAAAATCCAGGATATAGGAAGATGGGTTAGACAAAGGAGAAGGCACTGGAACAAACACGTAAGAAGAATGGACGACAACAGACTAGCAAAAAAAGCGCAACAAAACAACCCAATTGGAAAAAGGTCGCAAGGAAGGCCGCCAAAACGGTGGAGAGAATGCTGGACATCGTCCTCCGGGGAAGACTTGTTAGGATTGAACAGGCGATAGCCTACCTATATGGGCAACCATAATAGAAAGAAAGAAGAAGAAGAAGAAGTTTTGTTACTTAATGTAAAACAAATTGTTTAAATAAATTAGACTTCAACATCCACACGGAACAATACACATCGTCAACTGACAAACCTCGCTCCAAAATAATAACATAGAGATCGATAATGAAGAAGCCACTGAAGCGAGGATTTAAATTAACCGCAAACAGGCGTAATTTTAAATTAATACCAGTCTGTGGTCAGTCAGTCACTCCATTCCGCTTTTTAATACTATATTAGGCTCTTTCCAATGAAATACCTAATAACTTTTTCTTCGATATAAAACATGATAAAAATATACCTAATATTACAACAGTAGCACCAGATAATGTCTTAACCGTCTTTTAGGTCAAAACATTTAAACTTTTAAAGTTTTCCATTTAAATAACATGTAAAAAAATCTTTTTCCATTAAAAGTACTATAACTTAGAAACAGTTTAAGATAAAAAAAATACATCACGGATTCTTGTAAAGCATAAAATTTCCTAAAAGAAGTATCTGAGAGTAATCTAGTTTCTTTTTACTAAATATGACATTTTTTAATCATGCAATAAACACTAAAACTGACTGATTTTTTTCACTTTTCAAAGATTTCAGCTATATGAATTACGGAACTGAAGAAAATTACTCTCAGATAGATATTTTAGTAAATTTTATGTTCTACAACAATCTGCCATCTAAAATTTCATCATTTCATCATCATAAACCGTTTCAAAGTTATGGTACTATTAATGGAAAAATATTTTTTTACGTGTTACTTATATGTAAAACTTTGAATGTTCACTGACACACAAGTGAGATAAAATTCCTGCCTTCCGGGGATATATTTTTCTCGGTTATTACCTTTGAATAAGAAGACTAAGGAAGGAGCATATCAAAAATCTTAGGTACACCGCGATGGGCCTCAAATATGGCCGACTTAAATACCGGTTTATCAGTGCCGTTCTAATTTTATTTAATATAATAGCTCCCGTATATAGCGTTTGACGCCTTGGGAGTAGCAAGGTACAGCTTGCTATACTAGAGCCGTTCGGTATACAAGGAAGGTAATGTGGCTAGCACAACGCTTCAACCGCCTATTATTACCTCAGGATTGTGAATCCCAAGTACTCATTTAAGGCTGAGTCGACCTAGGTACCCAAACTATTTTTATTTTAATAAAAATAGTCGGCTGATGAAATGCCGGGTGTGGGAATCGAACCCACACCTTGAGATTGGTAGACGAGAGCCTGTACCTCTACGCCACCGGGCACCTCTAATTTTATTTAAAAAATGTAAAACTAAGATGTAGGGTAGACGTGGGGTAGACTTAATAATTTGTTATTTTTTTATTTTACGTTGTGAATAAATGTTGGTAGTTATTAAAATTGTTATAAAAATATGTAATTCTAATAAAAATAGATAAGTTATAATAAGTATTTATTAACACAAACATCCGATACGCTACTGAAGCAGGTAAGTTAAATTAACGTGTCAAAATTCTTTGACATCTGATCTTTGACAAGTAGTAAATAAAAGCTAAAATGCAAGAAAATATATAATTTAGTTAATTTAAGTGAATTTCATAAATGATCGGTTTACTACACGTATGTATATTATATAGTCACTTACTAGAGAAAAGTTGTTCCATTATTTCACTCAATTTTTGCCGAGATCTACCGCACGCTACACAACCAACTATTTTAGAGTTTTTTTCGATAAATCGCGATAATGTCACTGTTAATTTAAGTTCTGCCACAATTTCCATCTAGATTTACTACCTTTATACAACTATCAATAGTAGAATAAATAATAAATAACATAAAATAAGCTCCGTAAAGACTGACAAATCCACAAAATTTCAAATCAAATTCAAATGTGTCAAATGAATCGTCAAACAGAACTGTCAAGGATCCCCACCCTAGAGAGCTTTTTCCGCCCACCTGAATTCATGGATAGCATTATGCTCCTTCCTTAGTCTTCTTATTCAAAGGTTATTACGTTAATTTTAACCCATAAACTCCATAGATTAGTTTTTTGGCTCACCCTAATAGGCATCAAACTTATTTTAGAGCTGAAGCAAATTCCTGCCCACCCGACAGGTTCAGATGTAGATTTTGCGCTGGAAAGGACGAATTCCTTAGCAAAAATAATAAAAATATTACCTCTAATTTTGTATTGTGCCAGTCAGTGCTTCAATAATGAGATCTACTTGTGAAAAATGCTTTGGATGATGCCTTGCAGTTTCATAGATGAACTCCGGTGCAATTAGATTTTCAGCTTCAGTTAAATTTTCGTCGCACTTACTTGCCGGTTTTTCCAGAATTGCACATATTTTCTTGTTTTACGACCTAGCAACGAATGAATCTGAGTCTTTGCTACATAATAACTCTAACTTTGCTACATAATAACATAATACTCTGTTTTTTTTTCTCAGGTAAGATTTCGACAGACGATGACGGAAGAAAAGCAGATGACGTCCCATACCAATCTATTTATTTTACTAAAAAAGTTTCTAATAATTTTTAAGTTATCTATGGATGGGTTTAAATATAAATCCGTCATGCGTCGTGTCTTGTTGTTTTTAACCAGTTTTATTGGTTTATTTAAAAAATGACAGATCGTATTTCAATTTTATTGGTTTGACGGAACGATGAACGACAAACGGACGCCGATGCGTATGAACTCGCCTTTAGATTTTTGTCATTTTTGACGCTTGTCAAAGTCTTGCCAAATTCTAGGTTATAATTTTGTGTCAACTTTTGTTAAATACCCTGCGTTTTGGAATATGATGCATTTTGATTCGTATTATTACGTGTGTTTTGTGTCTTTTGAAGTCAAGTGGAGGAAAAATCGAGTGAAAATTAACTGTAGACCCAGAGCACAGTTTATGGTTAATACTCGCTGCCAGGGCAGAAAGTCTTATACACCAATGAAGTTGCTATCGATAAAGTTTGTATACCATTTCGTCGTAGATAAGTGCATCTCGTATATGGTAGAAGGATCAAACTAAACACATACTAAAAACTGGAGTAGCTGTAAAATATCGACATCACACGATAGGTAAATAATGGATTTTAGTACTGCAGAAAAATAATGTCAAAAGGTATACTGGTTTAAAAAAATTAAGATTAAACTTAATTAATCAACCTTTAAGGTAAAGTAAACGCCACGAATGTTTGGGAGTGATTCATCGCTTGATGAAGTTAGAATCGACACGCGCGCTATCATTTTTACATTAAAAACGTAAATTTTTACCGCAGACGTAGGTTTTTAAAGGCCCGGTTTAATCATCTGCCTGCGCTCCTCCTTATTCTAAAATGTTAGCGTGATTGACAAAGACGATACTATATCGCGTTTCTTTGATTGATTCGTTTTTGTGCGTCAGTCCATTGGTGTGCTTACAGTGCGACCAATGGGGCATTCCAGTTTATATTTATAACCAAATATATGTTTTGACAAGACTTTGACAGTTAAAACAACAAATTACAACAGATTATATATTGATTATTATATGACTTGAAACACCACGGCACTGGAATTAAGTTTTATGTGACCTTGAACAGATTAGTTCACATGGTAGCGACCGATGAATCACTCCCAAACATTCGTGGCGTTTACTATATAAAATTTGGTAGGTATTATTATTAATAAAATAGTTTATTTTATTTACCTATGTTGTTTTATTTATTCCTGTGGAATATTACAAATTTGTATTTGTACATAAGTTATATTGATAAATATAATCATAAATGCGGGTAGTTTCATAAAGCTTGAAAGTAAATAATAGTTCTTTTTTATATTTTTTTGGTATGTAGTGTCTTGTTCTTGTTTGTTTTGTATTAACACATGCCGTTTTTATTAAATAAAATAACTCAATTACATTTTTTCAGTTTTATACAGTTTTTTTCACAATATTTTGAAGTAATCACTTGTCATCTTGTCAATCAAATTTTAAATATATCCTGCTATGCGTTCCAGTTGTACCAACTTATTTCTTTGTAAAATAAAATAAACTACTTTGAAATTAAAATGACAGACACATCTATCACTGTCAAGGATCTTCTCGTTGGACAGACTATAGACCTTATTTCAAAAAAGCAGGTAAAAACTTTTGAGATTTTTGGCTAACCGTTAGCTTGAAAAATCGTTATCCACTTAGAGATTGGCTCAAACAAGTCATAAGTTGCTTGTATTTGTACCCAAAATTAATTTCAAAGCAGAAGTAAGTAAATAAATGCCTTTATTGTCAAAAAAATTTACGATTTGTAGACAAAGGTAAAGTAAACAAACAAAGTAAACAAACAAACAAAAGAGAATACAAAACATTATACAAATTATATTGTCAGTCTTATTGTTTAAAATAAACATTTATAAATGTTTACAATGTCAAAGAGAGGCTTACTGTGTGTGGTGAAAGAACATTAGAAGTATCTGGGCTCATCATTATCAACTGCTAAGCTTTTTAATGAGAGTTTAGTGTCCAAAAAGCTTTTTTGATAAGAAACAAAGCAGTCCCATCTTGTTTTCACCAAAAAAAGGAAAAGAGTAGAGTAAGAAAAAAGTAAAATTCCCAATGTATCGATCGTGCGGTATTATTACGTAATATTACCAAAATTACCGGTAGGTAATATTACCCTACATCACTAGATATGAATGAAAATGTTTCTTAGTTACTAATAAATAACGCTTTATTGTGCAAAAGGCCAAAATAGCTTCATCGACAAAGCATTTACAAAACAAACAAAAGCACAAAAAATATACAAATAATAATTTTTTTTTACTGACTTTTCTTTTCTGACCTTTGGCCAGTGTGTGAGATGATCAAAAATTTAAAATTCAAAATTGTTCATTTATTATATTCATCATGATTAAACATCAACAAAAAAAGGGCTCTCTCCAGTAAGTATGATTTCAGAGCTTTGCGAAATGCGGGAAAGAATGAAAGCGACTTGATATTCAAAGGCAGATGATTGTACATTTTTTTGGCATTGTACAGTATTGAGCCCTTAACTAGTTCTGAGCTCGGGGTTGGCAGAGTTGAGATGGTATTTTAGGAATAGCAGATATGTGCTTGCGGATTAAGCAAACGGATTCAAAAATGAATAAAGAAGGAAGAGTCAGTATTTTGAAATTTTTAAAGAAATTCTGGCAGTGAGTTCTACTGTTCAGTTCCAATAAATATTAAACTGCTCTCTTTTGAAGTTTAAAAATACGATCAAATTTTGTTGCGCAGCAAGTACCCCAGAATGGAAGGGCATAACGAAGATGTGACTCATGCTCTGAGCTAAATATATCTCGTCTAAGGATTTATCCAATATAATCCCCAGAATTCATAAACGAAGATTATGTCACGCAAGACACATAGAAAAGACAAAGACCGCGGGCAAAAAAATGATAAATATAGAGCTAAAGTAAGTGCCAAGGACTGCTCGGCGTTAGATTTATTCCTCTAGCTAAAGCAATAAGGCCACCAGGCCAGGACCGGGCTCGCCTGCTGAAAATGGGGCCCCTCCTCTCTGATAAATGGAAGCGGTATTATTTTCAAACACTGACAGGTTCGTGATAAAGTGACGTGGCTGGGTTAAAAAAGACGTGGAAAATATGGGAAAATATGCTTTGTTTTAGATGGTTTTAATATACAGGGTGGTCCGAAGTGTATTGCGGAAACTTTGGCAGCATATTCTGTAAATAAAAATAAGTAAAAAAATTCGTATAAACGTATATCCCAAAATGTTTAGTTTCGGAGATACAGGGTGTAGAGAAGTTTCATTTTTATTTCGATCTTTTCCAAATAATTTCTGAAATAGAGTTAATATTTGGATGAAAATTGGTGTCTAGGAGTGTTTTGACATAAGAAACTTTATTTTGACGTCTATATGACTCCTACTTGTAGAGGGCGCCACCTACATATTTTTAACTGGTTTGAAGAGTAATAACCTTTCGTCCATATCTGTATATAACTAATAGGTAAAAAAATATACATTTACGACGTTTTTTACGTAAAAAAGGTCTCTTGGTAAAAATCGCTACGAGTAATGGTTCTCGAGATATTTGAAATCGAAATTATCAATACCTGACATCATTGTCATAAATTAAACATGTTGACTAAATAGTTATTAGACTGAAATCATAAACTTGAAATGTTTTTGTGCTAAAAGTCCAACAGAAACAGTTTTATCATCATTTTTTCGAAAAAAAAAATTAGGATTAATTTAAAAAAAATAAAAAGTTCCTAAATTTATCATTTTAGTTTTAATAACTAATTATAACTATAATAACTTTTAATAACTATTCAACGTGTTTATTTTTGGTCAATAATGACATGTATTGACTATTTCCATTCTAAATATCTTGAGAACGGTTGCTTGTATCGATTTTTACCAGGAGATATTTTTTAAGTAAAAAGTCACGGAAATGTATATTTTTTCACGATTTGGTATATCTATCGACATACCAAATTTCATCTAAATCGGACGATTTTTTCTAAGCTGTAGGCTGCCCTTACCACTTTTCCTCTAGCCTGTTGTGTCGCGTGTCGCGTCACAGCCTTGAATTTTTAATCCCAGCGCGAGTAAAGAACTTTCAATTCAAAAATAACCCGTCACTCTCAAGACCTATAAAATAAATGGTAGAAAATAAATAACTAACAGAAATCGAATGAGACCATATTATAAAAAATCTGGAGCCTATAAATGTCCAAGTTAATCAGAAGGGAATTTTTGTTCCAGAAAATGTCTGGACCGTGAAACATGTGTCTCTTAATCCGCAGTTAAAACGACTATAAATCTGCGCTGTTCGCCGTTGCAGTTAGCTCGGTCGGATAAAAACGCGTTTCTCTTTGATGTGCCAAAGGATCGGGTTTGGACAAAACGAGTATTCATTTTAGCTTTATTTTGTCGGTTGTCGTTTGTGTACTCACAGCGGTAAATAATATTTAGTAAGGCTACATTTTTAGATAATATTTTGAGGAGAAATAAAAACACCTCTAATACCGCGCTGCAGCAAGGCCTTTATCTAAGGACCTAGCTCTAAAACCAAAAAAAGAACTGCTAATCCTTAAAATGCGGATTACAACAAGCCTCTTGACAGGGCACTTGGCTATCAAGTGTTACCTGAACAAGCTCAACCTGTATCAAAGAAGTATTTGCTGCAGACTCGTGATAAAGATCCTAAAACAGTGGAGCACAAAATATGTCACTGCGGGGCTCTGGATCGCACACGACACTTTTCATTTGGGAAAGCTAGGCTAGAACCGGAGGAACTATGCTCCCAACCTATCAAGGACCTGCATAAGTTAGTGCAGGGCACAGGGATAGGAGAATGGGTGCAGATATAGAAAGAGGACAAACACAATAGGCGTCACAGGTCACAGTGTTTCCGGCAGAGAACGGCTCCTTTGTTTCTGGAGAAAAAAAATACCGCGCTGGCAGGTCTTGCTATTTACGCTGGCAAGGCTCGGTATTTACGTGTGTGGAAGTGAATCTCGTAGGGATATTACTAAGTCGGAGTGAGAAAAATGCGACGGTGTGCTGTTGCGGCGTTGACACATTTATCGGAGAAACAGATGCGAGTTTTCCTGGTCGAAAGACGCTTACTTATTTCTAAAAGTTTTTTTCGGAAAAACAACTAGACAATATCATTAGATAACTTTCTGGGCATCTGAAATCGAGTTATAAGAATATCATTATGGTTTCATTTTTTTTATAATAACAAAACCTCAATAATCGGGATAATTTGAAAATTCAACTTTTTATAATACTTACATAAAACGCTACAACTCAAGAACCATTTTAGATATTGAAACTTTCTTTTTTTTATTTTGAAGTGCGGATCTTAGATAGAAACTTTAAATGACAAAAATTTGAGAGGCTTCTTTTTTTAAATTCAAAAAAATTAAAAAACGCTTCCATCAACTTTTAGTACATGGTAATTTTCAGCAATCGTATAACTTTTTTGTTTGTAAAGATTTTCACATACTGTCAGGGAAGAAAATATAGTAGAAACATTAAGAACATTTTCAAAAAAAGTCTAAAAAAACTAAATAAAAACCATTTATTATTATTATTATTATCTTGGTTGCTTAAGAATGGTTCGACTGAGTACATAAATATAAGAGATACCAAGTTAACTTCTAGTTACGTCATCAAGGGCACGATTAATAAATTCATTGTTACCAACAATGGACATATTTCTAGTTTTGTATTACGAGTTTTTAATTTAAGTGAATTTTGTTGTATATCTACCTTAAGTTTAAAGGTACATTCAAGCTGAGAGCGTCGAGCGTTGCGTCGAGTTTAAAAAAAACTTTTTTTAAAAACTCGACCAGCGACGCCAAACGCGACGCTGTCTGCCTGAACGGTCTAATTTAAGTTAAGTGAATTGATTCCATTTCGACATGCGGACGCGACGCAAACGCGACGCGACGCTCGACGCTCTCAGCCTGAATGTACCTTAAATTGTTTTACTTACCGTCGAAAATTCCTCTTTTTAGTACCCCTTTTAGTGCAAAGTGTACAAGATGCCGAAGCAGCTTAACGGCCGTTGCAAAAAACTCGTCACAACCTTATTAGAATATTTTGAACGGGAAAGCGGTAGTAATAACCCTTTATGTCCCTTAAGTGCTGTTAAGAAGGAGAGTTTCCTTGATGTAAATAATAACTGTTTATATATTTAAAATTAATACATTTTTGTTTCATAAAATATTTTGATTAAAAGAAAATATGTAAATACATATTTACATTTGATAAATTCTTTTTTCGACTGGATTTTAGACGGAAATACGCTTTTGCACGCAGGCTATTTGCAAGTTTGCACACTTTGATGTGGTGCCGGCACTACTACTCTACTAACATCTAGGTATTATAACACATCTAACTACCTATATATATATATATATATATCTTTTAGATTTCTGTTTGACTCGCAAAATCTTCAAGATATTTTAAAGAAAATTACATAAAATGATATAATAAAAGACATTTTCCAAATTTCTGTTAATTTTTGCTAAATTATACAAAATTCGTCTTCAAAAAATGTTCTATTACATCATTTAGAGAGACGATGTTTGTTTTAGGGATTAAAATCGCTAAATAAACAAGTTTATTCTGAGAGGAGGCGGAAAAGGAGTTTGCCGGCTGGCTGTTTCTGCTAACGAACTTCCTTCTCCTAATCTTATTAGCGAACGCCTAAATTGATTAAATCCGTCTTCTCTGCGCGAAAAGTGAGCGAGACGCTGCAGACTGTTGGACAAACATCGCCATTCCAGTCTGCTGTCGTGCCGCTATGTACGTCTAGATCCTTCCAGAACCGTTGAATTATCAAAATTGCTATCGTGTTCCCCGTGTCCTGGGTTAGCTGCACGAAAATCGAAAGACAAGATGTCGTAGGAAAATCGATACCTTTCTTCTCAATCATAGTTTCATTTAATTTCTGAAATAAATCTCTGATATTGACATAGTATAAGGAAACTAGTAGCTTTACTCCTTGTCAAATCCTTTGTTCTTTTTCTGCCACTTTATATGACCTTGTTCTCGCGTCCCGTGACCACTGACGTACCTGTATAGTCGTGGTCTATAACTAGGCAAAGTATAGTAGTGGCACTCGACATAGTTTCACAGAGATGTATTTAGGAAAATATGAGTTACACAATGTTGTTACATAATAAAATAAAATAAAAAAAAATTAAATTAACTTTCCTATTAAAAGCGACGTCGTTGGATCCGAGTCGGTAAATCCAACGATCTGTCGACGTACAAAATACAACGTTGGCTTGCACGACGTACCTATACTTGAACTAGCCCGACGTCTACCCGTTGTCCGAATAGGATACGTCTCATTGATAATCCCTAAAGTAACGTCCAATTATATTTTGTTGTATTTTATGTTCACATTTTTAACCTAATTTACGTATCTCTATTTACGTCCGTAAATACAACCCATTAAGTAGCATTTGCGGCCTAATAAACATCATGAACATAACCTAATAAAAAGTTTTTGTAAACAAACTTAATTTTTTTATTATGCCTAAAAAGGCATTTAGACATTCATCTACAAACAGATAAACAGTGTAAAAACAGAAAGAGGTCGAGGCTTTTGCAAAATAATAATAGTAGTAGTGATGTCTTCCCTCCACCCACGAATGCTTTTTATCCGGAAGAGATGCTGCATTACACTGGTGCATCTTAATTTCATTTTTTAGCTTAGGAAACCAGCAGACCCCATCCTCCTCCTACATGTGAGGTACTGGTTCCAATTCTTTTAAATTTGGTATATACTATCTTAAAAGAGTGGCTGCCCATTCTTTTAAAGAGAAAACAAAAACTAAAATATAGTTGCACAAATCTACAAATCACTGATACGCAAAGTGAGGTTACGTGGCCTACGTTGGAATTATATACGTCATAATACGATTGCCGGTCGTCCGGTTTGATGACTTCGGTCGTGTGAGACGACTAATGTTGGAGACCCGGTCGGAATTGGTATATTGGTAGTTCATATTAAGTCGGACACAGAAATCCGCCATTCTTAACAGGTATCCGATTGTCAGCCATTTTAAAATCGTTTTTTGTTTTTAAAATTTATATTCACATTCCGATTTCTAGTAGAATAATATTGATAAGGTTGAGTTTGGGGTGAACCACAGTACAGTTTTATGATTAAACCAGCTAGAAAATAAAATAAATATTTTGCGAGTTACTTTTTTATAGATATTTTTATTTCATAAATCTACCTACTTTTGAAGGCGCTCGTTGTTTTCCGGAGTATTTTAATCAGATATATAAAAAAAGTGACTTCCGTTGACAAAACTGATGTCTGGATTAATGATTCAGAATTATTATAATATGAAATTAGGTAGGCACTTATAGTTCTATTCGAGGAGTGATTATGAATCCATTTGTAATTAGGTAGTTTGGTTAGGTTTTTATGTATTCTTGGTAGCGAATATGAAACCAAACGTAGCGTAAGTGCTTAGCGACGAATTTTAAGTAACTAAAATCCAACGTAATATGACGTTGGTAATTGGTAGAATTACATTCCCTATTAGGTCAGATACCGACGTCGAGGCGACCCGAATCTGTATTCCCCATTTAGGTGCAAATAAGGGTCGTCAGGCGGTCGAACCGACGTTGGTACTCGACGTCGGGTTTATTGAACGCGACGTATACCCGACGTTAAATAACGTCCAAATGCTACTTGGGTGATTTGTATTGGTTAGGTGATTTTCATAAGATAACTAATACATTGAACAACGCATTGTACTAAATAACAAAATAACATATTTAAACTTCAATAATTGCTAATAAACATTACAGAAATTTGAAAAGAGAAAAGAAGCAAGAACAATCAGAAGTAGCATCCCTACTTTCTCACGTAATAAAAGAATAATTTTTTAGTTATTGTTACCAAGTCCCGAAGGTACCGAAAGAACCGGGAATTAATAATTTCGAGTCCCGGTTCTTTGATATCTCAAAAGAACCGGGAATTTCCGGTTATGAACCCTAGTTACCATATTATTAAGAAATTATGTTTTTTAACTAAAAACTAAAAAAAAATCTCCAGATTTTTTTTTCAAAAAAAATTGCGCAGAAAAATCCTCATATATCTGGGGTTAAAATATACTACCTCTAAAAATATTTGCACTTATTTAAGACTCACCCTGTATAGGGCGTTTCATGGTTGTAGTTATGGTACGTTATAGCACAGATAACTATGTGTTATCTGTGGTTGGTTATAGCATTTCCGGAACCGGAGCTGTTTTTCGGAACCGGTAATTGCGGTACCATGCCTTTAAGGAACCGGGATTTTCAGTTTTTTTCGGTACTTTCGATACTAGCAAATATTTGTTCAATGATGGTGCAGTTCGTTAAACAACAAAAGGGATGGTTGTCAAAAGTACAATCGATAAAAAATGGAGGTTTAAATCAAAATAATATCAAATTATTAAGTATATAGTAATCAGTCATGAGAAAATAAACCTGAACACAAACATGATCACAAATGACTCTCAAAAAAAAACCCAAATCACAATTTTTGAATTATTAATACAACCAATAGCAGCACACAGAGGCACTCATTTTTGTCAATTCGTCTCTGTGCTGGGACGCTCGAACCTCGCAGGTCGACGGACGGAAGTCAACTGAAACGCTCTGCAATCTGCCGATATTCGACAGATTGTAAAAACTGGCAGAAAATATTTGGGAGAGTGCAACTACTCTTTTCCTTCTACTATGATATTAACTTAAGAGTATATTTTACTAGTCTGTAAAAGTAGCAAAATAAGCGTTCGGCATGTAACGTTGTATATACAACTGGCTAAGTATTTTTACACAAATGAAGAAGGAAATTAAAGATAAAGGTTTATACTATATCCTTCTTGTAGCACATTTTTTTAGACAACTTCTTTATTTTTAAGATTTTGATGGTCAAACATCAACAAAATATTCCTTTTAATTGGACTAAATTTTCTCGAAAATAAAGACTCGAAAATAAAATTCCGTTACAATACGGAAATATATTGAAGTTTTGTGATTACAGTGATATATAATTTATATGGTTTTGTAACAAATTGCTCGCTATTTTATAGTAAATGCTAAAGCTCTGCAAATCCTAATCAAACCTTAATCAAAGCACGTGTGTTTGGAATTTTGGGTGTGGCTTAACACGACAGGATCGGGCTAAGCCTTAGGCAAATTTCTGAAATATAATATATATATTTCGTTCGGTCACCAGTGCCGTAAATAGGGCAGTGCCACCGGTGCCCAGGCACAGGACGTAGACTCTGGGGGGCGCAAGAATGGCAGAACTAGATTTAAAAGAGATGTTTCCCAATGTAGTAGTCGCTATAAAGATTTTTTTGACAATACCAGTGACTGTAGCTTCCTGCAAAAGATCATTCAGTAAGCTCAAATTAATAAAATCTTACTTGCGCTCGATGATTGACCAAGAAAGATTACCGGCCTAGCGATTTTCTCAATTCAACGCGACATAGGACGGTGTCTGTCGTATGAAAAGGGTTTCAACGATTTCGCAATGAAGAAAGCGCGAAAAGTAAATCTTTAAAAAAGTTTATGACTTGCCTTAATAAATCTTTACTTTCTGAACTCATTAATTTGTAGTCTTATTCATTTGTGTATTGTGTAGTTGTGAATAATCTTGCAAATATTTTCCAATAAAAGTTTTTTCACCAATTCATTCTTAAACGCAATTTATATTATGCTACCTTCCTTCCTTATTCAAAAATTCTACCATACCAAGTACTTAAAATTAAATTAATTTACAGTTTACTGAAACTTCGCAGGGTGTTATTTTATTATAGAAGTATGAAGACCATAGTGGCAGTGGCGTAGCTACCTAGGGGCTAGGCGGGGCAGTGCCCCGGGGCCCTCAAGCTCAGGGGGCCCTCAAATCCTTACCAGAAATCTCGATCGAACTGAACTTTCGGAAATTTCTCCCATTTTCAAAATAAATATGACAGGTTGCAACCCCATCACTTTAATCATGACAACTCAGTTGAGAGAAATTCAAAAGTTATATGGGGAATTCCCCTAAATTCTTTCTGTAGGTTGGCAGTGTTGTCAATTTGACGGATAGTGATATGTGCGAAGCAAAATAAAACACTAAATCACCACAATACACCAAAACACTTTTACACTGGACGCGTTTCGTTAACCATGTTAGCATCATCAGCAGATGATTATAAACTGACTTTGATGAATTAGCTGCTGATCACCGATTTCCAAACCGAGAAAAAATATTTAAAATTGAGATTTTCAATAATGTACTAGACACAGTAATATCTCAATTAGATACACGTTTTATTGGTATGAGTGCAGTCTGTCATAAATTCGATTTTTTAATACCAACATTTTTATTACATGTTGATGAACTTTATTACAAAAGTGTGACGAATTCCAAAGAAAATACTCAGATATAATAGGCCCTAGTTTTTCACTTCAATTTACTAATATTTACCACCTAGTTTTACCTCAACTAACTCAAGCATGGACTGTTCACCAATTATGTAAGGAAATAATCAGCAAATATGGAGTGCTAGAATGCGACCTAACGGAAGTATTTACAGTCTTTACAATTCCTGTCACTTCTGCAGCCGCTGAAAGGTCATTTAGCAAATTAAAAATAATAAAAAATTATTTAAGAAATAATATGGGCCAAACTCGACTCCGACATTTATCGCTAATAGCAATTGAAAACAAAACCGCATCAAGCCTGGATTTAAACGAAGTCATTGATACTTTTGCGAAAACTAAAGCTAGGAAAAAATTGTTATTTAGTCAGTTGGTAGGCCTGACCTTTATACAGGGTTGTTCACCACATACGACACGGAGTATTGTAGCTAAACGATTAGATTTTTACAAATTGTAAGTTTTGGGTTCGTTGAAGGACTATTAGAGCTACAATTTAAAAATATTTTTACAGATACAGAGTGTCCCAAATAAATAAAAAATATCAAAGTTGTATTTTTTTAAATGGAACATCCTGCATATTATTGCATTTTTAGTTTCTACGATTAAAATAAAGGTAAATTTGATTAAGGTTTATTACACTTAAACCTTACCGTTTTTGAAATATTTTCAATTTTGTAAAATTGCAGTATAAATTTTAAGGCTTCATTTCTCCGAGGCTATCAAAGTTTTTAATACTAAATATTTACTGAAGTTTGTTTATTGATCAGTTATTGTGCTGCAATAATAAAAATTATACTACCTTATACAGAGTGTCTAAAAATTTATTTTAAATAATTACTAGCTTTAAACGGCAATAACTTGTTTAATTTAAATGGAATACCCTGTATATTTTATGAGAATC
Source organism: Sitophilus oryzae (assembly GCF_002938485.1). NCBI lineage: Eukaryota > Metazoa > Arthropoda > Insecta > Coleoptera > Curculionidae > Sitophilus > Sitophilus oryzae. The sequence continues at coordinate 1,337,439 of NW_022147575.1, read as the reverse complement.
ATATGTATAATTTAATTGTCTATCAAATTGTATTATACCACTTTTTACCTATCCCTTCAAGTTTTCGTAGAAAATGCATTTTCTTATAATTTAGACCTCATTTATCAATATACCCATGGAATATTGACATTTTAGATTGTTTTTAAAACAACAAATGTACAAAATGTACAGGATTACTAGCCTGTATTATCGTTTTTAGTAAAACGATGATATTACTAGCCCATTATACCACCAGTATTTCCGCCCAAATACTAACTAATTACATACTTAATTGTGTTCGTTAATAAATTATTCTAAATAAATGTGGATTTGAATCAGAAATCAATATAATAATAAGTTATGAAGATGAACGTCTCTGTTGTTATAAATAAGCATTTGTCAAAAAATGAAATATCATTTTTAAGGTGTTAGTTTTTTTACCACACTGTTTATACACATAAATAATTCAGTTTTTTAGTATTTGGAGCAATTATTATTAATCAACGCAAACAGTCAATTAATGTAGTTTGAATACTGGAATCATATTAATTGGTCCTCTTTAACAAATATTTAAACAGTTTTTTTTATTTTTTTAGTACAATAAACGAACTATATTGACAATATTAGTATCAGTACTCTTTAAAAATTTGGTACATCTTTAAAAATAATCTAAAATGTCAGTATTCTATGGGTATATTATTGATAAATGAGTTCTAAATTACAAGAAAATGCATTTTCTACGGAAGCTTGAAGAGATAGGTAAAAAATGGTATAATACAATTTGATAGACAATTAAATTGTGCATCTGATTCTCATAAAATATATAGGGTGTTCCATTTAAATTAAACAAGTTATTGCCGTTTAAAGCTAATAATTATTTAAAATAAATATTTAGACACTCTGTATAAGGTAATAAAATTTTTATTATTGCAACACAATAACTGATCAATAAATAAACATCAGTAAATATTTAGTATTAAAAACTTTGATACCCTCGGAGAAATGAAGCCTTAAAATTTATACTGCAATTTTACAAAATTGAAAATATTTCAAAAACGGTAAGGTTTAAGTGTAATAAACCTTAATCAAATTTACCTTTATTTTAATCGTAGAAACTAAAAATGCAATAATATACAGGGTGTTCCATTTAAAAAAAATACAACTTTGATATTTTTTATTTATTTGGGACACTCTGTATCTTGTAAAAATATTTTTAAATTGTAGCTCTAATAGCCCTTCAACGAACCCAAAACATACAATTTGTAAAAATCTAATCGTTTAGCTACAATATTCCGTGTCGTATGTGGTGAACAACCCTGTATAATAAACCCTTGAATCTTCTCTATTTCGTTTTATTAGCCAAACCTACACCAAGTATTAATTGTAATTTATGTTGTTGCTGTTTAATATTTTTATTACCTGCCCTGCAGTGCACAAAAAGAGCTTAAGTAGTTTAGCATTTTTAAAGTATTTGTATACTTATTTCATATTTTTATTTGATAAAACCTAATCAGTTTACATAGCAGTGAAGCCCCATTTTTTAATTTGCCCCAGGGTCCTTGGTTACCTAGCTACGCCACTGCATAGTGGCCCACAACTTAAACCATAAGCAGCATCTTTTAGTGACTGTGACACAGTGGGTGGTATGATAGAATAGGCGAAGGGTCCACTTAAAATCAAATGGCTCGCGTTTGTCAAATGACATTGTTTGCCCACATCATTTCTTTAAAAAAGTAGATATTTTTTTTCCAAAATATTCGATAATTGGTCCACCAACCTCAAGTTCTTTGTGCTTTATTTTATCACCCTGAATGAAATAAAGTATGCCTATACATAGCATTGCTCTAGGGTACCTATAATATCTAATAAAAACAAGGGCGCAGTTATAGAAGCTCGCACAGGGCGCAGAAAAGGCTATTTACGGCACTGTCGGTCAAACACCCGCTTTACCCAATCCCTGAGAGTGACCTAGGCAACGCAACTCTCTCCTGAAAAAGAGAGTTTGAGAAGAAAGAAGAAGTCAATATTTTACACACAAACGATACAGTATTACTATATTTATTTTCAATGCCCATTTTTAAAATTCCCTTTATTTCAATACACTGAATAATAGAAGCATATTAATAATTATTCCAACAAATTGAAAAATACTAAAAATAAGGTGTATTATTCTCTTCCATTCTCGCTGAATCTTTTTTAATGAAAACAAAGTAGGTATTGATAACTAGTAATGAAAATGTCACATTTAATCAGATTAGTTTTTAGTAAAAACGCAGTGATATGCGTACATGCATAATGAAGCTGTTTACCCATTTTCTGTAGTTTATTAATATGAGGCCGTGAGTAAGTGTTTTTATTTTTAAACTCGAATAAACACATTTTACTTCATACATAGTTACTATTAAATTCTTCCCAACGTAATTATTATAATCTAACTATTTTTAATAATATAGCTATTTAATGAAATACTTAGAGAGTTTAAAGAAATACTAAAACGAGTGTATGTAATCGGGAGATTAATGTATTTAACAGAGATTGATATTTAAAATATAATTCTAACTAGCTTGACAAATAATGTCTTCTCCCGGCCGAAATGAACAATCTCTGACATTCAACTGTTTCCAAAGCCTACTACTCCGCTACTCGCAAACATCAGCGGACACGGGGTGCAGGCACGGCGTGAAAATGACTGCCTATCATAAGAATCATAGGCGTCGATAACATGTACTTAAATAATCCTCAAGCAATAGAATAAAAAAAATGGTCACAAGTGCGAGTCGGACTCGCGCACGAAGTGTTCCGTACCATTCATTATCTATACATTAGACACTTTATTATTATAAACTTTTTTTCCGATTTAGCTGAAATTGTGAATGCGCGTATAAGTAATTTAAAAAAAATGAAGAAACGCATGACTAAAAATTGTATCAACCAATAATAAATATGTAAAACGTAAAAATAAATATGTAAAAATATGTAAAAATTAAAAACAAAACATTAAAAGAAAGTCACCTTGACTAGGATTCGAACCTGCCTTACTACGGCTCCAACGTCATAGCAGCGTAAAGTCCTAACGCTTTAACCACGCGGCCACCGAGAACTTGAAAGATTCTATGTAAAATTCTTACTTAAAAGATAATGTTTAGTGAAAGTACTTTTTTATTTATAAACATTTATTTAATTCCTTTTTTAGTATTTGCTCTTATCGCGGCAACATAGATACATCTGTGAAAATTTGAACTGTCTAGCTATAACAGTTCATAAGATAGACCTTTGTGACGGACGGACGGACGGACGGACGGACAGTGAAGTCTTAGTAATAGGGTTTCCGTTTTTACCCTTTGGGTACGGAACCCTAAAAAAGCATTTCAAGTGTTACATATCAAATTACAGTCGGAATCTTCGGTGGGTTGCATTTATAATGAGAGTCTTGTGTCATCAGGCTTTTAGAAATAGAGTGTAACAACCAGGTTTTCGTTTGGATTCAATGCAGCAGTGTTTGACAAAAAAATATTTTGTAGGTCTTCTTCCAGCGGAGAAAATCCCCGGAATTCTTTTGAAGAACAGAAGCAAAAATATGTAATAATTTTATATCAAATTCAAATCATCAATTGGGGCTAATTCGTAAACTTCTTTCACTACATATGAGTCACGTTCGCTAGTTATTTTAACATGAAATTAAAATGTCTAGCCCTGGTTTACATGAATAAACAATGTTCATTGTTTAAACTAAAGCGGTGTGTTTGTTTCTTTTAGAGCACTCCGAAACGTGTTAACATAAATTCTTACTACAAAGCCACGACTGTTTCGAACAGTTTGTTTTAGCTAGTACGCTAATCGATGATGTAAAGCTTATAGAATTATTGTTATTGCTACTAAAAATTAAAAACCATTTCCTGTGACCGATTCTGTGTGCGGCTGTGACATAGAAATAATTTTGCAATCATCCTTTGGTTCTATGGTGTATTCAGAAAAAGTAAAAATTATTAAAGAAGGATCTCCAACGCATATTTTGAATATTAGTACTAAATTATAATCGTGTATTCGTCATTTTAGTCAAAATGTTTATAAAATTATATTGTGTATATAAAAAATATTGGAAATTTAACCCTTTGGAGGTCGAGCCCGGACTTAAGGATGATTCACAGTACACCGGACCGTGTCCGAGCCGGGCACGTTCTGTGAAGTAGACACCGAGCCACGTCCGAGCCTTCTGTTTATGTAACACCGAGTTGATAACGGGGCTCGTATTAGTTCTGAGTATATTATAAAACACAGACCCATAGACACACGAAGATTTAATACGAACAATGCCAAAGTTCTAACTTCTTCATTATATCCTTTAATTGTCCAGTTTTATGCATTCCCTATCATCAAATACTGCTGTAAAATTCACTACCTACTACAGACATGATAAAAAGTGTACTTTGTTTATATCATGACTGCAGATTGCAGTCGGGGCACCAGGAAAAGTACATACATGCTTTCCGCAACGTGGCGGGAACAAAGCGGATCCGAGAAAAAAATGTACACCGACATTTCTGGGACAGGGCACGGACGAGTTCCGGCGAAGCTCGGATTGTGCTCGGCCTGGCATGAATGTATATGTGTAAATAACACTTGACAATGTTTGGCCGTGTCTTCACCGACGCACGGCTCGGACCCGTCACGGTATAGCGTGAATCATCCTTTACAGTCCACTGTTACATACCTGTTTTTCCCCGTGTTATCATATTATTTTATGTCTTTACACCACTAGGAACGCTTAAGTCTTCTTGAATTTAGCATGCGGACACAGAGTCCGCGCGCGACCTTTCGTGTAAAAAATAAAGACATGACCAAATAATTTCGAACACTCTCAAAGGGAAACTTTCATAAATATAAAATTAAACTAAAAAGACAATTGATATGTGATTTCCATTTCAAAATATTTGTGTTGAAAAATTAATCAACTAACCTAAACAAACAATTCCACAATGAGTGCTTTTTTGAGCCGGAATATTTTAAGTCTAAAATAGTCCCGATTTTAATCCAAAAGTCCCGCGTCCCCACGCAAAGCCCTAATGTCCCGATTTTTATTTGTTTAATAGTTACATTTTTATTAAAGAATAAAATTGTAAAATTTATTGATAAAAATACTTTCATGTTTATTAAATTTCTTGAATATAAAAACAATTCTCTTCCACGAATTAATTAAAATCTTAGAAATTTTAGAATTAAAACAAGTAGATATTGATACTGTTTAATGAATATTCGATAAAAAAAAACTTGCGAAAAGGAAATTTGCCAAAAAGGATATAAAAATTATAAATAAAAAAATAAAGTATTTTTAAAACCATAGTAAATTATATGCCTTCGTTCTTTAGGGTTATTTATATATTTTTACGTATGATGTTGAAGTAGACAAACGGCTAGAATTAGATGTTTAGTTAAGCTCATTAGAACGGCACTTCAAATCTCATTTAATTTTAATATATGGCATATAAGAATTTTTGGATTTTATTAAAAAAGAAAAGGTTCTTATTATTACAGCAACCAAACAAATAAAAAATATTCATTACAGTTGGGGGTTGAAACCTTTGGTGTTACAGCAAAATAAAATACTGCAATACACCAAAACACTTTGGTTTGGACGCTCGTTTCGCTAATTATAAATTTGAAGCTAACCATCAGTTTTCATTATCTGGTGATGACGCTAAGCTGGCTAACAAAACGCGCGTCCAGTGCTAAAAGTAAAGTGTTTAATGGCAATTACCGCACTTGTAAGGGTTAATGCCTTTTTATGATTGTGTATACTAAGTATGTTATATTTTTTTCCATAACAACTGTTAAAATTGCCTTATATCTATCAAAAATAGTAGATAAAATAGTATTTTAACTGCAAGGATAGATTAAATGATACTTTAACAGCGAGGATAGGTTAAAAACTTCATTTCTTCTCGCACGTTTTTTAATTGCTTTCATTTTTGAAAATTGTTGTGTTCCTTTTCATTCAAGTTATTCGGGATTTAAATGGAAGTAGTTTGGATATGGCAACTCAGCCAACTGTTGGTAATTTACTTATTTCGTTTTAACCCATTTCTGGCTCCAATTCAACCAGCAATCGACACGAAAGAGAATTAAAAAATATTGACTCAAAACTAACAACTAAAGGGACAGCTTTATTTATTTGTCAAATTACATAGAAACCAACGGGAATCCAGCACAATATTTTTCTACTTGTAATAAATTTCTTGACATAATAATTTCTATGAATATGTTTTATACACGACGATAAAATACCATAAAAGTGTTTTGGTGTATTGTGAGGAATTAGTGTTTCATTTTGCCAAAAAAAAATTATTCATTTAAAAAATAATTAAATAAACTAATAAATTCAATTATACAGATTAGACAGCTGAAACTTTTGATTTTGTTTAGGTTTTGTTCTAGTTGTTTTAGATTTAATTGATTGCTTATTAATTTTGTTCTCAACGTAATTTTTTTATAAATATCGAATAGTTTTTTTTAAGTTAACGCAAAAAGGCATAAAATATTGTTTCAAAATCCGATGGGTACATGAAAATTTAAATTTTACATTTAAGAAAAAAGGTTGCCCCAGCTGCAGTGAGGTCCCGATCTTTTAAATAAAAGGTGGCAACCCTGAAACTAACAACGAAATAATTTTGATATTTACCCAATAAAACTACTTCTTAAAGTTAATCCACTAATCTCTCTGGCACTAAATGAACATACAAACACTAGAACGACCAGGAAAAAACAGTGTTAGTACAATACACTGCGCGATACACGCATCCGAACACAGGAAACTTCTATTAAAATTCCATCGGTCATTACGCGCTGTAAATATTCAATTTGCCGCCACGCAACGTTCGGAAACGATCGACTCCCACCCGCGACAACAGCCCAACTGACGGCCGAAAGTCGCTGCGCCAAGCTGCGAGCTTTTCGATGATCCTACTCCGGATTTAGGACGAAGATGGCTACTACGCTCCTGAGTCCCGGTCGGTCCCGATTCCTATCCCGATTCACCCGAACTCTGGCCGATTCCGTCCCCTGCCCTTCGCCCCGCTCCACCGAGCCGGCTATGGCGACCCTCTTCAATCGAAAGATCCATATTTGGCGGCGCGGCTATATGGGGGTTAGGGGATAAGGGATGGTGGTTGAAATCGGAGACAGTGGTGTGCCGAGGGGGACTTGAAGTGTAATCTTTTACGAATATTCTTAATTTAATATGCTTAGAGGTGGGAATACTAGTTCCTCGGGAGGAACAAGGGGGGAATACTAGTTCCTTAGTTCTAGTTCCTCCAGAGGAATAGTTCCTTGAACTAGGTCTTTAGTTCGCAATAGTTCCCGACTAACATTGATATTCCCATTGCTTGCTAATGGGTTTCGTTGACAGTCAGAATTATTCACAGTAGTGATGGGAATACCGGTTCCACATGAGTCGCGTTACAATAGCGACCGTTCCAGTAAAACACCGCGATTTTGTAACCGAAGTGTCGACTTCCAAAGTATCGCGGTCCTAGCTTATGCAGTATTATTGGCATTAGTAGCTACCTACTCCCAACGAGTGTTATAATGTAACTTTTATCCGCCACTCATTTTCCAAATATCGAGTTTATACTTGTGTATAGCCTGTCTATTTCATTTTTAGAAAAAAGATGACAGTCCTTATTATTTTCCTTCAATCTTTGTTCAAATAAAATCATTGGTTCATATTTACGTATATTGCAATATAATACATATTTAATGTTAAAATCAAAAACAAAGTCCAAACGACTGTCAAAAAAATTCTTTATTGGTGACCCGTTTCGGCAATTCCAGCCATCATCAGACCTTAAAAATAGATATAAACAATAAAACTTATAAAAATAAATAAAAGCAAATAACAATTTTATATTATTTTATTTGCTTTTACGTTTCATCTTTCAAACAATACTATTTTATGCCATGCTTAGTACATACCAAAAATATAGCTATTTCGAAAGTAACGTAGCGACAGGAGCACTAACGCCAGTAGTAACCGACCAAATCGCGACAGGCGAAAAAGAAACCCTAGAAGCGCTCCAGCGCCTGCTGGAACGAAGTACGTCGCGTCCGAGGTCGAGCGTCGATAAACACTCCCACAGCAGTTATCAGTTACACATAACATACCAGTACAGGTGGATGACACTTCTTATGGGAGAACTGGAAATGGTTGAAAACTTGACTACAAGCGATTTTCTAGGAATCTTCTTTACCGATAAATTATTGACAAGAGTGACAGATAAAACCTTGACATTCTTTCAGTATAACTGTTCAGCTCTTTTTCTTTCTAAAGTGTGCGTTGAAAGGAGACAAAAACAATTTTTGCAACCCATAAATTGTTATTCGAACACCACTTTTCTCCTTGTCGGGTCGTTGACGTTGACTTGTCGCCATTTTATTTCTTTTGTTTACACGCTGCAGTTTGCTTTGTAAATTGAATACATAAATTATTTAGGCAAATATAGGTTTTTGATAAAACTCCTTGGACTAACGTGTAGGTAAGTGTTGATAAATAAGTTTTTTTTCATCTTAACATGCTCATTGTCATTCTCCTGATTTAGGTGACAGAAAAGGATCATCAAATGAAATTGAATTTTATATTTTTTCATCCCAGGACCGATAATAAAATATATATTTTATGGATACCTTCCTAAATATCAACGAGATGAGCCATCGGAAGAAAGGGACCATAGTACAAAACAGAAAGGTGATCTTTTTTCTTTCCACTTAGGATATTGAAATTATTATATACTGTAGTCGTGTTTGGCATTATGCTCTTAGAAATATAGGTAAACAAAGAAGAACAGATATAAAGCATCCCAGAGGAAAAGAGAGGCAATACCTGTACTCTCTCTCTGATATTTGTGAAAGTTACGGCAAAGTATTGTTGTAAATGTCATCTTTTTAATCGACCTGAAAACTTCGAGCAAAAAGATGACACTTTCAACAAAACCCTGACAGATATCAGAGACGATACAGGTTTTTCCTCTCTTTTTCCCTGGAATACTTTTAATTTATTATTCTTTGTTTATCTAGATTTCTCAGAGCACTATGAACGAACTCAGCTTGTATGTTTGAAATAATCGTCCAGTTGGCTTCAAAATGATGATCGATGACATTTCCTATATAATTTTACTTTCAAAATTATGATATATATCGTCATTTCTAAGCCATCTATGACGCCATTTTTTCAGTTTTGTTATAATTAATTTTGTCTCTTGATCTACTTGTAACATTATTTTTTAATTTTATTAATTTATTGTGGTGAAATTAATTTCTGTTGTATATTTGATATTGATATTAAACATATTTTTAAAAAATGGTGTATTTTTTGTGTTTTTATCTATGTCAATTAAAAATATATGAAGAATTAAAATTTTTTATTTTTTTAAACTTCCCGCCATGCGTGACAATCTAGTCCGTAGTTCCTACAAGCGATATTGGGGGCGCTAGTAGCAGTAGACTTGTCAACAGTGTCAAATTTAAACGTCAATTTCACTTTCCAATATTTAGCAAGGCGCTCGCACTTCTCCTTGTGTATGTGTTTTGTGTACCAGTACTTCTGTCCGTGACAGGCTGAGCTACGGCTGTAGGAGCGCGATGGCTGAAGCAACACGCGCGACGCTACGTGCATACCAGTTCCAATTACTACTGTTGGCGACCGACGAAATCGCGACGGCTGGAGCTAAACACGTCGCTGTGCTACGGTTTAGCTAACTTCAAGAGCGATTCTAAATAAATTATTTGCAAATTATAAACAATTTATAATTTTGTCGTCATTATGATTGTAGTCCTTCAGTAACAGGTTCCTGATTCATTGTGGTACGCGACACGACGTTACAAAAAAGTACCGCTCCAAAATCGCGTTACTCAAATACTCTGTACTCTGATCTGTATAATTTTTATAATGTACGAAATATAACGAGACGTGTAATTGGGTATGTTAAACACATATAGTCTTATTGCAGATAAAAAAAATTAAAAAAGAAACTCAAATCAGAGTTTAAAAAACTATATCACAAATCAATTGGAGGAAATAATAAGCTTTTTTTGTTTAAAAATTTAGAATATCTACTGGTTTTATAAGATATTTCTTAATTTTAGGGACCTAAAGTGAAACATTCCCATAAAATATTTAACGAACAAACTAAAAATCAAAAACAGTGTCTACGATAATTTTCTGTGGTAATTACGCCAGCTGTGGCAATAGACAATGCCGAATCCATCGTCGTCGCCTTGTATTATATCTCGGATCTGCCGACTGAATAGATTCTCGTGAACTAGTGTTTTAATTAGTTCGTCTAGTTCCTCCCAGTCCTTTCGGTCCGGGACAGGTAACATACGGCTGGCACTCTCCACTCCCGCCTAGTATCGGGCTACGATCGCGCTGGCCGATCCGTAAGTAAACTAGTTTTATATTTAGTTCCTCTAGGTCCGCATCCGATAACATACGGCTGGCACCCCCACTCCTGCCTAGCATCGGGCTAGGATAGCGCTGGCCGATCCATCGCCGCGCGCCGTAGCCTATTATTATACAGGGTGTCTCAGATTTTAATCGGAAAAATTTAATAGACGATAGAACTTGCAAAAATAAAACAAAAAGTTCATATCAACTTGTAAGATTTAAAGCTTCCTTTTCGAGATACAGGGTACCAATACATTAATTACCAATTAGAATTTAATTTTTTTCGCAAATAGTAAGCAAGATAGACAAAATAGTTACGAGACAAAAAAATAGTATTTTTTATTACTAAATCCAAAAATAATATTAAACTTCTAAAAAAGCAGTGGCGTGCCTATTTTTTCCTTTAAAATAATTTAACAGTAATGCCCCACCGCCGCCCCTGGCCATTAAACTTAAATCTAATTACATCAAATTAAGTCCCATATTAAGTATTATAAACGGGTCAAGTTATATCAAAATCGATTAAATAGTTTTTCAAATATCTTAATTCTTTTTCTTTTTTAAGTAACTTCAACACCCTGTATCTCGTAAAGGAAGCTATAAATCTTACAAGTTGATATGAACTTTTTGTTTTATTTTTGTAAGTTCTATCGTCTATTAAATTTTCCCGATTAAAATCTGAGAAACCCTGTATATCGATCCCGGAACAGGTCCTGAGGAACTAGTTCTTTGAGAAACCAGGAACTAATTCCTTTCATTCTGGGGTCGCAATAGTTCATTGGAACTAATTCGTTCACGAACTACACACCTCTAATATGCTAACTTAATTATTCTTATGTTGATTTCTGGTAGTAGAGATCCCGAGCTGGTGTATTAGTTGTCCCAAGTAGGTAAAAACCAAACCATAACGTGGTCTGATGCTTCCAAACCCAAAGCAGATATAGGGATAGAAATATTTGGGCCAAAATACTCCAAATCAATGGGCACCTACGCTATCGAAAGATGCGTACAATTTATCTTAGATAGGAACTATGGGAAACAGGAAATAGCCATCTTAGTCAAGCAGCACTAGACGACGCCGACGCGCGACGTTTTCAAAGCGGGAACCAACTGAAAACGGAAACTGAAAAATCTGGAAGACTCCATCCGTAATCTGGAATGGGTGTCCTCCAACGGTCTAAGACACTCGAAAAAGTTCCTCAGAACTTACGACCGAGAAAAATCAAACACTTTCCTTGATTTAAGTAAAAACAATCTTCGGATTGTCACGGGGTTTCTACAGGATACTGTCTCCCCAACGAACACGTCATTAGGCTAAAGCTGAGAAACAACGGCGAATGCAGATTCTGTGGGGAAAATGAGGAAACACCAGAACACCTTATCACTGACTGCGCCGTGACGACGACAGTTCATGCCATGAACTTTGGTACGGCTGTTGTCGAGGATGAAGAGCTGGCTTCTGTGGAGCCGTCTCAGATATTGGCTTTTGTTAAAGCCCTGAGACTATACGGTGAGTTATAACTCGTTATAACTGAAGAAAGGGGATAAAAAAAAACAAGAAAACATAATAGATCTTATTTATTATTCTAGATTCTACATTCTACTACAATGAAACGGAAATATTGCAGACACGGAAATTACATTTTACTACAATCTTTGAGGGATTATTACTCCTAACCTAACCCTTAATACTTCCATATTAAAACCTTCTACAAAACTATGAACTGCTTATGTTTAACTACAAAAAAGTAAATAAAACTTGTATTGGGTCCATATCTTAGGTAAAAGTTTGAAATCGGTGATTGTTAACAATTTCTAGTAAAAGCTCACATTTACTGATTTGCTAAGACTACGCCAGTAAAAGTTCAACAGGTATTTTTGAAAACAACTTTTACTAGTGAATGCTAACATTCCCTGGACGATGCCACATGTTGTAAAATATATGGATAAGTTGAATAATAGGCAATATAAGGATAACATTAAACTGGGCTAAACGTTGGCAACGTTGACAGACATCTGGCCTAAATTCGCTATGTTTTTTGTGGTTATGTATAATAATTATTACGATAACAAAACAATTATTGTTTTGTTATCGTTGTAAAAAGCGCTGTACAGTATTTTCCCTACGGAAGAAATTTTCTGTGAAAAATTAAGGTAAACCAAGCACTCGCAAAAATGTAACAGTGCTTGTTTTTCATTTTTGCAATATAATGAAGTCATAGCAAAAGTTAAGCGTGCAAGAGAAAAAAATATTAAGGAGCCTAGTGACTATATGAACTCATTAAACGTTTTGATATGCTTGAAGTAGCGGGTTTGAAAAAACGAATAACTCCCAGTTGAAGAAAATTCGGGCATACCATTATTTTGTCCACGATGAAGAACTTTATTAAAAAAACCTTGTATCAATAAGTAGTCTTATGTTTATGAATGTTGTGTCGTTATTTTCTATGATTTTTTATAAATATACTAAAGAAGTAAATTGTAATTTTAAGATATGTGAATCAGCTTGAATGTTGAGGTGATCCAATATTCTTAAAAGTTTTATTTGTTCTAACTTCCACCAACATTATTCCTCTCTACACTCGTCCTGTACAATAGAATAACTTTTACTGGCGACCTTTAGTAAATGTTACTTTCACTATAGTGAATGTTAGAAATTACTTGGAAAAGTCGGCAAATCTCTTTAAAATACCACATTCACTGGTCCAGTGCGTAATTGTTAGCATTTCCTAGTGAATGTTAACTATCACTGAATTTCCGACTTTCACTCAAACACATACTAAGGCTGGCATTTCTGGTCTTGTGTACCGATTTTCGTGTGTCCGAAGAGTACGGTCAACAAACACGCTTAGCAAAATAAGATGTACTGAATAAAGACAGAAGGCAAGTGTTTTCCCAAGCGCATGGAATCTAGCGTCAGATTAAGTAGTTATGCAATAAATACTTCGTATTTTTGCTCTCTCTGACTTACTAAACTGCCATAGCGATTCACTCCTATACATGTAAACGCCGACCCAAGGTTTCGTTTGCCAGCAGGGTTGTAACGTTTTTAGTTCGTTACATGTCTTTTTTATATATAATATATGATGTCTGGCCTATCATCACCGGATTCCCTCTCGTTCAGGCCGGATAGTTTATTTGACCCGTAATTTTTACGTTCCCTAGTCGCCAACCCTGTTATCGTTCGACACAACCCTGTTATCGCTCTGAGGAGGCGCTGTCAACATCGCTTCTGTCAACTCTCTCCGTGCTTAACCTCACTTTGTTTTGACGCTCTGTTGTATCCCAGCTTTTGGAAATGCTGATTATTTAAGTCTTGCTGTATAATTTGAATCAGCTGCTATTTCGAGGCCACAGGTAAAGATGAGTTATTACCTTTTATAGATTCGATATTATTATTGAATATTTTTAGGGTAGAGTTACGGATGTCCCAACTTGTATTTGTGTTTTGCTGGCACGTTGGCGTCCCTTTTCTTTTGTCCTCCAGAATGTCACATGGAAGAAAGGACATGTTGTTTATTATTTATTGAGCCCTCGGAAGTATTTCGAGGTAGGTTTATTTTGTTTATTAGACCTTGTTTTGGTTTTAAACAAGAGTTTCATATTTTTAGGGTCCAAGGTACGGACTGTGTCCAAGGTACGGACTGTGTCCAAGGTACGGGTAGTGTCTTATGTACGGACATTATCTTATGTACGGATGTCCTGTGGACGAGTGTCCCCAGTAAGAACGATTTTTTCTTACATATAAATGCCACAGCGTGGATGTAGCTTGAGCCCCATGCTGCTTCGTTCCCAGCTGTAAGCTAGTTAGTTACGGCTGTACCAATTCATGGTGCCCTCATTCTGGCCCCTTTGGTTGTGTTGGATGGCTGAGTACAGAGATGCGAGACCACCTCACGCTGTTACTGTTTAAAGCAGGATTGCATAAAGAACAGCTAAGTGTAGATTTAAGTTATAGTTTTGCATTTAACATTCAAAACATTTACAGTCTTAAACAACAACGTACATCTTAAATAATATCGTATAGACTATGTTGAGTGGTTAGATTGTTAAGAACATTCATATCGATTTAGTAGTTAAAATATAATTTAGATCTTAGGTTTCATTGCATGGTGTCTTGTAATAGTATTACTTTTTTATAGATATTATTATTGCACTAACATCATATAAAATATATCAAATTAATTAAAGTAATGCTACATTTCATATATTCTCTTAGACTTTACATGTCTTTATTTTATCATAGTTGTTTTCATAGATATTTAGTATAACTCTTACCACCACTTTCTTTGACATATAACCACTACATATTCACTAGAACTCTACAATGTCATGTATCAGCAACGAACATCATGAATAAATATAGTCATTAGTTTTAAGTAATATACAACTGTGTTTTCTTTCTCTGTACATGCCTGGCGCCCAATATCTATTTTTTTGTTTATTGTTCTTAATTAGTTTTCTTTCCAGTGAAATACCTTATCCACGACTGCTCTCCGATGAAAAGCTGCCGTTCGCAGTAGTAGTTGTTTAAAAAACGCTACAGGGTATACCACTACAGTTTGCGACAATGGATTTTACAATGGTACCATTATTTACAACACTTTTTCCGTGTATTTCCAGTTGAAAATGCCTTCCTTCTGCGCCTGGAAGCCACACCGGAATCCACTCACCGACTCCAGCGTGAGGCGTCAAGAATGAAGTGTGAGGAGGATGATGTTTTTCTCGCCCGATTTAAAATGGAAAACATGTACGTAGTTTTCCGGAGTTGGGACCAATTCGGACGAGACTAGGCTTTTGTTTTAGACATTAGCGCCAGTGAAAAGGGTTAAATATTGTTTACTTTTTATCTAAACACAGCATAGATTTGCTTAATGCTAAAAAAATGTATAATTTTTGTACAATTAGTGCATTTTATTATTATTATTATTTTAGTTAGGTTTTGTTCAATATTCATGTTGGGGATTTATTTTTAAATTGATGTTAATAACCAGTAAACTCATAGAATATGTATTTATTTTGCATAAACAAAATTGTCAGTCTAAATTTTACATAACCAAATTGTCACTCTAAATCGCTGTCTTTTTTAGACAGATGTCACTTGTCTTGTCATTACTCAATTCAGTATTCGAATTCTCAGAATGGTGTTAACAAAAGTCATAGATAAATGCAACAAGTTTGGTTTGGAAAGGCCGTAAAAATTTTAGGTCGCGAAATTATTTTGGGTCGCGACCGTTATACGCGATCTGGCGCTGCTATAGCGGTTGCTAAGAACAACAGAAATAATTTTCTCTTGTCAAAGTCAGAATCTTCAAAAATCATAATAATCTTTCAAAATCCAAACCGCTCTCATTAAAGAAATTCCGAAAAGTGTTTATAGCGTCCATTTTCAAAGTAATAATTTCTATCTTGTGAGTTTAATTCAAGTTTTATTTACTCCAACCGGTGATAATTGTGAAAAAGTGGCATTAAAAACTTAAAAAGCTGTGCTGTGAACTGTGAACTGCAAAAACCATCGTGGATCGTGGCATAACGTCGGTTTCCAATGTTTCATATGTATTTCAGACATGCGTCCTTATATAAAATAAAGTTTCTTGTATGCAACACACTGTCTTTTATTTATAAAATTAAACAAAAATAATAATAAATTTGAATAAACAATATTTGGCGACATAATTTCGGAAAAAGCCGAACCGCTCCGAAATTTTCAAAAGTTTTGGGTCGCGACCGTTGCAAGGATAGCGCAAAATAGTGTTTACATTGTCCTTATGGGCACTTTCCAATCTAAACTTGTTTCATTTATCTATGACAAAAGTTTCATCGTAAAATAAAATTTTAATCAATCACAATTGTTTATCTCCATCATTTATCGGATTAATAATGCAGAAATTACAGTTCAATTACAAACAATCCATTATTTATAGTGATTTACAGTAATTTTATTAAATGATACGAATATTCTCGTTGATTATTGGTTTGAAATAAATATGATAGAATCCAATGAAAATGCGAGTCACTAACTCTAAATCATAATTCTGAGCTGGCAAATGAGCTAGAAATATGCATGAAAATTTACTTCCAACAAAATTGGTACAGTATCAAATTTATTATAGTGATTTTCTTACATACATACATACATACATACCGCCATTACGCGCTAACGAGTATTTGACACGCATCAGAAGATGGTCACGCAAGGTGTTTTCATTCATTAGCTTTTCTGTGACTGAAAAGCCCGATACCTGATGTTATCTGTCTACCGCACTCCAGACATTCAAAAATCTCATCGCTTTGTTGCCTCTTTACTTTTTGGTTGTCGATCTTAACTGACTTTACAATTTTTCTCCATTCCGTTCTATTGTGAGCTGCCTCTTCCCACTCATTCTGCTTGTTAATTCCCTTTAAGTTTTCGTGGAAAATATCCTTGAACTTTTTGAGTTGTCCACCCGGCCACCTCTTACCGTCTACAAGCTCACTGTAAAGCAGAGATTTTGGTATGCGGTTTTCTTGCATTCTGCATACGTGACCAGCCCATCTTAAGCGGGACTTTGTAATCATGACTTCAATACTCTCGCAGTTAGCTTTTTCAAGGATCGATACGTTTGAGACGTGATGGAACCATTATATTCTTAAGACTTGTCTAAGATGTCTCTGTTGCAACTTGTTTAATGCGTTCATGTGTCGGCGGTACGGCACCCAAGTTTCATTTCCATATAACATGGTGGAAATTATTATCGCTCGGTAAACCGCAAGTTTCGTTTTTGTGCTCAAGTCATGATTGTAGAAAACCCTGTCTTTTAATTTCCAGAATGCTCTTGAGGCGCTGCTAATCCTGTGCTGAATTTCAGAGTCGATATTGGCCCTTTCCGAAATCAAACTGCCGAGGTAATTGAATTCCGCTACATATTCCAACAGTTCATCTCCGATTTTTTTTTTTTGATTTTCTTAATTGCCTATTGCACAGATCGTTATCCAGTGTTGCCACAAGCTTGTTTTTCCTCGGGGCAAATCAGTGCCTTCTATTAAAAGATCAGCCTGCGGGCGAGATTTATGACGTCACGCTAGTTAGATATAACGGATTAATAAATATGTTGTAGAATACATGGAAAACATAATTATTCCTCAGATTTTTGGTTTGTATTTTAAAACTGATATAGTTTAAATGAAATATACATAATATACAGTTAATAACTACAACATATATACCTATTTATAGTAATAAATACTTTGGCAAATAAACTATGAACCATACAAATGCAGCAAATGTTTTACAATGTACAAATAATGTATAGGTACATAAGATAATGGGTAAAATGTAAATATATTTTAAATTTTGGGGTTTGAAAATCGATCTAATTTAACAAAAAACATTTAATATCTACTAATAGTGATGTATTATTGTTTGCATTCACAAAATTTATATGTATATTTTGCAAGTATCAATGTTCGAAAAATTATATTTACAAATAATACAATATTATCTAAAAAAAGGCGTCAGCGATGGCTATGAAATGAAGATCGCTGGCATTTTATATGTTAAATTATTCTAAAATTTTTGATTTTCTTGGGATTTTTAGGTTCGGAAAAAACGCTGATTAAGTTTTCATTATTTTTATTTGGTTTAAAAAAACGTTTCGGCTAACTATAGCCTTCACAGTGTTGTGTCATATGAGAAAAATAGTGTCGAATATAATCCAAAAAATTACATATACAATATAATTCACACCTCATAATGTTTACTGCAATTAATAAACTAATATAAACTTATCAAAAGATGACCACATATTTTTTAAAATTATTATTCTTAACACTAAAATTATCTACATTGACTATGGAGTACGCAGTAAACATTATGTGCGTGGTGTGCAATTTTTTGGATTATATTCGACACTATTTTTTTCATATGACACAACACTGATGGAGGCTATAATGTTAGCCGAACCGTTTTTTTTTAAACCAAATAAAAATAATGAAAAACCAAATGAAAAATCAATCAGCGTTTTTCCCGAACCTAAATTCGAAGAAAATCAAAAAATTTAGAATATTTAGAATCAAGGTTCAAGAATATCAAATTTTCCAAGATTGTAAAATTCTAGTTAATTATTTTATGTGTACAGTTATTTAGGGAATGTCATCGATGTTTATTTCCAAGCCAACTAGACGCCGATTTTTTTCGATGATACGGTATAATTTTTACGTAAAATGTAAATAACATTAGACCAATTAAAACAAAGAAATATGAATTTCTTAGTATTTTTAGTAACACCTTTATTCTTAAAACTTAATTTTGTATTATGCAAATATACCAATTTTATTGTTATTTTATTCATATTGTATTCAGCCATCACTTAAATATTTGATATTAATTTGGTATTATAAATAATCAATACTATTCATTAAAAATTACTGAACAAATATATGTTATGCTTAACATACATTATATATTATCAAACAAAAAACACATTCTTCTTTTAAACTGTATCAGTCTTGTCTTTACAAAAATCTTTTTTAAAATTTGAACTCAAAATAATAATCTTTTTTCATGATCTCTAATACACATATTCTTTATTTTTCCCTAGATCATAATACCTACTTACGTGTTTGAATCTATCGAAGCTGAACCAGCAACACTTTGAGTGGAGATTCCACAATATGAATAAAATAAACATAATTGTCCAGTTTTCATTAATACCATCATGGGAGAATATTATTTTAAATTTATTAAAGATATTTTCAATAAAATTCTCTTGATTTATAACTCGTACCCACTTTTCTTGCTCTTCCGGACACTTTAGGCTGCCTAGTATAATAACTATCCTTAGTAACTATCCTTTCCACCAGGAACACAACAAAGATGAGGCATAGCACCAATAACACACTCCACTTAAGCTTTAGATGAATTGTTAGAGTCTTAAAAAACACACACAAAAATCACGATAAGTAAAAAATGTATGGGCACTTTTAGGTTAAATCACTTGCCCAACGTGTAATTTTTAAAATTTCTATTTTTTTATGCGAAACCTAGAGTGACCATATATCTGGTAGTAGTTTATGTCACTTCAACACCAAAATAATTAGTTTTTTGCACTACAATAATAAATAATACCAAAAATCAAAGAGTTAAAACCAAAAATCAACCGACAAAATATGAAACGGAATCTAACCCAATATCTAAGTATGTACAGCTGATGAAGTAAACAAAAGTCCGCCCGTAGGCTGATCTTTTAATAGAAGGCACTGGGCAAATGAACATTTAGTCACGTGATTAAACTTGACCGACGCAGCGTTGTCAACTTTTACATATTTTCCTTTAGTCAACATATTTTAGGAACTTGTATTTAGCTCGGTATTTAGTCTTGTACACTTCGTACTACAAGCGATTCTAAAAAGAACAATTTTCGACTGCAAGGTCTGCTAGTAAAAAATTTTCACAAAAAGTGTCATTTTTACTCGTAATAAAACAAAAAGTTTAAATTTTCTGCAACGATATAAGAAATATAAAATGAATAAATTTCATGCATTCAGAAACGATTTAACAGAAAATAAACCTTAAATAAAACTTTTGAATACATACTGGTAGAATCTAGATTCCCTCTATCCATTCATCGTACACCCTTTAATAGACAAATAAATAAATTAATTGGTGATATATTTGAAGCCCCCTTTCCCTTCGAATCGATAGGGCGTATTGTGCGCCAAGTACGAAATTATTTGTTGTCTCATTGTCGCCCATGGAATCACCCAATAAACTAGTGATGTATTCTATTATATCCCACTAATGCCAGAGTAATTTGAATGTTTAATGTCGACGATGAAGCGCAACGCGTTTCGTGGCTAGACAGTGGCGTACGAGCGAACGTTACGAATTAGCATTAATGAGAAGAGGCGAATTGCATTATTAGATGTATTAGACGTGGGGTTAAGTTACGTTTATATCAATAGGACACAGTAAATGGTTTTATTAAATATAGTCTATCCAACGAGAAGATCCTTGACAGTGATAGATGTGTCTGTCATTTTAATTTCAAAGTAGTTTATTTTATTTTACAAAGAAATAAGTTGGTACAACTGGAACGCATAGCAGGAAATATTTAAAATTTGATTGACAAGATGACAAGTGATTACTTCAAAATATTGTGAAAAAAACTGTATAAAACTGAAAAAATGTAATCGAGTTATTTTATTTAATAAAAACGGTATGTGTTAATACAAAACAAACAAGAACAAGACACTATATACCAAAAAAATATAAAAAAGAACTATTATTTACTTTCAAGCTTTATGAAACTACCCGCATTTTGTAATATTCCACAGGAATAAATAAAACAACATAGGTAAATAAAACAAACTATTTTATTAATAATAACACCTACCAAATTTTATACCTTAAAGGTTGATTAATTAACTTTAATCTTAATTATTTTAAACCAGTACCTTTTGACATTATTTTTCTGCAGTACTAAAATCCATTATTTACCTATCGTGTGATGTCGATATTTTACAGCTACTCCAGTTTTTAGTATGTGTTTAGTTTGATCCTTCTACCATATACGAGATGCACTTACATATCTACGACGAAATGGTATACAAACTTTATCGATGGCAACTTCATTGGTGTATAAAACTTTCTGCCTGGGCAGCGAGTATTAACCATAAACTGTGCTCTGGGTCTACAGTTAATTTTCACTCGATTTTTCCTCCACTTGACTTCAAAAGACACAAAACACACGTAATAATACGAATCAAAATGCATCATCTTCCAAACGCAGGGTATTTAACAAAGTTGACACAAAATTATAACCTATAATTTATAATTTGGCAAGACTTTGACAAGCGTCAAAAATGACAAAAATCTTAAGGCGAAATCATACGCATCGGCGTCCGTTTGTCGTTCATCGTTCCGTCAAACCAATAAAATTGAAATACGATCTGTCATTTTTTAAATAAACCAATAAAACTGGTTAAAAACAAGACACGACGCATGACGGATTTATATTTAAACCCATCCATAGATAACTTAAAAATTATTAGAAACTTTTTTTAGTAAAATAAATAGATTGGTATGGGACGTCATCTGCTTTTCTTCTGTCATCGTCTGTCGAAATCTTACCTGAGAAAAAAAACAGAGTATAGTGATATTTATTATCGTCAGTTTTGAAATTCCACACGTTTCCGTCAAGTGTATCACTGATTACTGATCTATAAAGCTTCATTCAGAACCTCGGAATTAGTGGAATAAATTAGTGGTTTTAATTAGCGTAGACGTTTGTTCCTCTAATTCCAATGTAAACATTCAGAATGCAGTGGCGGCTTAACCATAAGGTCAAATGGTCAATGTCCCCAAAATAATCAGAAGAAAATTAGGAAAACCCTATTTAAATTATACTTTTTGTAAATAAGTTTTTTCATCCTAAGATATTCTAAATTATTCCCAAAAACCATCAATTTGTCCAATTTTCGCCTGAAAAGTTTTATTTTACCCAAAGATATTTAAACTCAAGAGATACAATTGTTTACCTTTTTCCTTCATCGGCCATTATTCTATCCTTATTTTCGCATCTCTCTTACACCGAAAACATTTGCCAGATTTACTCGTATATTGGTATTAGTATTCGATTAAATACCACAACCAATTATTAAGTAATAAATAATTTCGTTATATTTCTATAATATATCAAGTACATTAATTTGCTAACGTCAAATTTTTCATTTAATGCTTAACTGCTTAACTATTTTAAATTCTATAAAATTCTATAATGGAATAAAAATATCATGATCGTGTTTCTTTTAATAATAAAAAGCAGTTTGGCAACGTCAGTTTTAGAAATATGCCGGCGTACTGCGTAGTACAACGGATTTCGAGAATGAATGAAAATTCCTAGATTCTCCTGTTGCGATGTTGCTATGCCGCCGATCAAGCTCCGTATTCCTTATATGCAGTATTATAGTATTTTTGCGTTATTTTGTGGACTTCTGTGGATATTAATTTGAAAATATGGTGCATTCATATTTTGTGTACAAGAAAGTGTATCATTTAAATTCAAATTTAACTTTTCACCGGTAAATAAATATAAGTAGGGTTAGGTATATTATTATATTCTATTCTCTGTAGATCAGAGGCGGACGATCAGAGGCGGAAATAGCAGATTTCTAAATTATATTTATTTTGGACATCTTTTGACATACATTTAATTAATGTACTTATTACATGAATTTAATGACTTTACTACATTTTGTTGTATTTTTACATTTTATTGTATTGACATTCTTTGCACATGCTCTTTTTATTATTTATAAACAATATGAATTTTCCTTTGCAAACAAGAGAAAAAAAATAAATATTTTTTAAAACTAAGGGAAGAACCGTTTACTAAACAATCACCATTTTATTTTATTTATGATTTTCTAAAATTATCGCTAGACTTTTCTGATGACTTGTATTATAATATCAAATAATTTTTTGTTTAGATTTGTAATAATTTCATTTAATGACATTCATTTATCGAATTTTAACTACAGAGCAGCCTCCCTATTTGTTCTCATTGTTTCACTACGTTGATCATGATCATTCGACTAGGCAAGTGCATTATTTTAAAATTCCTCAACACCGAACAGCTAACTTCCAAAAATATTTCAGTTTCATAGCGCCACATTTGTGGAATAATATTTCTAATAACTTTAAATTTCAAACCTTTACAGAATATAAAAAAAACAAATTAAAAATAATTTACTAAATTCGTAAAAATTATAATTTCTTCGATTGATTTGTGAGGTTCTTGTTCTTCTGATATGCCCGTCATTGGTTGCTGTTCCGGTTTTACACTGTTTCGTTATGCCTCTCTGCTTATGGAGATAAGCAGAGCGCGGAGGCTCATCCCTGATAAAATTATATTTTCACTGTTTTATCTAATTTTAATTTTTTTAATTCTGTTTATTTTTATAATTTAATTTATTTCTATTTTGTTTTTGGGGTCGCACCACTCTGGCACTTTGTGTCATTGTATCGATTTTTTAAGCGGTGCGATCCCTTTAGACACACATTTAGTAGTTGTAAAATTCATATAGGTATATAATAAATATACATATGTATAATAATAAAGTTTTTATCAAAAATCTGTGAAGTCTACAAATATTAGTTTTTGGTAAAATATTGTGTTACTAGGTTAAAATAACTATTTTATTTTGTTATTGCTAATAGAGGGAGTCTCATTCGCCGGAGATGGACAAGGTTTGGAACAAGATATTGAAACTGCATTTACTAATACACCCAAAATTTGATATTTTATTTAATAAAATAAAGTAAAAAACGCTTATTGATTTTTTTAATCGTTATTCTTAAGTGAAAAGCCATCTTATAATAAAAAATTATGCCGGTTTTTATTTATTTCGCTATCCTCCCTGAACTTATTTTTTTTCCTATTACTATCCGCCCTCAACTTTTTACAATGCGACAAATATGTAAGTGTTATTATTATTTTTTTAAATTTCTTAAACAATTATTTTAATTTCCTTAAAATACTGTCGGTCGATGGGCACACCACTGGAAATTGACCTCAACCGTCTAATCTTTGTAAACAACTACATTGTTGCCGTTGCGCCGATACCCTATTCCCTTCTTTGTCCATTCTCTCTCGCACTCGTTGATTTTTGCAAACCAATGTGTGATGAAGGTTTAGAGCGTTTTATGAATGGATCGTTGTATCTCCCGAGTTTAAATATCTTTGATTTTACCCATTTTCTCTACAGCCGGTCAAAATTTCATTTTGTCCTTCGTTCCCGCTATGTTTTGCACGTTTTAAACTCAAAATGCCGCGGCTCGTAACGCCAACAAGGTAAGTTATACTACGAAAACATAACGGGTTAAGGTGCGATAGATATAGTTTATATTGGCCATTGACCGCGTCATTCATAAAAGGTTTTAATCGTTGGAAAAATTTTGCCGTTTGGGCGCGTTTATAGTTCACGTTTGGGTGTTTATATATCGAGGATTGGCCTGTGGAACAGGCATATTAAGAACACTACCAGCAAAGCCATAAAGGCTCTCATGATATGCAGAAGACTGGCCGGAAATAGATGGGGCTGCTCCCCTAACATTTTGCGCTGGATGTATACCATGATAGTAAGACCCATGATTACTTATGGAGCAGTTGCCTGGTACACAAAACTAGAGCAACGGACGGCAAGGCTAAACCTATGCAAAGTCCAGAGACTAACATGCGTTTGCATCACAGGAGCCATGAGAACCTGTCCAACAGCAGCAATGGAGGTCATTCTAGATCTAACACCACTGCACATTGTCATTGGTAGATATGCCAATGCGACATTGATTAGAATGGTCACTAACGGAATTAGTACTGGGAGAATTGTCAGATCAGGGGCTTGGAACACCCTCATAAAGGAAATACCACTCCTGCAACTCCCAGTGGACGATATGCTAAGAACGTACAACTTTGAGAAACATCTCCATGTAGTATTGAGCAATAAAAAGGATTGGAAGAGCGAAACGCTTGCCCAGCAGTTAAAAGACCATACCATAACTTGGTATACTGATGCTTCCAAAACCAATACGGGAACAGGGATCGGAGTGTTTGGGCCGAGAGCTAAATACTCCGAACCAATCGGCACTTACCCTAGTATCCTACAGGCAGAAATCTACGCTATCGAAAGATGCATACAACTTATCTTAGATAGGAACTATCGGAAACAAGAAATAGCCACCTTGTCTGATAGTCAAGCAGCGTTAAAAGCGATCAACTCAGTATCAATCCATTCGAAATTGGTCAAAGAATGCA
Organism: Sitophilus oryzae; assembly: GCF_002938485.1. Taxonomy (NCBI): domain Eukaryota; kingdom Metazoa; phylum Arthropoda; class Insecta; order Coleoptera; family Curculionidae; genus Sitophilus; species Sitophilus oryzae. Next base: position 1,312,233 of record NW_022147575.1, on the reverse strand, counting down.
TAGAGAAGCTGAATAAATTAGGCAAAGAAAACAAAGTCCTCCTACACTGGGTGCCTGCTCACCAAGGGATAGAAGGCAATGAAAAAGCAAATAATCTAGCTAGGAAAGGAGCGAACACTCCACTAACTGGACCAGAACCGTTCTGCTTTCCAAGTGGTAACCAACTCAAGGCGGAACTCAAGAACTTGGAAGATTCCATCCGCAACCTGGAATGGAAATCTTGCAATGGTCTAGGACACTCGAAGAAGTTTCTGAGGGCTAATGATCAAGAAAAATCACAGATCTTCGTGGGTCTGAGTAAGAACAATCTTCAGATTGTCACGGGGTTTTTAACAGGACACTGTCTCCTCAATGAACACCTCAGTAGATTGAAACTAAGAAGAAACGGCGAATGCAGATTCTGTGGGGAAGATGGTGAAACACCAGTACACCTCATCACTGAGTGCGCCGACAACGATTCGTGCCATGAATTTTGGTACGACTGATATTGGAGATGGAGAACTACCCTCTATAAAACCGTCCCAGATACTGGCTTTTGTCAAAGCCCTGGGACTGTATGATGAGTTATGATTCAAGAAAGGGGGACACAATGGATCTGTAAGGTCGAAGTGATTAACCCCCCTCCCACTCATTCTAAATTCTAAAAAAAAATTGGGTGTTTATAACAACTCAAATTATAAAACAACCTAGGTTTTTGTATCGTTTATCGCGTATAATGTTTCGTTTGACTAAATAAAGCAATTTTTAATATCGAAAGAAATCTCATCTAGTTTGAGGTGCAGCGCGAAATTTGTGTAGGTAAATAATTCATAATTTTCTGGTTATGGATAAATGATGAACTGTGGTTGACTGATTCTGGAATAGATATTTTAAAATAGACAACAGGTCATGCAACGGAAAATGGAAAGGTCCATGTTGGGAGTTACAGTTAGGGATAAAATACCCAATAATGCCATACGAAATCGAACAGAAGTAAGAGATGTGATAATTGTCTTAATATCTTAAATGTAATTGGGCAGGACATGTGGCTAGGATAACAGATGGACGGTGGACAAATGGACGGTGGACAATGGAGACCAAGACACGAGCCAATAAGCAGAGGACTTGTAGAATGTAGAATTACCTTGTATTATTATTTTATTATTATTCTTATTTGCATTGCCTCTTGTAGAATGTAGAATGTTTAGGAGGGGAGCTAATCACCTCGACCTTATAGATCTATTGTGTGTTCCCCTTTCTTGAGTTATAACTCATCATACAGTCTCAGGGCTTTAACAAAAGCCAGTATCTGAGACGGCTCCACAGAGGCCAGCTCGACCTCTTAGTCGATGGATAGATGATATTAAGAGAATGGCTGGAAACTGGATCTGCAACTGATATATACAATAGTATTTTTCTTATATTTAACAAAAAAAAATAAGAAGCCACGTGGAGTAGTTTTTTTGGAGTCTTAAACGAAGCAAATTCATAAAATTGATGTAAAAAAAAAATCCATTTTTACTGTCGCATTATACACCAGGAATAAAAGACCTCACAAAATCCTGTTGCCGTATTAAACATTCTCTACGTAGACCAATATCTTAAAAGCTCTCTGTAAAAATTTTGCTATAAATCTGAGTTTACAAGCCCACGCCATAAATTTCATCAGTAAATTAATTTTTTGTTGCTCTGAATCATTTCTATAATATTGCTCTCTGTATCGTCGAGCTTTTCAACGAATATCGGAAAATCCAAAGTTGGTTCTGTAATGTTTGCTATACAGGTATTTCTCTAATTTTCAATTTACTACTGTATCTATAAAGCTGCGTATACCGATAACCAACGTATATGTAGGATCCATTAAAATGATTGCTCCGGAGCTCTTTGTGTTGAGAGCCCCTATGATGAGGGTATCGAGTTCATCTCCAAAAAATATCAATTGATCGATGGTAGAGTTTTGAAAACATAAGTTAACACTCAAACTGATGATTTTGTATGGTAGAATACAGAAACTAAAGTAATTTTTAAAATACGCAATGGAGAAATTTTTGGTCAAATTTAAAGTGTTTTATTTTTGTTATTTTTAGCGCTATTTTCATGATTTTTTTAGCAAACTGTGTATAATTATATCAACTTTAATTCGTAAACAAAGTTTTTTATAAACTTTACTATTTGGCATATTATACAGGTTTAATCGAGGGATTGTTTTTTACCTTAACTTTAAAGCATCCTGGGTAATAATTTTGTGTGCAAATTTTCCTAAAATATAATTTTACAGTCAGAACCATGACTCCTAAACAGTTTCTTTTTTGATTCATGTCATTACATGCTTTGATTAATTTTTAAATCATTACTTTTTTATGTCATTTTTTAATATGACAAGATGGTTTGGTTTGGTTTGGTTTGGTTTGGTCCAAACGTCCAACATGATGAGCAGTTCATATTAGTATATGTATAGTTCACAATAATCAACAAAGCCGCCTTGTCATATTGAAAAATAACTTCAAAAAGTAATGATAATTGAAAAAATTGCGAATTGTTGCTGGCAAGTTCATTTCGCTCTTAAAATTTAACCAAGACATGTACTAACATGATCCAAATAACGAAATTCTCAGGAGACATGGTTTAGACCGTAAAATTATATTTTAGGAAAATTTACACACGCAATTATTGCACAGGGTGTTTTAAAGTTAGGGTAAATAAAACAACCCTTCGATTAACCCTGTATAATATGCCAAATGCTAAAGTTTATAAAAAACTTAGTTTACGAATTAAAGTTGATAAATTTATATACAGCTTGCTAAAAAATACATGAGGCTAAAAATAACAAAAATATAAAATTTTAAAATTTGACCAAAAATTTTTCCGTTGTTTTTTTTTGCATCTGAGTGTAGATTTTCAATATTTTAAGTTAATAGCTTTTTTATTATTCATTGTGTTATTGTATCAATGGAATAAATTCGATACTTAAACTGAAAAAAAAGCGCTCGGATAATATCCCGATTGGTATTGTTAGTTGCGCATTATCTTTAGAGTCCATTTCACTAGTCCGAAAAGGTAGCAAAGTAGCAAAATAACCGGCATTTAACGTTTTATGTAAAACTGGCTAGGTAGTTTTACACAAATGAAGAAGGAAATTAAAGATAAAGGATTATACTCTATCCGTATTGTAGCACATTTTTAGACAACTTCTTTATTTTTAAGATTTTTATGGTCAAACATCAACAAAATATTCCTTATGTTTGGACTAAATTTTCTCGAAAATAAAGACACAATTTAAAATTCCGTTACAATACGGAAATAGACTGAAGTTTTGTGATTACAGTGATGTATAATTTATATGGTTTTGTAACAAATTGCTCGCTATTTTATGGCAAATGCTGAAGCTCTGCAAACCTTAATCAAGCCTTAATCAAAGCACGTGTGTTTGGAATTTTGGATGTGGCTTAACATGACTGGATCGGGCTAAGCCTTAGGCAGATTTCTGGAATATACACACACCGGAAAAATCTAGGGATATCATTTTATTAAAGTTAAAAATAAATGTTTTGAATAAACAACCACATATTTGTAGGCCGATTCTTTCTACTTCGATTGAAACGAAGTAGTCACACTAGTTATTTCTAAATTTGGGATATTTGCAGAAGTGTTTGTGCATTTTTTGTCAAATGTATAAAAAGCACCTAGCATCAATTGTTCGAATTTAACCTGTACTGGCTATGTTTTTATGATAACTGGCCAGAATTCATTCAAATAACTTTGTTTAGTATTAAACAACATTATGGAGCGTAGACATCTTAACAGAGACGAAATGCTAAGGGCCATGGGTATGCTCGAAGCTGTGATGCGCCAAATCGACGTAGCTAGAGCATTAAATACAGCGCAAAGCGTAATAAGTGCACGCCACCGTGAAAGTGGTGATGTTGCTGAAAGGCACACAGGGCGACATCGCATTACTACCCCTCAGCAAGACAGCATTTTTTACAATTAAATGCTCGACGCCGCGCCGACCGACTCTTACAGCACCAGAGCTTAGTTTAATTCTTCAGGAAACACATAATGTAACCGTTAGTCCTGACACTGTTCGATTAAGTTAGATTAAGAGAGGTCAACTTAAGAAGCAGACGCCCCTGGAAAGCTCAACCCTTAACAAGAGGAAATCGAGAGGTACGATATTTGTGGGCTCAAGATCATGTTCAGTGGTCGAATGATCAATGGGTCAATGTTCTCTTCACGGATGAGTCACGCTTTGGAATTCATCCGGATTCGAGAAGGCTCAGGGTATGGAGAGAACCGGGAAATCTTATTCGGTTGGATCATGTTCAGGAAGTGCACCCTTATCAAGGTGGAACAGTTATGGTCTGGGGAGGAGTCCAGTTAGGCCGAAAAACCGATCTCGTTTTTCTTGAAAGGTTTCTAACAGGAATCACATATCGTGATTTAATTATTGAGCCTGTCGTGTTACCATATGCCAATGATTTTGGGAGAAACTTCATTCTCATGCTTGACAATGCACAGCCTCATACAGCCAGAGTGGTAAGTGAGTTTATCAATGCTCATCAATTAAACATCTTACCCTGGCCGGCACAATCTCCTGACCTCAACCCCATCGAGCACGTATGGCACGCGGTCCAAAGAAGAATTTTGAGAATGGGTATGCCGCGTGAAACTCGTAGGGATCTGGTTCGGGCCGTGAATGCAGCGTGGCAGGCTGTACCTCAAGAAGAGATCGACAACCTGATCAGGAGCATGAAGAGACGATGTAGGGATGTAATGAACAGTAGAGGAAGCCATACCCTTTATTAAGTAAAAATGGTTTTATCTTTTTTTTTTAATTCACAGTTTAGAATAAAAAAAAATTTGTATATTTTTTTGAGTTCAATAAAAATCAAGGTAAATTTGAAAAATTCGGTAAATTTCGCATTTTTATTTCCAATACGTCCTGTAAACTATTTGTTTATTTTAATTTTATTATATCAGAAATGCAAATAATAAAATTACTGACGATGGCTGGATAAAATTGTAATATCCCTAGACTTTTCCGGTGCGTGTAATATATATTTTGTTCGGCCACACCCCCATTTTACCCGACCCCTGAGAGCGACCCGAACGCTGTACTGCGTGATAGAAAATATTTTTGTAGAGGGTGTGAGTGGACAATACTTCTTGAAAAAACTCCCATTTTTGAATAAAAATATTTTAACAAGCGATACCAACTAAAATTTTAATTATGTAATAAAGGGCGCGATTTTTAAATTCATTGTTGCCAACCGACTTAATAAGTCATAAAAACGATTTAAATAACGTTATATTGATTTAAGTTTTTACAAAAATGACTTGACTTGAAATGAGATTATTTGAGTCAAAGACTTAAATCATTTTAACAAATTATGTGCCTTGTGACAAATGGTTATATTAAAGATTTTGTGTAACCTTTGTAATTGTTAAGGCAACCTATTTACGAAAAGCGGGGCAATATAACGTGCAACTTTTTTGTTGTTTTTATTTTCCATTGGATTTTTATTGTTTTGTGTGTTTAAGAATTTTTGGAGTCTGTTTTTAAATATTTTATTTATTAGATTTTGGGGGTGGATAGTTATGTTCTTCCGATGCGTTGTTTGTCTTTCGCATTGCATCATCTCTATAATTAATACAGTGAGATGAGGCTATTATACAGTATGTCCCCGGATTGCCTTTACAAGAGGAAAAACTTTTTTATTATATACTATTGTCACTGTAAATGTCCGAAATGCGGTAAAACCTAGGATTTACCAAAAGCAAGTGGTAAAAGCTCGAAAACTTCTTTATTTTGCTTCCGTTTCGGACTTTTACCGGACTAGGATTTACCACACCGCATTGGTAAAAGTACGAATTATTTTTTCGTATAGCAACAATATCGGCAAATTAAGGATGTCGATATACAAACACATCTCTGTTTTTGTTTACTTATGCATTGAAATTTTAACGATTATCGTTTCACGATATCGATTTTTGTAACGTATCAGTCTTATATTTGTTACTGTAAATGTCCGAAATGCGGTAAAACCTAGAATAAGCGAGTTAAACCTAGGATTTACCAAAAGCATTAACTAATTAGGTTAGCCTGGTTATTTGGAGGGTGTTAATGCATTGGTTAGCCTGGTTATTTGGGGTGTTAATGCATTGGGTGGGGTTGGTTGGATTTTACTACCACTTGCTTATTCGTACTTTTACCAATGCGGTGTGGTAAATCCTAAGATTTACTGTTTGCGTCCGGTAAAAGTCCGAAATGGAAGCAAAATAAATAGTTTTCGGGCTTTTGCCACATGCTTTTGGAAAATCCTAGGTTTAGCGCATTTTTCTCAAAATGTCAATAATAAAAAAGTTGTCTCCTTTTTGTAAAGACAATCCGGGGACATACTGTAGCATTTTGTCTGAAATTTTGTCATTCTATTCATATGAAAAATACGTAATTTACTACGTTTTCGTCAGAAAAAATACAGAGGCATTCAAATGAATCAACTGTACAATTCCACATATACAACTGCGGTTCTTTTAATAAATCCGTCAGCCTATATGTATAAGTGCCTTTGGCCTTTTTATTCTCCCTCTCACTCTCACAAACACTCGGGCTCACTCACCACTTTATTTTAATTGACTTTTTAATAATGCCTCTCTCACCGATTAAGAAATAATGGCTTTCCAGAAGAACAGCTACCATTTGTTTATCGTTTTGAGGTCGTAACCTCGCATTTAAATGACTTAAATGACAGCAGAGTAAGACTGGAGCTTTTGTCAATCGTTTACGTTGATTTAAATCAAGTAGCGTTAAAGAAAATTGTTGGTTTTTAGAATAAGACATTAAAAAAATGTTCATACCAATTAAACTTTTAGTCATGTGATTAAGCTAGACCGGCACAGCGTTGCCCACTTTTACATATTTTCTTTTAATGAAAATAGTTTATGAAACAAAAATAAATTAATTATAAATATATAAACAGTTATTATTTATAACAACAACGTTCGTAACAGCACTTAATGTATACATATAACGGGCCATTACTACCGCTTTTCCATTCAAAATATTCTAATAAGGTTGCGAAATTTTTTTTTGCATTGGCTATTAAGCTATCTTGTACACTTCGCACTAAAAGAGGTTCTAAAAAGAACAATATTCGATTGCAAGGTCTGCTAGTAAAAATTTTTAAGCTTAAAGTATCAAAAGACAATTCATTTAAACCAAAAAAAAACTAATAAGTAGTAAAGTAATACCATATAGTATAAGGAAACTAGTAGCTTTACTCCTTGTCAAATCCTTTGTTCTTTTTCTGCCACTTTATATGACCTTCTTCTCGCGTCCCGTGACCACTGACGTAGCTGTATAGTCGTGGTCTATAACTAGGCAAAGTATAGTCGTGGCACTCTCCATAGTTTCACAGATATGTATTTAAGAAAATCTGAGTTCACAATAAAATAAAATAAAAAAAATGATCATCGAGTAAAAATTTGCTTGAAAACAGAATATTTTCACATTTCATGTAAGTAACCATTCTTCTGTATCTGAAAATCTTCTGATGGGAAGAAATGTGAAAAAATATATAATGACATATTTTTATATCATTATCTATTTCAAAGATTTTCTACAACTTTTTTTTAACTTAAAACAAGTTTAATTTTAACATTAACGTTGTTTGTTTTGTAGTAACATATTGGTTAGTTGAACTAACACATTGTACTAAATAATAAGATAACATATTTATACTTCAATAATTGCTAATAAACATTATAGAAATTTCAAAAGAGAAAAGAAGCAAGAACAATGAGAATTATAAGTTTTTTAATTATTTTTATCGAGTCCCGAAGGTACCGAAAGAACCGGGTATTAATAATTTCGAGTCCCGGTTCTTTGATATCTCAAAAGAGCCGGGAATTTCCGGTTTTGAACCCTAGTTACTATATAGATACTATTATTATTAAGAAATTATGTTTTTGAACTAAAAACTAAAAAAATTTGCAGATTTAAAAAAAATGCGCAGAAATATCCTCATATTTCTGGGGCTAAAATAGACTACCCCTAAAAATATTTGCACTTATTTAAGACTCACCCTGTATAAAGATTATAGTCTTTCATTAATTTTTAAACTATTTTATATCAGCTCATTCAAAAAAGGAAAAATGAAATTAAAAAGCTAAATTATTACTAAAGATATCATTAATAAACCATTATTGAACTCACCTACCAAGAGAAGGGGGTACAATAAGTGAACTAGAGTTGCAGGACTCACCTAAAAACAATAAAGAGACATATTAGCACATAAAATAAATAATAGCACTATTACAAAGTTCAAGAAAAATTATTACAGTTGTTTGAATTAAATTTCTAAAGTATTTTCGTTTCCCCAATGTATGTTTCGTTTCTTATACAGGGTGAATCTTGAATAATTGCAAATATTTTCAGCACTGGTAGATATCGATAAAAGAAACATATTTACTCTTTACACTTATGTTGATATGAAAAATAAATTTTATTTTTACGTGAGGAATCTCCACATGAGAGATGGCACTTGTTTTATGAAACACCCTGTATAGTATAACGGATTTTTAATTGGGGCTATGGTTTAGCAGAGCTAAAATTTCAAAATAAATTATACTAAAATAAACTACATATATTGTAGTTTTTCAGTTTAACACTGGTATCCTATTACCATAGTATAAGGAAACTAGTAGCTTTACCCCTTGTCAAATCCTTTGTTCTTTTTCTGCCACTTTATATGACCTTGTTCTCGCGTCCCGTGACCACTGACGTAGCTGTATAGTCGTGGTCTATAACTAGGCAAAGTATAGGCGTGGCACACGCCATAATTTCACAAAGAATGTATTTAGGAAAATATGAGTTCACAATAAAATAAAATAAAAAAATTGATCATCGAGTAAAAATTTGCTTGAAAACAGAATATTTTCACATTTCGTGTAAGTAACAATTCTTCTGTATCTGAAAATCTTCTGATGGGAAGAAATGCTGAAAAAATATATAATGACATATTTTTAATATACATAATAATATCTATTTCAAAGATTTTCTACAACTTTTTTTTAATTTTAAACAAGTTTAATTTTAACATTAATGTCTTTGTTTTGTAATAATAATATATTGGTTAGGTGATTTTCATTGGATAACTAATACATACATTGAACAACACATTGTCCTAAATAATAAAATAACATATAACATATAACTTCAATAATAATTGCTGATAAATATTACAGAATTTTCAAAAGAGAAAAGAAGCAAGAACAATGAGAAATAGCATCACTACTTTCTCACGTGAAAAATGAATAATTTTTTAGTTATTGTTACCGAGTCCCGAAGATACCGAAAGGACCGGGAATTAATAATTTCGGTGGTGGTTCTTTGATATTTCAAAAGAACCGGGAATTTCCGATTCTGAACCCTAGTTCTAGTTACCATATTATCAAGAAACCATATATCAAGAAATTAAATTAAAATAGTTAAAATAGTTACCATATTATCAAGAAATTATGTTTTTAACTAAAAACTATAACAATTTCCAATTTTTGTTCAATGATGGTGCAGTTCGCTAAACAGCAAGCAAGAAGCGCGAAATTTAAATTTCATTACAACTGGAATTTAAGGAAATTTAAATCCCACTTAGATGCTGAATATGTCCATGGTTGGCAACAATGAATTTAAAAATCGCGCCCCTTATTACATAATTAAAATTTTAATTATGTATTTAATTATGTTTCTTCTTTTTCTGACAGTAAGCATAGTCTTTTAAGTTAATTAATAGAATATATCCAATCACAGAAAAAGCTCCAAGAAACACCAAAAATACCCCATTTCTCCCCATTTTATTACTATATTCTCCCATTATATCTAAAATTCCTTCCACCTCCCTATTCCCCAAAACAGTCGAGGGGCGAAATTCTCCCCCCAACTCGCTAGCGTCACGTCGAATATCTCCACCAGATTAAGAGACATAAATTTCCAGCAAAAGGGGGTCCCAGGGCAAACAGGATTGGGGAGCCAGGGGGCGGGACATAATTAATGAGACTACGTGATTAAGATTGTGTTGGCACGGCTGAAAAACATGGCGATTAGATGAATGAGGAGGAGGCGAAGGTGAAGAAAAGAGGAGGTCATGAGAAATTACAATTTTTCTTGGTGTTTAGTGCCATTGCTACTAAGGATGCCAACGATATATCTATGTTTTTGAAACATCGATGTTTCAAAAGCAAAAAATCGATGTTACTATTGTGAACTGTAGATGTGTCGATTACTCACAACATTTGAAACTTATAATAAAAGAGTAATTTATTTAACTTTTGAAACATTTAAGATCTCCATCCGCTTCGAGGAAAATTTGGAATCATTTTTATAGAAGACAGACACTAGGTAATAATATTACTCTGAGTAAAATAATTATTATACAGGGTGGCGCATTGTCGTTAGAAACATACAGAGATGCACTTTGGGCAATTATGAAAAAGTTCGGAGTACCCATCAAATTTCTTACATTGTGTAAAAGCCTCCATAACAACAACAAATCAAGAGTGTCATATCATGGATCACTGAACGATCCCTTCCTAACAAACACAGGCGTTAGGCAGGGATGTGTCTTAGCGCCTCTCCTATTCAATATATGCATGGCAGCGCTCTCCATTATAGTGGACAGCAAACTGCAGGAGAGAGGTTTGGGCATTAGATACAGATACGACGGCGGTCTGTTCAACATAAAAAGACTCAGGGCAAAAACACGTACAAAATTCATCCCAGAACTTCAATACGTTGATGACTGTGCTCTAGTTGCAAATACGTTACAACAATTGTAAGAAATGTTGAGCACATATACATGGGCATACGAGGCCTTGGGACTTAAGCTGAACATCGATTAAACTAAAATCATGTGCACTCCCCCGGAAGATCACAACAATGCTATAAAAATCGGAGATGAGCGTTTGGAATATGTAGCGGAATTCAATTACCTCGGCAGTTTGATTTCGTGAAAGGCCAATATCGACTCTGAAATTCAGCACAGGATTAGCAGCGCCTCAAGAGTATTCTAGAAATTAAAAGACAGGGTTTTCTACAATCATGACTTGAGCACAAAAACGAAACTTGCGGTGTACCGAGCGATAATAATTCCCACCATGTTATATGGAAGCGAAACCTGGGTGCCGCGCCGTACCGTCAACACATGAACGCATCAAACAAGTTGCAACAGAGACATCTTAGACAACTCTTAAGAATAAAATGGTTCCATCATGTCTCAAACGTATCGGTCCTTGAAAAAGCTAACTGCGAGAGCATTGAAGTCATGATTACAAAGTCCCGCTTAAGATGGGCTGGTCACGTATGCAGAATGCAAGAAAACTGCATACCAAAATCTCTGCTTTACGGTGAGCTTATAGACGGTAAGAGGAGGCCGCGGCCGAGTGGACAACTCAAAAGGTTCAAGGATATTTTCCACGAAAACTTAAAGGGAATTAACAAGCAGAATGAGTGGGAAGAGGCAGCTCACAATAGAACGGAATGGAGAAGAATTGTAAAGTCAGTTAAGAGCGACAACCAAAAAGTAAAGAGGCAACAAAGCAATGAGATTTTTGAATGTCTGGAGTGTGGTAGACAGATAACATCACGTATCGGGCTTTTCAGTCACAGGAAAGCTCATGAAAGAAAACGCCTTGCGTGACCATCTTCTGATGCGTGTCAAATACTCGTCAGCGAGTAATGGCGGTATGTATGTATGTAAGAAACATAGGAAATCGCATGCAAATTTTCATTTTTTTTGCAACTGTCCAAATATTTCTTGGCTACACTGTTGGTTTTACAGCGATGTCGTAAATAGTTTTTTAAAGGTTTGCGTATGCTGACAATGACAAAATTATTAAGATAGACAACTTAACAGTCTATTACGTTGTACTTTCGGGTCGCTTTCAGGGGTCGGGTAAAGCGGGTGTGTGGCCGCAGGAAATATATATTATATTTCAGAAATCTGCCTAAGGCTTAGCCCGATCCTGTCATGTTAAGCCACACCCAAAATTACAAACACACGTGCTTTGATTAAGGCTTGATTAAGATTTGCAAGCATTCAGCATTTGCCATAAAATAGCGAGCAATTAGTTACAAAACTATATAAATTATACAGGGTTGTTCACCACATACGACAGGGGGTATTGTAGAGAATGTAGAAGGTAGAATGTTTAGGAGGGGAGTTAATCACCGCGACCATATAGATCTACTGTGTGTAACCCTTTCTTGAGTTATAACGAGTTATAACTCATCATACAGTCTCAGGGCTTTAAGAAAAGCCAGTATCTGAGACGGCTCCACAGAGGTCAGCTCTCCATCCTCGACATCAGACGTACCAAGGTTCATGGCACGAATGGTCGTCGTCTCGGCGCACTCAGTGATAAGGTGTTCTGGTGTTTCCCCATTTTCCCCACAAAATCTGCATTCGCCGTTGTTTCTCAGTTTCAGCCTACTGAGGTGTTCGTTGGGGAGACAGTGTCCTGTTAGAAACCCCGTGACAATCCGAAGATTGTTTTTACTTAAATCAAGGAGAACCTTTGATTTTTCTCGGTCATAAGTTCTAAGGAACTTTTTCGAGTGTCTTAGACCGTTGGAAGACACCCATTCCAAGTTACGGATGGAGTCTTCCAGATTCTTCAGTTCCGCTTTCAGTTGGTTCCCGTTTGGAAAACAGAACAGTTCTGGTCCAGTTAGTGGAGTGTTCGCTCCTTTTCCAGCTAGATCATTTGCTTTTTCGTTGCCTTCTATCCCTTGGTGAGCAGGCACCCAGAGTAGGAGGACTTTATTTTCTTTGCCTAATTTGTTGAGCTTCTCTAGGCATTCTTTGACCAACTTCGAATTGAGTACATTAGTGAGTACGAATTAGCTACAATACGGAGTATTGTAGCTAATTTAAAATTATTAAAAAATTATTATTATTTAAAAATGGTATAATACAGTTTGATAGACAATTACATTGTGCATCTGATTCACGTAAAATATATAGGGTGTTCCATTTAAATTAAACAAGTTATTGCCGTTTAAAGCTAGTGATTATTTAATATAAATAATAATAATTTAATATATTCGATATAAATATTATTATTTATTGATATAAACGATTAGATTTTTACAAGTTGTAAGTTTTGGGTTCGTTGAAGGTCTATTAGAGCTACAATTTAAAAATATTTTTACAAGATACAGAGTGTCCCAAATAAGTAAAAAATATTATAGTTGTATTTTTTTAAATGGAACACCCTGTATATTATTCTATTTTTGGATTCTACGATTGAAATAAAGGTAAATTTGATTAAGGTTTATCACACTTAAACCTTACGGTTTTTGAAATATTTTCAATTTTATGAAATTGCAGTAAAAATTTTAAGGCTTTATTTCTCCAAGGGTATCAAAGTTTTTAATACTAAATATTTGAAGATTATTTATTGATCAGATATTGTGTTGCAATAATAAAAATTTTACTACCTTCTACAGAGTGTCCAAAAATTTATATTAAATAATTACTAGCTTTAAACGGCAATAATTTGTTTAATTTAAACGGAACACCCTATATATTTTGCGTGAATCAGATGCACAATGTAATTGTCTATCAAATTGTATTGTTCCATTTTTTACCCATCTCTTGAAGTTTTCATAGAAAATGCATTTTCTTATAATTTAGACCTCATTTATCACTATACCCATGGAACATTGACATTTTAGCTTATTTTTAAAGATGTAACAAATTTTCAAAGGGTACAGATACTAATATTGTCGATATAGTTCGCTTATTTAATTGAAAAATAAAAAAAACTGTTTAAATATTTTTTGTTAAAGAGGACCAATTAATATGATCCCAGTATTCAAACCACATTAATTTACTGTTTACGTTGTAGTAATAATTGCTCCAAATACTAAAAAAATATATCTTGTTTGTGTATTAGACAGTGTGGTAAAAAGTAACACCTTATAAATTTTATTTCATTTATTGACGAATGCTTATTTATAAAAACAGAGACATTCATTTTCATACCTTATTATTATATTGATTTCTGAGCCAAATCCACATTTATTTAGAATAATTTATCAATTAAAACAACTTAAAAGTATGTAATTAGCTAATTTTTGGTGTTTCTGGTAGGAAATAATGATGGTATATTTAATTGGTATACACTTTTACAAAGATTTAAATAGTTTTTTGTATGCCAATGGGCTTGCAATATTTACCACCTGTACATTTTGTACATATTATGGTGCTATAAAAAAATCTGAAATGTCAATATTCCATGGCTATAGTGATAAATGAGGTCTAAATTATAAGAAAATGCATTTTCTACGAAAACTTGAAGAGATGGGTAAAAAATGGTATAATACAATTTGATAGACAATTACATTGTGCATCTGATTCAGGTAAAATATATAGGGTGTTCCGTTTAAATTAAAAAAATTATTGCCGTTTAAAGCTAGTAATTATTTAATATAAATTTTTGGACACTCTGTATAAGGTAGTAAAATTTTTATTATTCCAACACAATATCTGATCAATAAACAATCTTCAGTAAATATTTAGTATTAAAAACTTTTATACCCTGGTAGAAATAAAGCCTTAAAATTTTTGCTGCAATTTCATAAAATTGAAAATATTTCAAAAACGGTAAGGTTTAAGTGTGATAAACCTTATCAAATTTACCTTTATTTCAATCGTAGAATCCAAAAATAGAATAATATACAGGGTGTTCTATTTAAAAAATACACGTATAATATTTTTTACTTATTTGGGACACTCTGTATCTTGTAAAAATATTTTTAAATTGTAGCTCTAATAGTCCTTCAACGAACCCAAAACTTACAATTTGTAAAAATCTAATCGTTTAGCTACAATACTCCGTGTCGTATGTGGCGAACAGCCCTATACTACACTGAAAGAAAATTCAGAGTTTTAATAAAAAAATGTTTGTTTCTTGCAAATTTTGTTATATATACAAACGGAATTTTATAATTAACATGCTAGGTTAATAAATACATTGAGTTGGTAATAAAAAATAGGACTGTTTAATATATTTATTTATAAAAAGCAAAGAATTTATTAGTGTTTGATTTTTTAATTTTAAACAAAGTTCCTTAATAATAAATAAAAAGCTTATTACATGTTTTTTGCAGGCTTTACAAATATAATTTAGTAGTAGGTAACTTTTGGTTTAGTAGTTATTACTCAATGGAAATTATAGGTTAATAATTAATATAACCATCTTTCTTTACCGTAATTTGGTTAAAACTTATTTATTTATTGGTATCTAAAAATAAATATACTTTTTTTATATATAAGTTATAATTTTAGTAAACAAACGTAGGTATTCTATTTTATGAAATATTAGTATTGTATGAAATTGGCGCGCGGAGCTTGCCGACCAATGGTGCCGTTTATCACCTGTGACGTAGTGACCAACCTGCGCAATATCAGGTAGGAATTAGGAATTCGGTTATTCCCATGTTATTCCTTATTCGGCAGTTTCAAATGTGCAAAGTTGGCCTTCGTTAGATTCGTAATTGTGGTTAGTTGTGGCTCTGGTTGTGGTAAACGTATTGTTTCCAGCTGGTTTCCAGCATTTACCTAGTTATTGACATGTAAGGTGAGAGGTGAAAATGGCAGAAGAAATAGTTACCCCGGAGGAACTACAATCGTTTTTGGAAACCTGTGGCATCGTTGACGATAATGGGACTCTTTTGGAAAACTGTAAGCGTAAGTAGATAGTACGTACTAAAATATATGTCTGCCGTGTTTTATTTTTATATATTTGCCTGATTTTATGTAATAAAATTAACTACACCGTACATAAATATACATATACTATTTTATCTAAATTTTATAAATCGGGCAATGGTGACCATTTTTTGTCGTTTGCTTTGTCTAGGACAATAATTACATGATTATTTCCTATACCTATATGTATATAAGGATATGCTATTTATATATAATATATATATAGGTATAGATTGGGGGTAGGTACCTATGTACAAAATTGCATCGCGACACTTTATCGCACTCATCTCGTTCTTTCGTGTCCCTTTCGAATTTGATTACAAAATATTTGGTAACTATAAAAAAATGTTGGCCGTAGGTAAATAATAATGGTTTCTGTTAATAAAATTTGCTAATTGTAACACATGGTGTTTCTTTGTGCATCCATATTTGTTTTTTATTATAGCAAATGCCTGTTAATATTATTAAAGTGCTATGCATAATAAACATAGTATTTGAGGTGGCAGGAAACGACACACCTTTTAAAAATTAAAAATATTGTGGTGCATTTGTTCGTGCGACTTCTTTCATTTTCACTGACCTTGAAAGGGAAGATTATTTTATTTAACTGTAAACTAGATACTCGTGAAGATCGCGAAATTAATTAAAAATATTGCATATACTATCAAATACATCACAAAGTTGAAATACTGAGGCATTTTTAAAAAAGTGTTGTCTGAATTGCGATGTTTGAGGTAATTGAATCTACTTTTTAGGAAATGGGATCACAAATCTAGCTTTGTTGAAAGAGGTATCCGAAAGCAGCGATTTTAAAGAGTTAGTGCCATGCATGGGCACTAGAGTTCAAATAAAAATAAAATTAAAAGAACTCAGAGCGAAGTCTTTTGAAAAAATATCTGAACAAATGTAAGTTTATACAAAACAGTCCCCAATGAAATAGGTTCAAAAGTGATTTATCTATGTTTAGAAACGCCTCAAGAATAACTGATGAGGGCTTTCATCAAGAATCTACTTATACATTTACGGAAAATGCTGAAATGTGAGTAATTTAAGCACTATTGCATTTATCTTTAAAACATAAAAAAAATAAACTAAACTTTAAAAATAAATTAGCAAATATTATATATTAATATATATATTATTCATTTTTTAGATTAGCTTCCCCATTAGACAGTATTTCTAGCATCAGTTTACCAGTTGTCTCGGAAGCCAACACCAGTGAAATCAGCAGGTAAAATGTTTTAGTCTGTCGGTTTTGCAATAATAAAAACGTATATTTTTAGCAATAGTGAGCCTCCCAAAAAATATATTATTTTGGACAATTATATCCCTCAAAATGAGCTTCAAGGAACCTCTACTACAATAACGTTACCGTTTGAATTAGGAGAGACTTCATCCTCATTTCGCGACCAACCCATTCTAGATCTGTCAAGTTTATTAGAACAAACAATCGTGGGGAAAGCTATAAAAAGTATATACAACGTCCAAAAGCAACTTGACTCAAGATGCCAATCTTATCTAGTCGAGATAATTGTGCAACATTGTATTAATCTTGTACCATTTAGGTAAGTAAGAGTCTATTTTGTGAGAGATGTTTTTGTCTCGAAACCCTATACTACTTATAATATCAGTAAAAGTAATGCTGATAAATTTCAACAGAATCGTCTGGAGAATATTTAAGAGATATTAGTAGAAAAACTTTTTTTAGTAATTATGGGTGTTTCAAAACAAATGCGAAAAACTTCAGTGGGTGATTCCTTCTTCAAAATAAAGGGTAGTTTGCTTTATAAACGTTGGGTCAAAATTCAAACAATAAGGGAGATATCGCGGTACAAAGAGGGCGGAGAAATAATGTTTTTATTTTTTATCTTGAAAACAAAAAGCGATAGACTAATGAAATTTTATGGAAGCATTACTGTTATGAAAACACACCTGCATATTTTTCTAGTTTTTTAAAATGAGTAATAGGGGTTGAAATAGACTACTGTTAACGGAATTTAAAGAAAAGCCTTAGCAAACACATTCAAAAAAATTTAATTTGGATAGTTTAGAAAATTTTTCATTGCTTGTAGTATTATTTGCTTATCTGGAACCGTGTTCGAGAAAAAAAATTAAAACCATTTCATTGCAGGTCTTATACATACATATTGCTCGTAAATGTAGCTAAACACGTCCATTTGATTACCATTGACACCCTGTATCTAAGAAACTGCATTTTCGGACCCATGTTTATGGGAACTTTCTTTCTTATTGTTCAATGGGAAATCACTGAAGTTTTTTGCATTTGTTTTGAAACACCCTGTATATAAACCTTGTGTACAGGGTCCTGTACACAAGGCGGGCATCTGTAACTCCAAGAATACAAAACTTGGGAATTTTAACTTCTATAGGGTGGCCCAAAAAGTGTGAGTGGATCGGCATGATTTTTTTTAAATGGAACACCCTGTATATTATTGCATTTTTGGCTTTTTCAGATCACTTTACATAATCCTAAAATATGAGTAAATATATTTTGATAATTTCAGTGATATTAATAAGTAAATAAAAATTATATATTTTTCAGCGTTTCTTAAAAAAGTTGTTAATAATACAAGAACTGTCCTGAAATAAAAACTATATTATATATTTACTTTAGATGGTCTGTCCTTACTTTGCTATAAATATGGAAATCGTAAATCGTACAGGATGTTCAAAATTCTACGCCAAACTTTCTAAAATATAAAATAATTTTTCTTCGTTTTTTTTAAATGGGACACCCTGTTTATTATTTTTCAATAGATGGAGAATTAAGAAATGAACATTTTTTGTATTTAGAGTATTTCAAAATTTTTAACGGTTTTGCAGATTTTCTTGCAGATCGGTTTTGTATTTCATATGGCATTTTCTACAGTAAATTTTCATCAAAGCCACCTAATGATTTTTCTCTCGTATTTTACCATTGAAAGCGCCATATATGAAATAATACTGTGTGTATCCGGAAAACTATCAAACATTTTGAAATACTTTAAATACAAAAAATATTCATTTTTTAATTATCCATCTAATAAAAAAAATAATATACAAGGTGTTCCATTTAAAAAAACGAAGAATAATTATTTTATATTTTAGAAAGTTCGGCGTAGAATTTTAAATACCCTGCATGATTTACGATTACCATATTTATAGCAAAGTAAGAACAGACCATCTAAAGTAAATATCTAATATAGTTTTGATTTCAGAACAGTTCTTGTATTTTTAATATTTTTTTAAAAAAGGGTTGAAGAATATACCATTTTTGATTTATTTTTTAATATCTCTGAAACTACCGAAATAGATGAACTCATATCTTAGGATTATGTAAAGAGATCTGAAAGGAAGCCAAAAATTAAAAATATACAGGGTGTTCTATTTAAAAAAATCATCCAGATCTACTCATACTTTTTTGGGCCACCCTATATAGAAGTTAAAATATTTTCCTGAAATACATCCTAGTACATACTTTAAGTTTGCACTTGAGAAAAAAAAATTCTCAATTTTTTTATTCTAGGAGCTACAGATGCCCGACGCTCTATAGCCGGACCCTGTATAGACAAACTTTTTTTATAGGCGGCTGCAGAATGAAGATTTTAGAAAATTAGCCGAGGAGATCGTGAAGAATTTTCCTAATGAATTGTCGCAGGTATATTATACAGCACCGATCAATAAACGAAGTTCTAAAATTCAAAAAAGTATTATTGCAAGGGGCAAGCTTGTGGACAAATATAGAAATAAACTTAGTTTTTTGAGAAAAGCACGTGCCTTACCTTCAAGATTGTTAGATGATGAAGGGACAGGTGATTCTCATAATTTGCCTAATGATGGTGAGTGTTTCATTACAAATTTTCATGTTGGGTATTTCCCGAATCTTAACGGTTAGGTTAGGTTAGGTTAGGTTAGGATGTTCCCGCATCTTAACGGTCTAATTCTAATAGCATAATAGAAAATTGCTATTTTTAGAAACAACTTTTGATTCTGAGAGCGACGTCACATGGTTAAAAAATAATCAGGATCCCTGGTCGGAAGTGCAAACAAAGTGGTCTAAGACCTTTCCTGTCAGGCAGGTTATTTTAAAAAAAGACCTCAGTGTGTTTGAAATCCTCAGTGAATTTCCAATAATTAAAAATCCATTGGGGCACACTCTTATCGATGCAGATTTTCAAATGCGATATCCTGAAAACTACCACGCAATTTTTACTAAATTTGATCCAGTCTTTAAGAGTCTACTGGAAATACGCAAAAGAAATTTAATGCCAGCTGACAACCTAATCCTAGAATTAATTGAATCTCCTGATGTTGATAAAGGTGCAAATTAACAATTAAGTTGCCAATAAGATTTATAGTTATTTTTCATAATTTCAGAATCAAGACACTTTTTAATGCTGAATATTTTGGTGTCTTTGTTGCCTACCAAATCATTTAACAAGAAAACTAAGACCAACTGGCATCCTACCGTGAATGACTCCAAGGAGGGTTTAGTTGTGCAGATTAAGGTATCTTATATATGCGTAAAAGAAATCCATCTTATAATTTAGATTATGCTTTTTTTAGATTCCGGGAGACTTGGAAAACGCTATTACAACGAAAAGGACTACTTTAAAGAAATATGGATTACCGATGCTTCCTTTTGTTATCGTGGAAGCGCCGAACTACACTGAAATTAAAAACATTTACGTGAGTTTTGACACCATATTATATAAGGTAATTTCTGTTTTGAAGGGTATAGATGTTTGTTTTCAATTGATACATGTTCTGAATTTGGTGTATCCATTTGAAGCAGAACATATTTGGATGTTTATCCAATTGGCAATATATAATCTAAAAACAAAATTTGACAACATTCCTAATATTTTAGACATAGTGAATAAAATCCGAATACATCTCCAAAAATAAATGTATTACATGATATTTTCATCACTATTAAAAAGATTATAATAATTACTTCAAAATGCAGTGCAAAACTTGTTTCCAACAATTTTCCGAAGAAAGACATTTTGTTATTCATATGACTGTGAGCCATCGATTTTTAAACTTATATGAATGTGGATATGTAAATTGTCCTAATTCATTTAATAGTTTATCAGCCCTTAAAAAACATTTATCTAACTTTCATGTTCGTCATACCTATTCTACCGGCAGCCATGCCGCTAATGATGTGCCAACCGAAAAAAAAATATTTGAAAAATCTGGCAATAGAAATTTAGATTTACTAAATGATACTGACACAGATCAAAGTGATAATTACAATAGAAATTTACAAAAAGTATCAAATGAGGGAACCAGTATTATTAAAGAGGCAGAAATGCAATGTCTACTTTTTATAACTAAACTATATAGTAACAATACAATAAATGGATCTGTCATTCAAGATGTCATTGATAATACTTCGGAATTAATAAACTTTATTTTTTCCAAAATTAAATCACTAGTTGATTTATCTGAAACATCCCGTTTTTATCACGATAATTTGAATACATTATTAACCAAAGATTTGTTTGAAACATGCAACTCAGAACACAAACGCTTTAAAACTCTAGAAGAATTAGGCTTTTTTATCAAACCAAACAGGTTTGTCACTGGAAATATGCTTGGTAAAAATACAACTTTAAGTGAACCCACTATAGAACATAAGGCTTGTGAAGGACAAATTATTCCATTAAGGACAGTAGTTCAAAAATTTTTGGAAATACCCGGTATTTTAAGTGACATGTTGAATTTTATTGCAAAAGAAGAAATAAAGGTAGACGAAATTTCTAGTTTATTCAACAGTAATTGGTGGAAGACAGTAAAACATAATTATGGAGAAAAATTGGTTTTACCAATATATGTTTATTTTGATGACTTCGAAACAGGTAATCCACTTGGTACACAAGCTGGGGTACACAAGTTAGGGGGAGTTTATTTTTCTTTTTGTGCAACACCTCCAAAGTATTCCTCAAGACTAGAAAATATTTTTTTGTGGGGACTTTTTTATTCTTCAGATAGAGTAACTTTTTCAACTAAAAACGTTTTTCAGCCATTCGTTAACGAATTAAAGTACTTAGAATCTGAGGGAGTTCTAGTTAATGGCAAAAGAATATATTTTATTGCTCCACTTTTACTGGGGGATAATCTTGGAATAAATTCAATAACTGGTATGAGTGAAAGTTTTTCGTCGACTTACTTTTGTCGAGCCTGCACGGCACCAAAACAACTAACACAAAATATGATTTTTGAGGATGAAAACCTTTTAAGAAATAAAAATGAATATATTGTTCATTTAAGTGAAAAAACGTTTGGGATCAAGGAATATTGCCTTTGGAATGAATTGCCCTACTTTCATAACACTGAAAATATTCATTTCGACGTCATGCATGATATATACGAAGGCATTTGTAGGTACGACTTTGGAAAAATTTTGAAAAATTTTATTTATGAAAAGAAGTACTTTACCTTAGAAACACTAAATAATCGCATCAGACTATTTGATTACACTGAAGTAGATGTTGGTAATAAATTCCCCCCAATTACTTTAGGTCAAGTGGAAAAAGAAATGGTTATAATGTCATCTTCTGAAATGCATGCTTTTGCAACCTATTTTGGAATGTTAGTTTATGACCTTATTGACCCTTCGGATGAAGTATGGGAACTTTATTTATTGTTATTTAATATCATTAACTTGGTTTTAAAGAGCTCTTTCAGTCAAGATGAACTAATTTACTTAAATTTTATTATAGGCGAACATCATAAATTATACATTTCAGCATTTGATTGCCATTTGACTCCCAAATATCACTTTCTGCTTCATTACTCAAGGACAATAAAAGAGTTTGGCCCCTTATCTCGCCTTTCTTCAATTCGATATGAGGCGTTTCATAGAATCAGTAAATCGAATGCCAATGTGGTTTCTTCCAGGCGAAATATCCCGCTGACTCTTAGTATTAAACATCAGTTGCGATTGGCACACCGTTTAATTTCAAATAAAGGTTTTTTAGATAATATTACTATAGGCACGCTTTTCAAAATAGAAGAAGAGGTGTCATTTTGTTGCAATTTATCACACATTAAAAATACCTTTATTGTTAGCTGGGTAAGGGTCAATGGCTATCTTTTTAAGGCAGGCTTTATAGTGCAAGTAGGTCATGCCAACTTAGAGCCTAAGTTTGGTAAAATAAAAAAAATATTATATAATAGTGATGAAAATATCAAAGTAATTTATGAAAATTTATTCTGTTGTGGAATTAATAAACAAATGGAGGCGTATGAGATAATTGAACCCTCAGAGATTGTGTATAATATTATAGATCTGAAAAACATTTTTTATAACCCCACTAGCATTCACATTATTGGGGATGGTTGCAAATACGTGACTGCTATGCACCAAGAATAGGATGTGATTATAAAAAGTATTTGCTTTAAACTTGTGGTTGGAAGCTATAGGTATAAAATGTTTTTGTTGTATTATCCATAATTTCTCATAAGTCCGTATATGTAGTTACTTAAATATCCAGAAACCAAAGAACATTTTGTATCTTAAGTTTTTTGTGGCGCTCTCTGTTTACAGACTAGTATTATTTTTAAGTTTCTTTTCAAATATGTACCTACACCATACCACGTTACCTACTGTTCCTTATTTGTTTTATTCGCAGTTTTTACTTTAACTTATATTTAGCTATAATAGGCTCAAACATGACGGGACTGCTCTATTAAAGTTTTTCTAAATGTTTCACGCTTTATTTAATAGTGGTATTAAGGAAAATAAGTTAGTACATTCCAGGTTGTTCTTTCGTTATTATTTTACAATTTTCTTTCCTATAAAAGATATTTAATATCTTTAGTTTACTTTTTAGTAAAACCTTAAAAGCTCTAGTTTTTGTTAGTTATTAATAGGTTTAAAAGATTTTTTTATTTATTTTTGTTAAAATATGTTGGATAACCTACTGATTTTTAATTCAGCTAGTATAATATAATAAGCCATGCGTACGGTTACAATGGATGCGGGTCCGTGCGTTTTTTACTCGTGCGTGCTCGGACGAAAATCAAATCAATGGACAGTGACGTACGTCAAACTCGGATGAAATGTAATCAGAAAAATAGATTTGTATTGTTAGATTTTTATTCAGTGGACGTCCGAGTAAAAAACGCACGGACCTGCACCCAATGTATAACCACGCACTGATGCGTGCGTGCCCAAATGTGAATTTTGTCTAATATTATAGTTTTGATATTTTTTCTTGTTGACATATCAGAGTCTATATGTCTTTAAAATGTTTTTTTTATAATATGTACTCGCTGAGCTACTGGAAATAAATATTATGATTTATAAATTTTGTTATTATTTTAAAATCCCTAATAACCAAGAAGAAACTATTGAATAACATTTATTTATTAATAGTAAATAACTTAAATTCTATCGCAGCAAAACAAAATATTATTTATTATTATAAATACCCTTTTTTATACTAAACTAAAATCAAATTGATTATTACAATGCACTTATTTTGACAACAAAAATATTTTCCTATTACCAATAAGCCAAAGAATGAAATTTTCTTTAACCAACAAAGTATTAATTTATTATTAACAAATGAAAATTCAACTAAATTATTGTGAATTTCAGTAGAAAAAATATATGTTTTTTATTAATAAACATAAATTTAAATAGAAGATGCATTAATAACTATTAATAAACGTACAATAATATTTACCTTAGCCAACAATATATTAATTTTCTATTAACACATATAAATTACAATGAATTATGGTCAATTTCAGTAAACTGAGTATTTATTTATTAATAATGAACATACATTTGAATATAATATGTGTGAATATTACTATTAATGAAATAATATATTATTAAATAAGGGCTTTATTAAACTATTTTAAACAAGTTTCTTGTTTTTTGTCAGTAAATGTATAATAAGCCATATTTCAATAAGCCATTTAGTAATAGTAACTAATTTTAAGTTAATATAACCAATTCATTCTTTCAGTGTATATCACTGTAATCACAAAACTTCAATCTAATACCGTATTGTAACGGAATTTTAAATTATATCGTTTTTTTCGAGAAAATTTCGTCCGAACATAAGGAATATTTTGTTGATGTTTGACCATCAAAAGCTTAAAAACAAACAAGTTATCGAAAAATGTGCTACAATACGGATATCGTATAATCTTTATCTTTAATTTCCTTCTTCATAGTCAGTTTTACATAAAACGTTAAATACTGAACGCTTACTTTACTACTTTTTCGGACTAGTGAAATGGACTCTAAGGTATGTTGACATTCGCCTGGTTTTGCATCATTGCCTGTTCAGTTTTAATTTAGAAATAGATGCAGTTTTTCTTAAATAATAGTCTAAGAAAATAGGCCTTCAAATATGGGGAAAACTTGAATTTTTTATGTAAGTAACTTTGGCAGATCTAAAAACGAACTGTAAAAGATTTTTAAATTCTCTCGGTTAATTTTGACTTGAACAAAAAAAAAACATTTTTATTGGAGAATTTGTCGTTCTACAACTTATATTCAAAATTTTTCTTTATAATCCTGGTTACTTTCCCAAAATTTGAAAAAAGCACTTTATAATTTTTTACCCTTTCACGGGGGTGAATTTAAAAGACTCTGAATTGAATAAGTTTATAATTTTCGAGCAAATTTAAAGAAAATGTTAAATATAATATAAATTTTTCTGCAACTTTCTTTAAATTTCTACTATTATCCCCTAGCTTCTAGCCACTCTATCTCGATTAATTTTGAGTTGAGCAAAAGAAGTATAGATATTTTTGTGGAGAATTTGCCGAAATTGCAAAAAATGCTTTTTTAAGGTATTTCACCACTTCTCGGAGATGAATTTGAAAAAATTTTTAGAATTCGTTTTTAGATCTGTCAAAGTAACTTAAATCAAAAATTCAAGTTTTTCCCAAAAATTCGTATTTGAAGGTCTATTTTCTTGGACTATTAGTTAAAATCGGCTTCCAAAATTGTTCAAACTTGGTATAGGTATTCAACATACGACAACCTTTAAAAAACCTATGACTTTGCTGTAAAATCAACGGAGCCCATATTTGGATTATTTATTTAATCTAATTTATTACTAAATTTTATCAAAATTTATAACACTGATGTACAGGGTGGGTCAAATTCCACGCTTTTAAATGGAAACACCCTTTTCTGTAGGAGATAGACAAAAACTAATATCGGTGTCTGGAGCTCAATTTTTGCCAAAAACATGATGGTGAAAACCGCATATCGATATCTGTTACCGTTTCGGAGTTACGGGGTGTTTTTCAAAAATATGCATTTTTAATAAATCGCTGTAACTTTTATGTTATGGAATATGTTGTTTTTTTATGAAAATACTTCCAAAGCACCTTTTTACGTAGACTTTAATGGTTCAAGTACAATTTTTTGTAAAATTAATAATTTAAGAATTATCAACAGAAAATTTGATTTTTTATATGGGACACCCTGTATATTTTTAGTTTATTGAAAAGAATTTATAATTACCTTTCCAAAAATACAACACACTTGATATTTTGCTCGATTTCTCTTCGAGATATAGAGTATATAAAAATTTGCCCGCTTTAAATAAGTAGGCTTTGAACGACACCGGCTATAATGCAAAAAATTCAAGCTGTGAGCATTAATTAAAAAGAAAATAATATTTGTTATGAGAGATGCAGAATTTTAAAATATATATTAACCAACATCAACACATTTAAAGTATATCTAAAAACAATAAAAATAAATAGCAAACCACGAGGGGTGTCTCACTCCGGTAAAAAATGTACACGTACTGCCAAAATATCCTTCCACTGCTAAGCGACTGCCATTGAATATGAAGAAGACATGCCTATGACTGGCATGTAATTATTATAGGCGACTGCCATAAGACTGCCAATGACTGCCAGCTACTGCCAAGAAAATGTACATGTAATTCCAATAGTGAGACACCCCTTGGCAAACCAAGACATGAGATTTTGCTACAGGTGTTCGACATATCAACCGTCTTCTGTTATGGACAGACGGGGTAGTTTTTGAACATTTCGGAATTTTTGCGGAATTCATTAACTCAGTGGGGGTGAAAGATACCCTCTCATAACTGTTAAGTATTTCTAAGTCTTGTCTAGATTATACGGAATAAGGAACCTTTATTCTTCAGCAAATATATCCATAGGATTAGATCCATGGGCACTAAGTCAGGCGGCCTCGACGGCCAACGGCTGAGATCTTGATTAGCTATTCAATTATTCTTGAAATTGGCTGCAAAAATTTGCTGATAACTTCAGCGTTCAGAGGCGGTGCGTCGTCATGCTGAAAAAATATGTTTTTGAGTTCCATTAAGGGCATATCAGCAATAAGGGATCCAAAGCCTACTAGTTAAAAGTGGCGAACTTTTAAAAATTCTGTATTTCGAAGGGGATTATAACAAAATATCAAGTGTGCTATATTTTTGGAAAGGAAATTTTAAATTCTTTACAGTTAATTAAAAATATAGAGGGTGTCCCAAATAAAAAATCAATTTTTCTGTTGATAACTCTTAAATTATTAATTTTAAAAAAATTGTACTTAAACCATTAAATTCTACGTAAAAAGGTGCTTTGGAAATGTTTTCAAAGAAATCCAAAATTTTCCATGGCAAAAAAGTTTTATTAAAAATGCACATTTTTGAAAAACACCCCGTAACTCTGAAACGGTAACAGATATTGATATGCGGTTTTCACTATCATGTTTTTGATGAAAATTGAGCTCCAGACATCGATATTAGTTTTCGTCTATCTCCTATAGAAAAGGGTGTTTCCATTTAAAAGCGTCGAATTTGACCCACCCTGTACAGTGCTGTCTACAGTAAATTCACCCAAAAAATAATGGTATTTAAGATAACATCCTGTAACGTTAAAACTATGCACTTCCGCACCCATATTTATAGGATTTTTTTATAATTTTTGATGAGGAATCAATGAGTACTTATTTAACATTTAGGCAAGTTAATGACATTACAATTTTTTACAGGTTGCTATTAGAATTGGATTAAGGCAAATTATTTAAATTGCGTTTACCTCATCAAGGAGACCGAAATAGAGAGAAAATATCAAGAGACAACTTTTAATCAGCATTTAACGGTCTACACAATTTTGTCAACAAAAGAAAAGAATCAGTGGCGCACATATTGGAATAAGCACACTGGTTATCACTGGAATATTTTTGGAAAAATATTCCACACATACGCACGTCCCTGGTGAATATGTCGCCAGTTTTTTAGCATTACAGTATGTTGCTTTTTTATAGTAACTTTTACTTTGAAAATTTCATTCGAATCGCTAAAAGCACTTGGAAGAAAATTATAATAAATCGAAAAAAGAACCAACTGACCCCCTGTAGCTACGAATCAAAGCAGAATCGGAACTATAATATATGTTAATATGAAAAATAAATCTTATTTATATGAGAGGAATCTCCTCAGGAGAGACGGCACATGTTTTTTGAAACACCCTGTATGTGAAACATCTTTTAAAACCTCAAAGGATTTTGAAAATGTAAAAATTCTGGGCGATGAAATGTTTATAGAAGTGCAACAGCAATATACTTTCTTGTTCTTAATTTCAAGAAAGGCTTTGTTACAATTATCCACATTTCTGTATCTCTAGATTTCTCCGAATTGTATAAACCCTTAACAACCAATGGGCCGCCGTAACAATGGGCCGTTCCAGAGATAAATTCCGGAAACATCTCTTAAATCTATCTGCAAATTCCCTATCTAATGCAGAAACGCATCAGCAGCAGGCCTGCAGTAGATTTAGTTTCGAACCGGTCCTAAGGATTAACCCTTGACCTAGATTATTGCGCCTACTGAGTATAAATTAAATCCCTAGATCGCCCAGACGAGTTAATTCTCTGTAATTGGCACCCGTTAGAGCGTTTTTCAGAACTCTGTGTAATACAGTGTAGCATTAGAAGTTATAAAAAAAGATGGAATGTTTTTTAATAAGAATTTTCTTTTGGAAAAATATTAAAACAACGAACACTATGCGACGGAGCTGTTCGCCGGTGAGCAATGGGTCGTAAGCCACAAATAAAGATTGTATACTATCTTGTATATGATCCAAAAACTGGAGTATCTGTAAAATAGCAGGATACGGTAAATAGGTAAATAATAATCGTATTAAATAGTTATATTGATAAATGTAACAATAAATGGGCAGGAAGTTGCTTGAGCTTGAAACACGGCTTGAAAGGAGAAAATATTTTTTATATATTTTTTTTGGTATGTGGTGTTTTTTAAAATACACCCTTGCATGTTTTGTATTAACAAATACTGTAAATGTTTTTAATAAAATAACTCGATTAGACGTTTTAAATTTTATACCTACAGTTTTTTTTCACAATATTTTTAAGTAATCACTTGTCACTTAAATTTTAAATATATTAATTTTCTGCTATGCGTTCCAATGGTACCAACTTATTTCTTTGTGAAATGAAATAAACTATTTTGAAAATAAAATGACAGACATATTTATCACTGTCAAGGATCTTGTCGTTGAACAGACTATAGATGAGGTGAAATATGTTTTTTTATTTTTTTTTTCAAATTTGTGATAAAAAAATCAATTTTATTGTATATGTGAGCCCCCCCCCTCTTCAGTTTCAAACTCTATAAATCCTTTTTGATTATAATAACTATATTGGACATTTTCACCCTACAGAAACTAATTGAAAGAGACAAATAATTGTGCTGCGTCTTTTTGATACTGTCATATCATATTTCCTGATGCGTTTGTAGCAAATTTAAACAAAAACAAATACGGATAGCTAGGGTAGTTGTTTGTACACGCAGGTATATGTAATTATATTTGTATGCTGGCATTCGTACTGTAAAATCTATTAAAAAAGATGAAAAGTACAAACATTGTTTTGAAAAATTGCATTGCAGTATTAAATTCTATAGCACAGAGAAGTTTACAATGGTATATTCTGATAATAAAATGATTGTTTTCGAAAAGGACGGCGTTTGTTTCAATTTTACTAATTTAAAATATTTCTATAATTGTTGGGATTAAAAATATGTATTGCGAGTAAAATATAAATACGTAGCCAAAACAACAAAACGCGATTTAATCTTCTCCTCACATTATATCAAAATTAAATTTTTATATCATTTTTCAGTGTTACGATTATAGAGATGTTGGTATTACAAGGGTATTACCATACGCATTGTTTTGTTTTGATCTAATATACAGGGTGTCCCAGCAGGGGTGGATGGGGAAGTGGAAACCGGCCCGCGAAAAACAGGCAACCGGCCCAAATCCACAAAAACAAAATGACCATTACGAAGAAACATATTTTATATATTAATATATGTATAAGTAAGGGCGTTTTTCGCTCGTGCGAAAAAGCTCTTATGCCTCCTGTTTAAAAAAAATTAAATTGTCTTGATCAAAATTTTCGTAAAGACCAATATTGGGTCGGACATCTGAATTTTTACTACAAAATGGCTGAATTTTACAGAGTTCTACCCTTGTTTATATATTAATAGTTAGTCAATGAGCCTGTATAAGTCGATGCTGCCAACTGGTGGCAGAAATTAAAACGTAAAAAGGGGCGGAGACTATTGAATTTGGCAAAGAAGTAGGGACTAGGAATTCTTCGAATTTAATTCTCGGTAAAGAATAAAAATATCTTATCTGATTCGAACCCAATTTATACCTCAAAGCGTTATTTACATTTTTTATTTTTGGACATGGATTTATATTTATTTTGATTTTCATAGCCACTTGTTGGATACTAAAGTATTATATTAGGTATATAAATATTTTATTTTTAGATGGATAATTAAAGAATATAATATGAAACTATACCTACCTACGTCTGTAACTTTGTAAAAAGTGTGGCGGATTTAACATAATGTTTTTTTTAAATGTAACATCCTATTTTATTTTAGATTCTGCGTAAAATTCTATTACTTTTTTTACGTATATTTCTTGTATAATGGTGTAACCTAAAACTAGTTTTATAATATTTCAATTTGTTGATGAAGAAAAAATATTAGATATTTATATGTAGATATTTAAGGTAGAGCTACAGGGTGTTCAATATATATTTTTGAAATTCGACTACGTATTTAAAATAGAAAAATATCTGCAGATTCTTTCAATGACGCAGCCTATACTGAGTGTTTTTTCAAAAGCGGTTCACCTCTATAACTTTTTTATTTTTTCAGATAAAAAAATTAAATTCGGGGTTTACCAAATTCGGAATGTTAGTAGGTATATGACATAAATCGAGATTGATTCGTATTCCGTTAGTTTCGGTCACTTCCTGTTTCACCGGAAATGTATACGAGTACAACATTTGATTTTTAAATGGTACCCTCGGTATTTTTATACTTTATTTGATAGAAAATGACATTCTGAATAGAATGACATATATCATATGTCAACTTTTGACATTTTCAATTAAAAAAAATAGCATTTTAAAATTCAATCTAGTGTCATGGCTGTGTTAAAACCATTAATTTTTAATCAAGGAGCTTCGGAAAAATTGATTTGATCGTCTAATATTTTTTGTCTTTTCCTTTTTGGTACCTGGTAAATAGGTAATTTGGTACCACACACTTCGTATATCGAGTCAAACTGTCGTTACCTTTACAACCGGTTACATGTTGTTTTTTATCATGGCACTCTAGATTGTAATTTAAAATACAATTTTTTTGAGTAAATATGTCAAAAGTTGACATTAAATCATTCTATTCACAATGCCATATTCTGTCAAATAAAGTAAAAAAATACCGACGGTACCATTTAAAAACCAAGTTGTAGTCATTTCAGGTGAAACAAGAAATAACCGAAACTAATTGAATACGTCAATCAAGCCACGTTTGAAAAACACCCGGTATATTATAATTTCTTCTGATAGATTTTACAAAATTCTTCAATTTCTATTAATAATGTCATATAACTATATAAATTACTTTAATGCTTAATAATAAATAATTTTTGTTTTGTCATGGCAAAACTTGTTATAGTGTAAATGAAGTAAAAGAAGGATAAAGCTGTATAGAGTATAGATGTACTTAATATACTTTCTTAACAAATGTTGAAAGGTTTTGTAAAAGCACTAGAAAAAATAATAATATATAGGATCAGCCAAAAAAATCTGTTTGAACACAGTGTAGCATCTAACTCCAAGTATTTTTACATATATCTTTTTCTTCACCTCTGTAAAACACTCCTACCAAATTTGGGTAGCCCAACTTCGGAAACAACTGACAATTATGTAACATAGGAATAATTTTTTTTGCAAATACTAACGTTATTTATAAAAAAAAAGTTATAGAATTTTAGGCAGAATCGAAAATAAAATAAAAGTTATAAATAAGAGTTTTGCATTAAAAAACATGTTACATTATATCCGCCACATTTTTTGAAGCACCCATTATACTCAAAAATAATATTTGAACTGTGTCTCTTAAGATTCTCTATACCCTTTTTTTTGAATTCCCAAAACAAACGAGATAAGTAACTTTATTTATTTCCTGATATCTCATTTTATAATATTTCGGAAGAATCAATCAGGTATCTTATTTTTATAATTATTAGAAATAAATCGGATTTAAAGGATAAGGAATATGTAAGTGTATACCATACGATAAAAAAAACGGCGTCAGAGGTGGCTTGGAAATGAATATCTATGTCATATATTTCTACGTAAACAAATAGACGCCGTTTTTTTTCGCTCATACCGTATAAGAAAACAAATTTAATAAAACAAACGCATTTATTAATAATGTATATAGATTTACATGGTATGAAAAATTCGCATTATAATCTCTGAAGGTCCTACCATGGTCCCACCAATGGTTGGTTAAAGTGGCGAGTACGACCACTTAGCAGTCACACCTATAATAATTTAATAAAATATGAATATAATAAACAAACTTATTTCTTTTAGATTTTTTAAAAGCGAGTTATATGTGTTAAGTGGTTTTTGATTATTTTAGACTAAATTCTTTAGACATATGATTATTTTAGACCAAATTGTCTGCCCACTCAAACGTCTTTCAAAATTATAATGTAGGAAATTCTTAATATGTTTTAATTGGGAATACTTTTAGAAAGTTTCATTTTCACCAAACAAAACTAGGTATGTATAATAAATTGCAGTATAATCAACTATAATGCATGATATATACTGGTGGCGTCAAAACTAGATGTTGGGTTTTTCTCGATTATTTCAAAGAGAACTCCACATTTTATGACATAAACGTAGTTTTTTCCAACTTTGTTTTGAAAAATAATTTTTAAATCCAAATAATCGATATTTATACAGTAATGTCCTCTTTTGGAATACATAATTATTTTCAGCTGCAGCGATAAAATAAATAATATTTACTGATACGCCAAGTAAAAAAATAATTAGGAAATTATTTTAGGCATCTAATTCTTAATTTTTGTCGCTGATAAATATGTAGATACATCACTTTTAACGACAAACCTACTAATAAAAATTGCGAAAAACAAATCATGTTTATTCTCAAAGAGACAATTATTGAGAACAATCCAATAACTATTAATCTGGGATATAGATCTTAACAAAACAAAAGTTGGATAAAAGATTTGTTGATTTATGATATAAAATACAGTGTTCCATTTGAAATAGCAAAGAAAAATATAATATATAGTTTTGACTCATCCTGTATATAATACAAAAAAAATAATATAAAGAAAATTTAATCATATAAATAATTTAGGAATTTAGCATATTTTTATATAATTATATGAAGAGAACATTACCTTAAATTAGTTCCAGTAAAAAACTTCCATATTACTTATTTTTAACTTAGAAAGGGCTTTAAATATATATTTTATTATATAAACAAAAAAATTTAATCCAAAAATGGTCAAAATGAACTCTATACGATTACGACATTATAGTATTTTCTGGAATGACAATTTTTTGACAAATTCACCAAGAAAAAATAAAAAATATAGCTTTTCTTTTGACAAACTATACAACTCTAAAGTAAATATGTATTTAAATCTACGAATCATCCTGTATATCTATAAAAATACCTCCCTGTCAAATTTACGCTACTTTTGCATGCAAGCATACCTATTTTACAAAAATATGATTTGAGTGAAAATATAAAATAGGAAATCTGATATGAAGCTTTATCTAAACACAGGGTTGAGTGTAGATAAACAATATTTTACGTTATTAATTAAGAAAAATTATAAAATACACAATATATCTGACAGTTCCAAAAAAGCAAAGTAAGAAATGAAACATAATTTATAGCATAAAATCAGTATTTTTTAAATTTTTAAGTCAACTGGCCATTATCGTTTAATCTATCTATCAATCTATCAAATTTAATGTTTATTATTAAACTTATCTCAGACTCTCTATGAGGTAAAACTCTAAGATAAAAACTCTAAAAACCAAGAGTGATTTAAAACAAATTTATATGAATTTAGAAATAAATATGAACAGTATTTACTCACCTGTAATACAGATGCTTTTTGTTTAATTAAATATGTTTCAAAATATTATCCAGCAGGTACAAAATACACATTACACATCACGTAAACACAACACATAAAACTCATAAAATAATAGTTTGTAATCCAAATATTCAAAAATACTGTTTCGTTTCTTCGACCTTGGATTCTGTTTCTTTTAATTATTTAAATATGCATTAAGGTATATTTCAACTCAAAAGCTTATAAATAATTATTTTTTAAGACATAACCTAAACGAAACGAAATCAGAAGTCCAGAAAGATAAACAAAACTGCCGAATTTAGAAACGAATATGACTTTTTTTCCTTTTTTCTTGTCACAGTTGAAACAAACAAGGATAAAGCTATTTTCGTAAAACATGCGTGAAACGTGCTAATAAGTAGCCCAATAGATGTGACCTCGCGCCCTTCCATTTTTGAACGATGGGCGGGTTTAACGGATTCCCCTCAAAGAAAATCGTAGGGGAATACAAAAATTCAGAACGGGCAAGGCGCCACCTAGAAGACGGGCTTGTACTAAGCCCTCATTGTACATCTATTTATACATAATCAAGGGTTCTACTGCTTTATTTCCATTATCGATAACGGTAATTTGATCTTGAATAGGCTACGATTTTGTCGCACAATACGCACAACACGTACCCCAGAATGGAAGGGCATATCTGAGGTGCGACTCAAAAAGTGCATAATAAACAGTTCTAGCCACTGACAAGTTAAACTCTTTAGAAACAGATCTTAATGCAAAACATGCAAAGATTAATTTTTTCGACAAAGCGTCGATATGCATGTCCCATTTCAGAGAACGGTTACAACAAGCCGTAAGAATTTTACAGTACAGGAAGAGTTTGTATAGGTAATGCCTCTTTCCGTCATTACTACAGGTTATAAACATACATATACAGGGTGAGCCACTGAAAACTTACAATGGCTATAATTCTTAAACCAAAAAAAATAAAAAATACCGTTTCTATAATATCAAGGGGGAATATATATGACGTATTTTTTGAACCACCCCGACCTACCCCTTAGGCGGCACCCCTACTCACTTGAAAATCTTAAATGGCAACACCCCATTTGTGGCGCCTTTTTGGAAAGCCCATTAAAAATGCTAAACGATGATCATAAAGTTTTTAGGGTGAAATTGAAAAACTACCCCTTACACGAAAAATTAAGTGGACATTAATGAAAAAAGTGATTTTGGAACCCAGCTAAGTTAGTCAAATGAGGTATTTTTCAAACCACCCCGACCCACCCCTAGGTGCCACCCCCTCACTTCTAATCACATCAATGCCATTTTGAAACCATTGCCATTTTGAAAACAAACAAGGAATCTTAAAACGTTTTCTTAAAAAATCTTTGCGTCTTTGCACTGTCTTCTATCGATTTTCAATCGTTCGCAAATTTGGTGTTATTTTAAACCTTTATTTGATTCGCTTATTTGAAAGAAGAATGGTTTATACTGTGGAAGAAAGAATTCAAATAGTTTTTCTTTATGGTGCTCAAGGTATGTGCTATTTGGAAACGGTTATGTTACGTTTATGTTAGAGATTTGATTCTAAAGTTTCAAGAAACTGGATCGGTCAAAAATAAAAAAAGGACAGGGTCCAGGGTACTGAATGAAGAAATGCAGATGGAAGTTATTGGTCAGGTATCGGTCAATTTATTGAAAGTAAGTCGGAGTATTGAAAATGCACTCCTATTTGTTGAAAGTAAAAAAATAGATGATAAGGAAGAATTTGCGTTATCGCAAAATTAGGCTGAACGATTAGTAAAACATCTTTGTATTGCCTTTTTTATTATCTACATTTTTTATTTTTAGCTTCAAAATGGCAATGGTTTCAAAATGGCATTGATGAGATTAGAAGTGACGGGGTGACACCTAGGGGTAGGTCGGGGTGGTTTGAAAAATACCTCATTTGCCTCATTTAGCTGGGTCCCAATTTGTAACTTATATCTACTGAAACCTATCACTTTTTTCATTAATGTCCACATAATTTGTCGTGTAAGGGGTTGTTTTTCAATTTCACCCTAAAAACTTTATGGTCATCGTTTAGCATTTTTCATAGGCTTTCCAAAAAGGCGCCAAAAGTGGGGTGTTGCTATTTAAGATTTTCAAGTGAGTAGGGGTGCCAACCAAACCAAACCTAAGGGGTAGGTCAGGGTGGTTCAAAAAATACGTCATATGTATTCCCCTTGATATTATAGAAACGGCATTTTTTATTTTTTTATATCTTTTTTGGTTTAAAAATTATAGCCATTGTAAGTTTTCAGTTGCCCACCCTGTATACAGATTACTATAAACGGAAGCGAAAAAATTAATTAACAATTCAAAAATACACTTAATAAAAAAAAATTTAAAAATAAATTTAAAAATAAATAAAACAAACTATTTTATTAATAATAACACCTACCAAATTTTATACCTTAAAGGTTGATTAATTAACTTTAATCTTAATTTTTTTAAACCAGTACCTTTTGACATTATTTTTCTGCAGTACTAAAATCCATTATTTACCTATCGCGTGATGTCGATATTTTACAGCTACTCCAGTTTTTAGTATGTGTTTAGTTTGATCCTTCTACCATATATGAGATGCACTTATCTACGACGAGATGGTATAAACTTTAACGATGGCAACTTCATTGGTGTATAAGACTTTCTGCCTGGGTAGCGAGTATTAACCATAAACTGTTCTCTGGGTCTACAGTTAATTTTCACTCGATTTTTCCTCCACTTGACTTCAAAAGACACAAAACACACGTAATAATACGAATCAAAATGCATCATCTTCCAAAACGCAGGGTATTTAACAAAAGTTGACACAAAATTATAACCTATAATTTGGCAAGACTTTGACAAGCGTCAAAAATGACAAAAATCTAAAGGCGAGTTCATACGCATCGGCGTCCGTTTATCGTTCATCGTTCCGTCAAACGTCATCTAAAAAAAATTCTAATACAGATTACTATAAACGGAAGCGAAAAAATTAATTAACAATTCAAAAATACACCAAATAATAATATAATTAAATAAAATAATATCTATTTTACTTACATAACTGGGCGCGTAGCGGCACGGAGTACCCCAACTTCTGTAGTTGCCAGGTTTACCACAGAATTGCTACTAAACCGAAATCGCTGGATACGCAACTACTACGACCAGGGTGTCAAACATCCCTAAAAAGAATAATTAATGGCACCGCCGCACCGCCCTACTTCCAATGGATATTTTGTTTTAACGAAATTAGTAAAATTGCGGTACAAAATTCCCGACGCGCCCGCTAGAGGATTAAGTAACCTAGTGGAATTGAAACACTTGGGAACAACGAAGATATATATCAAAGTTGACCAAATCCGCTCCTGACCATTTCAATAGATCTACGCCCCTGGCAAGTCGTTAGTTAGACTACCCTCCCCGCTTGGACCGGTCGATGTCGTGAGAAATTCCAATCTCGAAAGTGAAGCTAATCTTCTAAATTTGCCACAGTTTTATGCGCCCTAATTCCGTGGCTAATAATTCAGATCGGCGCCTATGTGCCAAGCTGGGATTTATATTAACTTCGCCCTTATGGGCGAGGGTGGCACGATCTCAGGCCATTTTGGGATTTGGTCTAAAATGTTTTGACCATTTTTAGAGACAATAAACCACTTTATTTATACTGTTTGTTGATAGTGAACTGAATAAGAATTATTCTATTTTCGTATTAAGACAACATATCATACATCTATTATGTTCTCCCATATACGATAAAAAAATATTGGTTAAGTGCGAGTCGGACTCGCGTACAAAGGGCTCCGTACCATTCATTATCTATACAACATTATACACTATATTATTATAAACTTTTTTTCCGATTTAGCTGAAATTTTGAATACGCATATAAGTAATTAAAAAAAAATGAAGAAACACATTACTAAAATTTGTATTAATCAATAATAAATATGTGAAAAGTAAAAATATGTAAAAATTAAAAAAAAAAACGATTAAAAAAAGTCGCCTTGACTAGGATTCGAACCTGCCTTACTACGGCTCCAACATCATAGGAGCGTAAAGTCCTAACGCTTTAACCACGCGGCCACCGCGGACTTGAAAGATTCTATGTAAAATTCTTACTTAAAAGATAATGTTTAGTTAAAGTACTTTTTATTTATAAACATTTATTTAATTCTGTTTTTAGTATTTGTTCTTATAGCGGCAACATACAGGGTGGCCCATCGAAAACATTCCGCAAGGCATAACGGCTAGGGTATTCTTTTTTTCAAAAAATCCCAAAACACGTCAATTTTGTTTGTGAGGGGGACAACTTTTGCCCCAAAAATGATTGCGAAATCTTCAACCCTCTAAGCGCGGGTGTCATCCCCCAACTTTTTTCAAATGGGAAGGGGGGTCAAGTGGCATTGCAATGAAAAGACCTTTCTATTCTTTATTTTTCCCCGCCTCGTTTTTGAAAATCCGTCGAGTCATTGAGAAAATATGAAGGATTGAAATTTGAAAAGTTTATTGAAACATTTATCAGCGTAAAGTATAAGGATAAATTCTTTCGACCAATTTGAGGTTTTTTCTTATTATTTCTAGATGTTTACGCATTTTTCACTTGTCACAAGGTTGAACGATCAGGTGCGGTAGTTGCTAGACAGCTGTTCTGTGACTTGTGCGTTGAAGTTCTTCTCAATATCGTTAAACTGACTCACAATACAATTTCCAAAAATACCAGCCCAACCGTTCAATTTATGAGGGTTTTGTGTGTGCACCTCGTGAAAAACCCTGGGGTTGTCTTCAGCCCAGTACCGACCAGTTGTGCCGATTAACTACACCGTTCAAAAAGAAAGTACACTCATCCAAAAAACACACATTAAATAGAAAATTACTATCATTCGCTACTCGTTCACTTATAGTTTCACAAAATTGCAAGCGACGATCAAAATCGTCTTAGTTGAGTTCTTGTACCAACTGAATTTTGTACGGGTGGAACTTCGGCTTTTTTAATATCCTTTGGACACTTTGCTACTAACTCGCGAACAATTTTGCCATAAAGGTGGCTGTCAAGATGGCGTTCATTGAATATTTGCGCAACCCGATTGCCACATTCATTAGTTTTAAAATAAAGTTCGATTATTTCCACTTTTTCTGCAAGTGAATACACCATAAAATAATTGTTAAAAAAATTAACGATATTTAGAAGAACTTCAACGCATAAGTCACAGAACAGCTATCTAGCAACTACCGCACCTGATCGTTCATCCTTGTGACAAGTGAAAAAATGCGTAAACATCTAGAAATAATAAGAAAAAACCGCAAATTGGTCGAAGAACTTTATCCTTCTCATTTACTCTGATAAATGTTTAAATAAACTTTTCAAATTTCAATCTTTCATATTTTCTCAATAACTCGACCGATTTTCAAAAACGAAGCCGGAAAGTATAAAGAATAGAAAGCCCTTTTCATTGCGGTACCACTTGACCCCCCTTCCCATTTGAAAAAATTGGGGGATGACGCCCCTGCTTAAAGGGTTGAAGATTTTGCAATTATTTTTGGGGCAAAAGTTGTCCCCCTCACAAACAAAATTGACGTGTTTTTGAATTTTCTGAAAAAAAATTACCCTGGTCGCATCTTGCGGAACGTTTTCGATGGGCCACCCTGTAGATACATTATCTGTAAAAATTTCAACTGTCTAGCTATAACGGTTCATAAGATAGACCTTTGTGACAGATGGACGGACGGACGGACGGAGAGCGAAATCTTAGTAATAGGGTTCCCGTTTTTACCCTTTGGGTACGGAACCCTAAAAAACGGTGTCAAAGGCAGCTGGTGATTGACAGTCGATGATAATTTTGGCTTAATGGTTTTATTGACGCTTACTGTCAGTTGGCTTTTAGAAGGTTGTATTTTTTATATTGACTAAAAATTATTTTTAACAATTCGAGAAGGATTATTTTTTTTAAATAGAAAATTGTCATAACTATGTCGGCTTTCATTATAGAGACTTAATCTTAAAACAAATTAGTGGTCCTCTATACAGGGTCCGGCAATAGTGCGTCGGGCATTTGTAACTCCTAGAATAAAAAACTTAAGAATTTTGTTTAAGTGCAAATCTAAAGTATGTTTTAGGATGTATTCCATCCAAAAAGTGTGAGTGGATCGGGATATTTTTTTAAATGGAACACCCTGTATATTATTGCATTTTTGGCTTCCTTTCAGATCACTTTACATAATCCTACGATATGAGTAAATACATTTCG
Organism: Sitophilus oryzae; assembly: GCF_002938485.1. Taxonomy (NCBI): domain Eukaryota; kingdom Metazoa; phylum Arthropoda; class Insecta; order Coleoptera; family Curculionidae; genus Sitophilus; species Sitophilus oryzae. The sequence goes on along the minus strand of NW_022147575.1, from coordinate 1,271,726 downwards.
ATAGTTTCAGAGATATTAATAAATAAATGAAAAATAGATATTTTTCAGCCTTTCTTAAAAAAATTATTAAAGATACAAGAACTGTTCTGAAATCAAAACCATATTAGACTTTTACTTTAGATGGTCTATACTTACTTTGCTATAAATATGGTAATCGAAATATCATACAGGAGGTTAAAAATTTTACGCCAAATTTTCTAAAATATAAAATAATTTTTCTTCTTTTTTTTAAATGGAACACCCTCTATATTATTTTTTCAATAGATGGAGAATTAAAAAATGAACAATTTTTGTATTTAGAGTATTTCAAAATTTTTAACGGTTTCGCAGATATTGGCGGTTTTATATTTCATATGGCATTTTCAATAGTAGGTAAATTTCTATCAAAGCCACCCTATGAATTTTCTCTGGTACTTTACCGTTGAGAGAGCCATATGAAATAATACTGCGTGTATCTGCGAAACCATTAAAAATTTTGAAATACTTTAAATGCAAAAAATGTTCATTTTTTAATTCTCCATCCAATAAAAAAATTATATACAGGTGTTCCATTTAAAAAAATAAAGAAAAATTATTTTATATTTTAGAAAGTTTGGCGTCGAATTTTGAACATTCTGTATGATTTAAGATTAGGATATTTACACCAAAGTTAAGTATAAACCATCTAAAGTAAATAACTAATATAGTTTTGATTTCAGGACAGTTCTTGTATTTGTAATATATTTTTTATTGAAGCTTGAAAAATATAAATTTTTTATTTATTTATGAATATCTCTGAAACTATCTAAATATATTTATTCATATCTTAGGATTATGTAAAGTGATCTGAAAGGAAGCCAAAAATGCAATAATATACAGGGTGTTCCATTTAAAAAAAATCATCCCGATCCACTCACACTTTTTTGAGCCACACTATAGAAGTTAAAATATTTTCCTGAAATACATCCTTGTACATACTTTAGGTTTACACTTAAACAAAATTCCCAAGTTTTTTAGGAGCTACAGATGCCCGACGCACTATTGCCGGACCCTGTATATTTAGACTAGAGTGTACCAGCGACTTCGTTCGCGTCGAATTAATCATTTGTAATGGACATGAAAAAGCAAAGCAAGAATTTCCATTAACATACAAACTGGATAAAACTTTCTCACATTTATGTCAGCATGAGAAAAAACAATATGGCGATATTATTATATAACTTGGTTATATTTGAGGGGTAGTTTCATCTCGTTGGAATTTGACTTTCGAAAAATCCGTTTGCCAAAAATAAGCTTTTTACGTCAAGCAGATTAAGCAGAATCGTGGTTAAGAAATTACCCAACTTTTTGGAACACCCTGTATGTTTTTTAAAAAATTTCAAAACATGTAAAAAACCAAATAAATTATGCTTGTCCAAGCGTTTTCCCGAAAGACTAACCGTTTCTTAAATAACAAATATTGTAATATTCGAGGGGCGTTTTCACCCTCTTGGAATTTGAGATTCGAGAAACCCCTCCTTATCGAACCTCTACACCCCACAGTCAATCCGTTTGCCAAAAATCAGCTTTAAACGTCAAGGTCTTCAAGCAGTTTAAGCAGAATCGTGATTACTCAATGGTCATATTTTATGAAACACCCTGTATAAATTTATAAAAAATCTTAAAATATGTAAAACAACAAAATAAAATATACGTCTTTAACAGTTTTTCCGAAAAACTCACCGGTTTTTAAATAAAAAATATTTGAGGGATAGTTTCGCCTCCTTAGAATTCGAGTTTCGAAAAATCCCTTCTTATCGAACCTCTACACCCTAAAGTCAATCTGTTTTCCAAAAATCAGCTTTTTACGTCAAGCGCTATAAGCAGGATCGTGATTAATTAATGACCAGATTTTTCGAAACACCCTGTATACATTTTTAAAAAATCTTAAAATATGTAAAAAAACAAAATAAAATATACGTGTTTAAGCGTTTTTTTCGGAAACTTGACCGTTTTTGAAATAAAAAATATTGTAATATTTGAGGGGTGGTTTCACCCTCCTGGAACTGGAATTTCGAAAAATCCCTTCTTATCGAACCTCTACACCCTAGAACCAACCTGTATGCCAAAATTGAGCTTCTTACGTTGAGTGGTTTGAGCAGGATCGTGATTAATCAGTATGTCAGTCACTTAAGGATTTTATATATTAGTATAGAGTATAGATTATAACCATTACCACAAGAATAGATATCAACCAGAAGCCTAACTTAGAGTTTGCGCGGGAAACATTGCCTAACCTAAAAATAGCGGTAGAACCTGTCAACGCACTGGCGTTCGCAGTTCACTTATGTTTTGCGTTTTGCTGAAAGCAGTAGCTGTTCGTCATTCGTAAATATTGAATATTGTAGTTTGTGTTGTTTTATAACTGAACGGAGCGAATAGTCTGGAATAGTTATTAAATATTTGTTGTGCTAGGTACATTATTTATAATAACTTCAAAGAATACTGGTTCAGTTTGTGCCTCAAGAATGTGCAAAAGCCGGAGTTATGTTTCGCCAGGACGCAAAATGTTTTACGATACGTTTGTGGATATTTAATAAAAAAATGTTTGAGTATACATTCATGTGATATATGTACCAAATATGCAAAGGCACACAGTGAGTTAGATGATACATCGTTGTTTTGCCATTTACGTGCCTATGAAAATAATAAAGAGTGAAAATAATAATTTAGATATTTTTGGCAATCTTCAGATGTCACATGACAATTTTGTATCTTTTGTTTCTTCATTAGAACTTGTTTTTAGTAAATATTATGAAGAATATGGGACAAGACATTTTATTAAAGAAATATATATAATATGCAAACAAATTAATTTCAAACATCCATGTACTAGTTTTCCCCTAAAATATGTAACTAAATTAAAAAATACTAAATTGTATTATACATCAAAAAAGATAAACCTTAATTTTAAAACAGCCAATAAAAACAAACTAATTATATGGAGGCATGAATAAATACCTAAGTATTCTGATGTTAGCTTGTTTATTTATTTCGTTTGAAACTTAAATGAACACCTACCCTATCTTTAGAGGATGTTTTAAAACGGGCCAACTGAGGGTAAGTATCTCGAGTGTCCTTATAAAGAACCCAAAGTTTTAAATTTCAAGCAAATCTCTTCTTATATTAAAAAATCCGCCATATTGGATCCGCTAATTTGATTTTTTTTCTTCAAAAATATTATAAAAGTGTCACCGGAACTCAATACGTGTGCAACATTTCGGAAAAATTGGAATAATAGAAGTGATCAATAAAGATGCTGCCAGATTTGCAACAAAGGTATGGTAAAGTTAAATAAAATCGTTTAAAAATATAAACTATTTTTATACCGCGATATCTCTAATGGTTTACTAATGCAGTGTTTTTTTATCGCTGGCAATAAGTTTTACATTAAAAATATTAGTCCATAAAATATGTTGGGACATTTGTACTAAACCAATATTACAGCATCTTAAACAAATTAGCCTTTACTTTTAACTTTAACAAACTCACCTATTAAAGTTTTAAGCAGTAGTTTTATTAACTGGCGAATGATATTAATTAATTCTATACTTTTCAATATACAACAAAAAAATAAATACAACTCTGTATACATTCAACGGAAATTTATTAAATACGTCTCTGTGTTCTACCGCTATTAAATGGCGGCTCAATTCGTGAAACGTCACGGATTTCAGCTCCAGTTAGGTTTCTGGTTGATATCTATTCTGTGACCATTACCTTATTAACCCCCTTATTGGTTCTTATTCATATCCCGACATCAAAACTGGCGTTTTCTTTGGCAAACAATCAAGAATCCCAATACACCCCCCCTTTTCAGCAGACTACCCCGCACTCTTGATCCATATCGACGCTCAATTTCTAAGGTATTGAAACCAATTATAAACTGTATGTGTTTAATGGCGGCCTCTGCGTTATTGTTTCCTGGGAACAAAGCGCCGGGTTAATTGACAATTGTTAATATTAAAGGCGTAATTGAAGTTGTTGAGCGGCCCAGCTTGGCTTTCGATCTGAATCACGGTCTGGTTTGTTTGGGCCCGCGTATCGCTGGACACTCGGATGGCGCGGTCTCTTGAGAAATCTGGACTCTGACCGTTTATTAAACCAAATCTGCTCGTTGAACTTAGGTGGGATGGAAAATTTACAGGGTGGGTCAAATTGGACGCTTTTAAAGGGAAACACCCTTTTCTATAGGAGATAGACGAAAACTAATATCGGTGTCTGGAGCTCAATTTTTATCAAAAACATGATGGTAAAAACCGCACATCGATATCTGTTACCGTTTCGGAGTTACGGGGTGTTTTCCAAAAATGTGCATTTTTAACAAATCGCTGTAACTTTTTGCTGTGAAAAATATTGTATTTTTATGAAAACATTTCCAAAGCACCTTTTTACGTAGAATTTAATGGTTTAAATATATTTTTTTAAATTAATAATTTAAAAATTATCAACAGAAAATTTGATTTTTTATATTGGACACCCTGTATATTTCTAATTCATTGAAAATAATCTAAAATTACCTTTCCAAAAATATAACACACTTGATATTTTGCTCGATTCCTCTTCGAGATATAGAGTTTATAAAAATTCGCCCACTTTAAATAAGTAGGCTTTGAACGGGGCCGGCTATAAAAAAAAATTCTAGCTGTTAGCAGCAAATTAAACTAAAATAATATTTGCAATGAGAGATGCAGAATTTTATAACATTTTAAACTATATTTAACTAACATCAAAATATTTAAACTATATCTAATAACAATAAAAATAAATAACAAACCAAGACATGAGACTTTGCTACAGGTGAATCGACCGTCTTCTGTTATGGACAGACGGGGCCGTTTTTGAACATTTATAGCGGAATTCATTAACTCAGTGGGGGGTGAAAGATACCCTCTCATAACTGCTAACTTTTTCCAATTCTTGTCTAGATTATACGGGCAATTTAAAAATAAGAACCTTTATTCTTCCGCAAAGATATTCATAAAATTAAATCCATAGGCACTAAGTCAACGGCTGGGATCTTGGTTAGCTATTCAATTATTCTTAACACTGGCTGCAAAAATTTGCTGATAACTTCAGCGTTCTAAAGCGGTGCCTCGTCTTGCTAGAAAAATATGTTTTCGAGTTCCATTAGGGGAATATCATCAATAAGAGGTCCAAAGCCAACTAGTTAAAAGTGGTAAATTATACTTAAACCATTAAATTCTATGTAAAAGGCTGCTTTGGAAATGTTTTCATAGAAATACAAAATTTTCCATAGCAAAAAAGTTACAGCGATTTGTTAAAAATGCACATTTTTGAAAAACACCCCGTAACTCCGAAACGGTAACAGATATCGATGTGCGGTTTTCACCATCATGTTTTTGATGAAAATTGAGCTCCTCAGCTTCTATCTCCTATAAAAAATGGTGTTTCCTTTTAAAAGCATTCAATTTGATCCACCCTGTACAGGGTGTCTAAAATTCGAAAGTAAGCATTGAGATCTCGGAAACTTTTGCAAGTTCATGTCCTCAATAGGACGCTTTAAAAATTAAAATTCCGAAAATATTCTAAGAAATGTTTCAAAATAATGGAAATAATGGAGTGCTTTAAGCCCTTATGGGATACACCTCGGAATTCATTCTCTCAAATAAAATTATTGTGTATCACTGGAAGGATCTCTACAAAATTAAGCGACTTTTATATCGTGTTTTAAACTGAATATAAAAACATCCTTGGCATTATGTTAATTCGTCATGTCAACGAAAAAGCCCATTTTCCAATCCGCGAACAATTTATACAAGAAACTCTTCTTAGTTTTCGAAATCTGCAAGCTGGCATCCGCTATTCTTCCAGGCGCATTGCGACGACTAGACTGCAGCTTTTACCGTAAGAGGGCGCCGTAGTCTATTTTTCGCTGCCTGTATCGCATTTAGCTCTTCTCATGACATATATTCAATTAAGGCTCTTGCCAAGAATAGATCGGACCATGAAAAGGACCCGATACATTAGGAATTGGTGGATTTTTCTCTCTGGATAGCGAATCCCTCTATCGATATCTGGAACGGATAGCTGAGCTGAGCCTGGGTGAGCTAAGCGAGAGGTATATTTTCTCTTTAATGGAGTATGAATGGAGCAATGGAGTTTGCTTTTCTTGGAACAAATTGATGGAGAAGGGGAAGCTTTCTAGGAACGAATATTGTTATTGTTAAATAATTGATTCAACCAAACTTATATGGAATCATCTATTATTTTTCATAATTTTTGAGACGTATGAAAATGTTGTGTTTATTAACAAAACTCAGTCCTTACCAATGACTTATTTTAATGAAAAATAATCCATATAGCAATAAAAAAAATCAGTTCCCAAAATAAACAAAATGGTTTTTTTTTGTTTTCTAAAACGAAATTAAGATTTAAATTTTTAATGGCCAAAAAAGCAAAAACAAAAAGAAAATTGATAATTTTAATATTCCTTGTTGCCACCTCTAGCCCTTATGCAAGCTTCTATCGGCGCTGGCATGATTCTTATTAAATCATCAACGTTGTCTTGGGGTATGTTTTCCCATTCTGCTAATGCTGTGCTGCATCAGTATAAGCTGTGCGAGATTGCCTGGATTGTTTCGACGAGCTCTAACCCTTCTTTTGAGCTGGCCCCATAAGTGTTCGATAGGGTTTAGATTTGGCGCGCATGCAGGTCAGTCCAAAACTTTGACATCTTCCTTTTCAAGACATTTTTTAGTCACTCTACTGGTATGGGGAGGTGCACTATCGTGCATGGAGTTAAAATTATCCCCAATTGCAGCCCTCCAGAGACTAACGATTGGTTCTAGCACTAAATCAACATACCTCCAACCCGTTAAAGTTTGTTAAAGTGGTAAAATTTGAGTTTTTGCTCCCAGCATAATACTTCCCCAGAACATTACAGTTCTTCCTTTATATTTCGGTACAAATTTGGCAGCCTGGAGTCTCGCTCGTCTTCCTGGAGCTTTGAGAACCCGAATTCGATGGTCATCTGATCTTAGGCCATTTCTGGTCTCATCCGAAAGAAGAATATTTTGCCAGTTCTCAGTTGTCCACCTTTGATGTTGAAGGCATCAATTTAGCCGGTCAATTTTATTTTGCCGAGATAACTGTGGGATCCCTAACTTTCTCCTGCTGTAAAACCTTCGGGCACGAAGCCTTCTTCTTATGGTTTCAACTGAAAAGTTCACACCTGTAGTTGCCAGAAGTTGTCTTTGTAGCTCTGGATGAGAAAAATTCACGGTAACTAAAATAAAAAATATCATTTTTTGGCGCACCAATGCGACATTAAATCACCATATATTATGTGCTGAATAATATAAATATATCTATTAAACTTTGTTAATTGTACAACACAGTTTTATTGTGTCAAAAATATATTATTTAACCCAATGTAGCTGCACGTGTGTTAAGTGTAAATTTTTCATGTTTATTTAATATTTAATACTAAAACATGTCTCTATTAGAGAAATTACCGGTACAGTAATTACATTATCACAGAATTAACAATCACCCCAATCACAGAGATAACTAGAAATTATTTATTAATGGCGAACAAGCAAACTAAGTTAGCTTATTCCGAGTGTAGTTTGCTTTGTGTTTAATTATATTACCTTAAAATCGTACGGTTTTTATATTACCTTGAAATCGTACGATTTAACAAAAGCATTATTCTAAATAAAACATTCTTCCAGAATATATCAGTTAAATTTAAAATATTTTTGCAAAACAAAGTCAAATAGTCAATGACCGCCAAAAAAATCAGAAGAAAATTAGGAAAAACCTATTTAAATTATTTATACTTTTTGTAAATATCTTTTTTTCGTCCTAAGATATTCTAAACTCTTCCCAAAAACCATCAATTTGTTCGATTTTCGAGTCAAAACGTTTTATTTTACCCATTTTCTCTACTGCCGGTCAAAATTTCATTGTGTCCTTCGTTCCCGCTATATTTTGCACGTATTAAACTCCATATGCCGCGGCTCGTACTGCCAACAAGGTAAGGTATACTACGTATAGAAAATATAATGGGTTAAGGTGCAGTAGATATAGTTTATATTGGCCATTGACCGCGTGATTCATAAAAGGATTTCAGTCGTTGGAAAAATTTCGCCGTTTGGGCAGTTTGAGTGTTTATAAAAACTCAAATTATAAAACAACCAAAGAGGTTAGAAGAGAAAGAGGTAACAAATGCTCTATTTTATAATGCGCGAAGGCTGCCTGTTTTTCCGATCTGGGTTCCTTTGGTGGGGGTCACGCCAGGAGCGGATTTAGAAATTTTTAAGTGAATAATGATATACATCTAATATATAAAATTCTCGTGTCACAGTTTTTAAGAAAAATTCGATAAGGTTGTTTTTTCAATTCAGAAATTGTAAACAATCCATCCATTTACTTTTTAGAGCACAGCAATTTTCAGAAATCGTGTAATTTTTTTATTGATAAAGATTTTCACATACTGTCTACAAAGAAAATACAGCAGAAATATTAACAAAGTTCTTGAAAAAACTACAATCTATTATTTCTAATAGATTTCGAGATATCGATTTTTGAATTCAGAGTTCTAATAGCGCGACCACTATCGAACAGCCACTCAATTCCACTTATTTTTACCAAAAATGCAAGTGTTTCTAGCTTGCACTTAAAAAAATTCAAGCTATAGGGAAAACTACAACGACTCGTTAATAAATAAACAAATTAAGTAACACGAGACGTAATTATCTCGTGAAGCTGAACGCATGACGTACACCTTTCCCTAGAACTTTAAGTACTGACAGAGGTATTGATTGGAGCTTTTTTCGTTTTCCTGTTATTACCGATTCTGAACCGTCCTAGGACTCTGCAGCGCATGCACAAATGAAATAATGTCTTCATATTTCCTTCTGCGCATACGCATCACAGTTCTAGGACGGTTCAGAATCGGTAATAACAGGAAAACGAAAAAAGCTTGGGTCGACCGGTCAACTGCGACAAATCTGCTATATCCCCTTCCACGTCTCTTAGCGATGTGCACAGTTTTTCGGTTTATTATTTGATACGTTTGTGAAGTGTCTAGCCCTAGCAGTTAACTTATAAGCTTGACCAATCAGGTTGGTTAGCGTGGTTATTTGAAGGGTGTTAATTCATTTGTGTTTGTCAAAAACTCTAACGTGATTGATCGGGCTTAATAGTTGCCTGCTAGGGCTAGACACAAGTATACGTTTGGCAACGTGTTTACTGTCCTCTCTTTGTTCAGTACATTATAAACGCATTGTACTCTTCTTACATACGGAAATCTCGACCCAAGACTAACCTTTGCCAGCCCTTAGTATATGAGAGCAACAGAAAATCCAGATTTGTCCCGTCAATTCTTAGCTGTTCTAGAAGGTCGGCGTCGCCGGCGTATGAATCATAGCCGAGTGGCCAAGCCTAAGGCCGAGTTCACACGGTACGGATCCGCAATAATATAAAGCAATATTTAAATTTTTAATATCGAAAGAAATCCCATCTAGTTTGAGGTGTAGCGTGAAATTTGTATAGGTAATAATTCATAATTTTCTGATTATGGATAAATGATGAACTGTGGTTGACTGATTCTGGAATAGATAAATATTTTAAAATAGACAACATGGTGTTTAGTTTGTGAAATCGTCCGGTTAAAAGAAAACAATTGCTTAAATTTCGAAAAACGTTTAGAGAACGCCGCATTGACTTAAAATTTAAAATCTAAAAAATGTGAAATAAAACTTTTAGAATGTACATGTATATATGCATTTATATTTTTGTGACATTATTATTTATGTGTATTTTAAATCGTACCGTGGAAAATTTGTGTAGAGAACATTGACTGGATTTTTAGTGAAATGGCACTAGACGACCTGTTTAAAAAAGTAAGGGTAGGTTTCATTTTAACAGAATTTATATTTATTTTTCTTGTAAGAAACCAATTAAATTTGGGCGCGTCCGATGGCGCGTCTTAAAAAAATCGACGCAATATTTTTGGATATTGACCTTCCTACAATAATGAATGACCACGAGCCGCCACTGCTTTTTACTTTTACACAAGTAAAGTATAATATTACTACCGACATCTTATCCATTTCAAATCCTAACCTAATTTTAATAAAATAGCATACTTAATAAATCAAGTTAGAATACAAATATCTTGCTGTAGCAAAACCAGCAATAAACATCATGCTGCAACAAAACCTGCCTTATCCGAATTATTTTTGTGTTGTTTGTCTTTAAAAATTAAATATTAATTTTTATTTCTCGAAGAATGAGATACAAAATAATTGCAGTTTTTGCATATTATCTCCAAACAACGTTTTTGGTGATAAACTTGACTTGATGATATGTTCTTATATCTTAGACTTTTTCTCAGACATGTCAAAACATCGCGTTCTCACTAATTAGTTACAAACGGAAATCACACAGGCCTTATCCAGGCAAAAATTCCATCATCCAGCCACAGTGTGTGTGGTCCATCCCATTAGCCAGATGGGAAGGAGAGTCAGGTTTTCATGCCTACGTCCTTAGACGATTTAATCACTAGACACGTCTATATTGTGCGAAATTCTGTAACCGTAATACATAATAACCCTAAAGGACTCTTGGACTGCTATTTGGATGTCCGTGTCCATTGTCTATATTTATACTTTAATGTAGGTATACTACACGGCATGTATTTCCACTTTTTGAAACCGCTTGGGTATTTAGCAAGTAAAACAGAGGTTAAAAAAATTAAAAAATAGCAAACTTTAAAAAGTTTTAATGTCATTAACTTGCCACAATAAGTACTCATGATTCCTCATCAAAAAAATATAAAAAAAAACTATAAACATGGGTGCGGAAATTCATGGTTTTAAAGTTACAGGATGTTAAAACTTTTTAAAAAATTGGCATTTTGCAATTATCTTGAATACCATTATTTTTTTCGTAGATTTTACTGTAGGTAGCACTATATATTAATATGGGACGGATTTTTTTACTCGGACTCAGCGGATCGATTTGTTCTCGAATCAAAATAATTCACCTAAATTTTTAGCTCTTTAACTCAAACGGTTTGCGAGATTTTCAAAAAAACCTGCTTTTTCAATTTTATTTTTATTTTTATAGTAAAATTCAAGATTAATAACTAATGATGATTTATTTTTCTAATTCTTAGAAGTCTATGACATGAAAAAATAATATGAACATGATTCTTAAACGAAAAGCCGATTTTTAGCCGAGGAAAAAAATTAAAATCTTCATTTTTTTAACCTTTGTAACATATGTCACTCACTTAAAATGTCAGAAAATGTCTTTTATACTCTTTTACACTCAAGAATTTTTTAGAATTTTTTGAAGTGGTAGAACAATATGAAAAAAATTAAAAACTCTTTTTTTTAAATCTTCTGTTTATAACAAACTCATATTTTTATTTAGTTTAAAAAAGTGAGTAGAAAATATTTTTTCATTAAAAATATACCCTTTTCAGGAATAAATATAAAGATTATTAGAAAAAATCAGCCCGAGACCAAGAAAGAGTTTCACTACTTGTGGAACAATGGAAAAAAAAATAAAAACGCATTTTTTTCTATTTTTTTTTCTAAAATCTTCTCGGTATTAGTATTACAGTCGAAGCAAAGAGCTTGTAGCTTTCCTGATAAACTATTTTGAACGAGAACATGAGAATAAAGCTTCTTTATTACTTTTGACTGCAGTCAGAGAAGTAGGCAAGTTTTTTTGATTGGTAAACACCCCTATGCCCTAAAATACTTAGTTTCGGAGATACAGGGTGTAGAAGTTTCATTTTTATTTCGATTTTTTCCAAATAATGTCGGAAGTAACGTGAATATTTGGATGAAAATTTATGTCTGGCAGTTTTTTGACATGAGAAATTTGATTTTGATGTCAATATGACTTTTACTAGAAGAGGGCGCCACCTACATGTGTTTTAACCTTTGAATAAGAAGACTAAGGAAGGAGCATAATGCTATCCATGTATTCATGCATGGTGGGCGGAAAAAGCTCTCTAGGGTGGGGATCCTTGACAGTTCTGTTTGACGATTCATTTGACACATTTGAATTTGATTTGAAATTTTGTGGATTTGTCAGTCTTTACGGAGCTTATTTTATGTTATTTATTATTTATTCTACTACTGATGGTTGTATAAAGGTAGTAAATCTAGATGGAAATTGTGGCAGAACTTAAATTAACAGTGACATTATCGCGATTTATCGAAAAAAACTCTAAAATAGTTGGTTGTGTAGCGTGCGGTAGATCTCGGCAAAAATTGAGCGAAATAATGGAACAACTTTTCGCTAGTAAGTGACGTATGTGATATAATATACATACGTGTAGTAAACCGATCATTTATGAAATTCACTTAAATTAACTAAATTATAATATTTTCTTGCATTTTAGCTTTTATTTACTACTTGTCAAAGATCAGATGTCAAAGAATTTTGATACGTTAATTTGACTTACCTGCTTCAGTAGCGTATCGGATGTTTGTGTTAATAAATACTTATTATAACTTATCTATTTTTATTAGAATTATATATTTTTATAACAATTTTAATAACTACCAACATTTATTCACAACGTAAAAAAAATAACAAATTATTGGGTCTACCCCACGTCTACCCTACATCATAGTTTTACATTTTTTAAATAAAATTAGAACCGCACTGATAAACCGGAATTTAAGTCGGCCATATTTGAGGCCCATCGCAGTGTACCTAAGATTTTTGATATGCTCCTTCCTTAGTCTTCTTATTCAAAGGTTTTAACTGTTTTGAGAAATAATAACTTTTCTTCCGTACCTGTATAAAACTACTGAGTGAAAATATACATTAATTACATTTTTTACGCGAAAAAGGTCTCTTGGTAAAAACCGCTACGAGTAATGGTTTTCGAGATATTTGGAATCGAAATTATCAATACCTGTCATCATTGACATAAATTAAACATGTTGGCTAAATAGTTCTTAGACTGAAATCATAAATTTAAAATATTTTTGTGCCAAAAGTTCAACAGAAACTGTTTTATCATCTTTTTTGCAGAAAAATTTATGATTAATTTAAAAATTTCCCAAATTTATTATTTCAGTGAAATATGTAAGTATGTACTCAACGTGCTTATTTTTCGTCAATAATGGCATGTATTGTCTATTTCGATTCTAAATATATTAGAACGGTTGTTCCTAGCGATTTTTACAAAGAGATATTTTTTAGTTAAAAAGTCACAGAGATGTATATTTTTTTGCTCGGTAGTTTTATACAGGTACGGACAAAAAGTTATTACGCTTCAAAACAGTTAAAACACATGTAGGTGGCGCCTTCTACTAGTAGGAGTCATATTGACATCAAAATCAAGTTTCTCATGTCAAAAAACTCCCACACACCAATTTTCATCCGAATATTGACGTTACTGCAGAAATTATTTGGAAAAAATCGAAATAAAAATGAAACTTCTATCCTGTATATCCAAAACTAAGCAGTTTAGGACATACATTTATACGAACTTTTTTACTTATTTTGATCTGCAGAATATGCCGTATATGCCTGTATAATAAATAAAATAAGCTATCAAACAAATAAATCAATTAATTATTAAACCAAAAATAAAACGTAAAAGTCTTTAAAAAAATGATATAATAAATATTATATTGTTTTCCAATTTTACATTAAGATTCATCTCATAAATCCATCACAATCTGGCAGCGCCGACCCCATTGCTTCTCACTCAACGTTGATCACGTGCATCGTGCATCGGAAATTGTTTTGCGATTACTTATAAATGCAATAGCTTTATCTAATGAAGTTTATAGAATCCAAGGTGTCTACTCAATTCATATATTATGGTGTTAAGACTTGACACAGCCAAGACAAGAAAAATATCGAACTTCGGAGGGTTAATTTCTAATGGCATTTACACTTGTACAAACAAGACCGTCACTCTCGTCTAAGTGTGTCGAAGGTTCTTGTTGTTTTACGATCTATAAAACGGACGGCAGAGGGCTCTGAGGGTACAGGAGACAAGAGGGGATGACTTTAATGGACGATAAAATATCGGGACGATGTCGTATTGTTTTTATGAGGCTTCGGGACCGATTCGGACGTGTCTTTTAGTGTCGCATAAAGCGGGGGGTCCTGGACAGATGTGCTGTCGAATAGAGTCAAGTTTAATCTGCCAATCGAAAAAAAATATATTGTTTAAGGTAGGTCTATTTCAAAAAAATACGGAGACGGTAAAATTGTTTTAATATTTTTGGAAGTCACATAATTTAAAATCTGGGGGCGGGAATATTGACAATGATTTAATTTTAGCGAATATTCGCTGCGAATTTTAAGTTTTTAAGTTATAACGTTGATTCAAGAAATAACAAAACCTGTCTGAGATGTAGCTGGCGTTACCGTCAGCCTGTCCGAGATTTAGTTTAGCTCTGCGACGCTGCGCGCTGATAGTAGTTTACAGCGCAGCGGATAAAGAATACTGTACCGTAGTTCTGCTTTCAGTCGACAGAGTGAGTGGTTGCCGGAGACAGTGTTGTCAGAACTACTGATAAATCCGCAGATTTACGGATTTTGGGTACGGTACGTTAATAATGCGGATTTTCTATCATTAAACAATTTAATATAACATTATGTGTCATAAGGTTAGGTAATAATATACATTTTTAGTTTCTACCAGTAAAATAAAGGCTAATTTGATTAAGGTTTATCACACTTAAACCTTACCGTTTTTAAAATATTTTCAATTTTTCACAAAATTGAAAATATTAAGTGCAGTAAAAATTTTAAGGCTTCATTTCGTCAAAGCAATCAAAGTTTTAGTACTAAATATTTACTGAAGTTTATTTATTTATCAACTATTGTGTTAATTAATTTAGACCTTATTTATCAATATACCCATGGAATATTGACATTTGACATTTTGGATTGTTTTTAAACCAACTAATGTACAAAATGTACAGGTGCTAAAAACGTTAATATTACTAGCTCATTTGTATACAAAAAGAAAACTATTTATATCTTTATAAAACATTAATTAAATATACCACCATAATTTCCGCCCAAATATTAATTAATTACATACTTAATTGTGTTAGTTAATAAATTATTCTAAATAAATGTGGATTTCAATCAGAAATCAATATAATCATAAGTTATGAAAATAAACGTCTCTGTTATAAATAAGCATTCGTCAAAAAATTAAATAAAATTTTTAAGGTGTAACTTTTTACCACACTGTCTAATACACATACAAAATTGAGTTTTTTAGTATTTGGGGCAATTATTATTAATCAATGCACAGTTAATTAATGTAGTTTGAATACTGGAATCATATTAATTGGTCCTCTTTAACAAATATTTAAACAGT
Organism: Sitophilus oryzae; assembly: GCF_002938485.1. Lineage (NCBI taxonomy): Eukaryota > Metazoa > Arthropoda > Insecta > Coleoptera > Curculionidae > Sitophilus > Sitophilus oryzae. The sequence goes on along the minus strand of NW_022147575.1, from coordinate 1,256,356 downwards.
TTTTTTTAATGAAACAAACGAACTATATCGACAATATTATCTGTACTCTTTAGAAATGTGTTACATCTTTAAAGCTAATCTAAAAAATGCCAATAATCCATGGGTATATTGATAAATGAGGTCTAAATTACAAGAAAATGCATTTTCTACGAAAACTTGAAGAGATAGGTAAAAAGTTATTGCCGTTTAAAGCTAATAATTATTAAAAATAAATTTTTAGACACTCCTCTGTATAAGTTAGTAGAATTTATATTATTACAACACAAAACTTAGTAAATAGAAATACTTCAGTGCAATATTTGATTTTAAAAACTTAAATACGCCTAGAAAAATGAAGCATTAAAATTATCACTGTATTTTGACAAAAACCTAAATATTTCAAAAACGGTAACATTTAGATGCGGTAAACCTTAATCAAATTTAACTTTATTTTAATCGTAGAAACTAAAAATTTAATAATATACAGGGTGTTCCATTTAGAAAATACAACTTTGATAATTTTTATTTATTTGGGACACTCTGTATCTTGTAAAGATATATTTAAATGGTAGCTCTAATAGTCCTTCAACGAACCCAAAACTTACAATTTGCAAAAATCTAATCGTTTAGCTACAACACTCCGTGTTGTATATGGTGAACAACCCTGTATATATGTCATCTTTTGTTTTTTGTTTTTTATTACCTAGAAGCATTGAGTTTAATGCTGAAGGTATTTCGACGAAATGCTTCGCGAAATGTTTTAGGGAATATATCCAAAAATATTTCTTTATTAGTTTAACATAAGCTAAAGTATCGTCGTAATCTGTAACTGCAATTAAAAAGTACGGCAGCGGCAACACTGGCCTTTAAAAATACAACCGTGGCATAGAATTTCGTATTCCTGCTGTATATTTCACTTAAACAACTTTTCTTTACGGTGCGAGGCCTCTGTCGACTGCAGGAAAACCGGGGAAAAGCTGAAGAAAAATAGTCTAGGACGTTTCGAGTGTTACGTCGACGGCATACTCAATTAGAAAAAGAATCCGCAAAACACAACCAATGAGAGAATCTCCTTTGTGGTTTGCCAGTTAGATTGATTTACAGTTTTTGGTTCTTGTATACAGTATGTCCACGGATTGTCTTTACAAGAGGATTTTTTCTTATTATTCACATTTGGGAAAAAATACATACAACCCTAAATTTTCACCCTTCTACCATCAACCCCTTTTTTTAATTTTTGTTACCATACTCCTCTGAAACGGCTCGACCAGTATGTCTAAGCGTATAGGTTGTTATCTATTATTGTTTATACCGTACGTCGCCCACCCCACTTTTTTTTTAATTTTTAGACAACATTTTTTATTTTTATTTTTTTGTGATTTTGCAATAAAAATACATACAACCCTAAATGTTCACCCTTCTACTATCAACCCCTATTTTTTAGTAGGGTTTGTTTTTTCCTAAAGTTTCTTTTTTGTTTTATTCGGAAGGTTTGAGAATAAGTTGTTATCTCTCTATTTTTTATACCCCTAAGTGATAAGGGTGGTTCACCCCAAATTGTTTTTATTTTTTAATAAATATTGTATCAAAAATTATAAAAAAACTTTCCTATAAACATGGGTTTGGAAATGCATAGTTTTAGAATTAAAGGATGTTAAAACATTTTAAAATTAGGTTTTATGTAATTATCTTATATATCATTATTTTTTTTATTTTAAATTGCTGTAGGTTGGACTAATAATAATAATAACTAATGATAATAATATTTAATAATAAATTAGAGAGATAAAGTGTAATATAATTTATTAATTTAATTTTTATTCTAATTTTATTAATTACTAGCGTGTACCAGGGACTTCGTTCGCGTCGAATTAATCATTTGTAATGGTGATGATAAAGCAAAGCAAGAATTTCCATTAACATACAAACTGGATAACATTTTCTCACATTTATGTCAGCATGAGAAAAAACAATATGGCGATATTATTATATAACTTGGTAGTATTTGAGGGGTCGAAAAATCCGTTTGCCAAAAATAAGTTTTTTACGTCAAGCATTTGAAGCAGAATCGTGGTTAAGAAATTACCCAACTTTTTGGAACACCCTGTAACATTTTTTTTGAAAATTTAAAAATATGTAAAAGATCAAATAACGTTTTCCCGAAAGACTAACCGTTTTTTAAATAACAAATATTATAATATTTGAGGGGCGTTTTCACCCTCTTGGAATTTGAGATTCGAGAAACCCCTCCTTGTCGAACCTCTACACCCCACAGTCAATCCGTTTACCAAAAATCAGCTTTAAACGTCAAGCAGTTTAAGCAGAATCGTGATTACTCAATGGTCATATTTTATGAAACACCCTGTATAAATTTATAAAAAATCTTAAAATATTTAAAACAACAAAATAAAATATACGTGTTTAAGAGTTTTTTCGAAAAACTCACCGGTTTTTAAATAAAAAACATTTTAATATTTGAGGGATAGTTTCACCCCCTTAGAATTCGAGTTTCGAAAAATCCCTTTTTATCGAACCTCCACACCCTAAAGTCAATCTGTTTTCCAAAAATCAGCTTTTTACATCAAGCGCTTTAAGCAGGATCGTGATTAATCAATGACAGATTTTTCGAAACACTCTGTATACATTTTTAAAAAATCTTAAAATATGTAAAAAAACAAAATAAAATATACGTGTTTAAGCGTTTTTTCGGAAACTTGACCGTTTTTTAAATAAAAAATATTATAATATTTGAGGGGTGGTTTCACCCTCTTGGAACTGGAATTTCGAAAAATCCCTTCTTATCGAACCTCTACACCCTAGAATCAACCTGTATGCCAAAATTGAACTTCTTACGTTGAGTGGTTTGAGTAGGATCGTGATTAATCAGTATGTCAGTCACATTAGCACAGAATATCGCAAGCTAGCGTAGCTAGATATTCTGTGATATTAGTATAGATTGTGATCAATCAAATTGCGTTTATCTCATCAAGGAGGAGGAATTCGACAAAATATCAAGAGGTAACTTTTAGTTGGCATTAAACGGCCTACACAATTTTGATATCAAAAGAAAAATAAGTGAGAGGCGCACGTGTCTTTTTACTGAAAAATATTTCAGTAATAACCCATATGCACGTCCCTGATGAATTTATCGACACTTTTAGTAACTTTAGTAGCACTTGTAACTTTTACACTCAAAATTTCATAAAAATCACTAAAAGTACTTGGAAGAAAATTATAATAAATCGAAAAAATATTAAGATTTTAACACCCTGTAGCTACAAAACAAAGCAGAATAGGACCTATGATGATGAAAAATAAATTTTATTTTTATGTGAGAAATCTCCCCACGATAGATGGCACATGTTTTTTGAAACACCCCAAGCACCATTTGGACGTCGGGACAACGTTGTGTCACGCGACCAAACGTCGGGGCGCAACGTCGCGTCGGCACAACTTCGTACCAACCCTAGTCTCCACTAGTTTGGAGAATAATTTTTGGGTCGAAACGACGTTGGATACCTACGTTGGCTAGCAGCCTAATTTAGTACAAACTGCAACGTTGTTTAAAATCCTAATTCACAGAAATACAAAACTATAATAATATGGCGTCTAAGTCGCGTTTTATCCTAAATTGGGATAATTATAGTAAAAATATTATTTTTATGATTTAGTTAGAGACATATGCCAGGTGGCAGTAAAGGAAAACAAAACAAAAGTATTTAAGAGTGGAGGATGTTTGAAGATCGTAATTATTGAAACATGATTGAAACACTTTAACCAACTCTATCTCGTTACCCAAGGCAAAAAATTTAAACGCAAACAACTTTATTGATAAATGTATTGTTTCTGCTTTGAAAAATACTAATGGGCCTTAAAATTAAAGAAGTTTTAAAAAATTTCTTGAATTTTTTTTTAGTAAAATGAAAATAATTTATTCGCAGTGGAAAAAGAATTGTTTCCGCGTGTTGTTTAGGGTCAAATATTTCAAATTAATGTATTCAAAAAGCAGGAATTGCTATTTTAGGAACGAAACATTTTCTTATTCAACAACATGGCGGCTTTCACTTTGTTGTTTTGGAGATTAAGATGGAGTAGTTCAAATAGTCGCATACCTGGACTAATAAAGTCGCAGTTCAGCCTTAACAGGTAGTAAACTAGTCGGAAGATTGCCTAATTTAGTCATCCTAGAGTCTAGCTTGTGCCGCCCTCTATATTCTAAATAAACGAGAGAGTGGATAAAGTATCGGTAATATGTCGATGTATATTTAAATTTAGTTTTATACGTGCCTTTCTTACGTCCCATTTTAATTATTTTTTTTATAAAAACCAAAACAGCACTGAACTGTCTGACTCAACAGAACAATGAAGTGAAAATTTAAGATTTAAGGTTATGGTTCAATACAGTTGCAAAAAGGTAGTGGCTCGACGTCCTACAAACGTAAGAATAAGGAAATCTAAACAACGTTGGAATTAGTAAAACAGACGACGTTTGCGCTACGTTGGAATAGGTCCTGAAAGTGACGTCGGAAAACTCTTTATTGCCCAACATTGTAACTACGTTGTCCGAGTCACCTAAAGATCACTTAAGCAAAAAAGGTTACAAGACAACGTTTATTCGACGTCGCAGAAGCTTTTACTTTGTTGTAGTACTAGTTCAACGTCGGCACAACGTTACAACAACGTTTATATTTATTTTAATATCCAAGGTACGGAGCTAACTATTTTTTGTAACTAATCCAACGTTGTGTTTAGTAAACATGTGGTCGCAAGTCGTGAAAATGTTACTTGGGACCCTGTATAATGCATAATAGTCCTATACGATTTTCGTTAATAAACTATTTTAATGAATAAGTGGCAACCTAGCATTTTTCTGTGTACATATTTTTGTATATGTATAATAGGGTGGAGCGACCATATAGGTGAGAATTTTTTTGTTTTCGAAAATTAAGTTTCCTGACCGGACAATAGCTGTGATATGAAAAAATAAGGCGTCACGTATTTTTGTTTTGTTTTTTTAATTTCCCCCTCCACCGCCACAATCAACTTAAAAATTTCAGATTTTTTTTGTTGAAAATGATCTCGCCTGAGTATGAGAAAGCTTTATTATGGAAAAAGTAGTATTTTTTGTATATAAACTTTTTTTCTACGACTCCCCCCTCCACCGCCACAGCCAATTCTAAAAAAATCGGATTGTTTTAAAATGATAATGCTTGAGTGTCTAATAGCTTTCTACTCAAAAAAGTATGTATTTTGAATGCACTATTTTTTTTGTGATTATCTCCACGAGGCAAAGTAATAAAAGACGAATTTTTAAGAAAATATTTGTATTAAAGAAAAAACTAATTGAAAAATAAGACAAAACAAAATAAAATAATAACATAAGCTTAAAGAACAATTATTTGGTTTTAAAATTCTTTTTTGATTCAAATTTAGGCATCAATGTTCTTGAATTTAGTTTGCTTCTTATAACTCTATCCCTCCTTTCGTAGCCGCAAACCGTAATGGATGCTTCAGTTACCACCTTTACTGCCCGTTCTACTGCTTGGGTATGACAAGAGTAATTTCTGATGTGCTAAAGATGAATCTTCTGGGTTTTCTCTCACTTCTTTTATTAGTTCTACGGTCAGCTTTCTGGTTACAGAGGGTTCATTATAACGCAAACTTTGTCATTCAATTAAATCATAGTAGTCGTCAGCGTCAAATTTTAAACCGGATTAGTAAAAAATCGAGAATTCTTCTCAGAATCTTCTGAGAACTCTTCTCAGAATGGTACCAAATTCTGATCAGGATTTGACGTAGCTACGTATATGCGCAAAATTCTGTTTACTGTAGTCAACCAGCGAGAGTGCACTAATTTTCCAGAATCACGTTTTGACAGCCCTTCAGAGCAATTTCCACTTCTTATTGAAACACACATGTCATATAAATATCTTTGTTCTGTGCTTAATTCCATATTCGGTAACTCAAAGTCTATTTTGGAAAATTTTACAATGGGCAGTTTTTTACAGCTACTTAAAAGTAGGACCTCTAAATGCCCTGGGACCAGATGTTTCACCGTCAAGATGTAATAAAAGATGTAGCAACGGAAGCTCGTTAGCATGCAACATGCAAACAAACCATTGAAGAGGACGATCCAGTTTTCTTTCTAATCTGGTTATTATTCCGTTCTCATTTCCGACATTCGTATTAGTTCCATCACAACCGATGACCTACAGATCGTTCAGTGCAATAGAATGTCTTCAAAAATTGAATCATAGCTTCTAATATACTTGAAGAAGATCCCGAAGTATATGTGACCAATATATTTTGATCTGGGTTCTTCTACCAACACAACATGTTCTTCTACTATTGCCCTTTTTCTGTTATCTGTAAAAGTGGGCGTCTTGTCTTTTCGCCCATAAAAGTCGGTCCTAAAGGTCATTATATTTTATAGGTAATGGCACAAACTATTTTGAAATAAAAAGTATACTATTTTACGGGCAAAAACGCAATAAGTTTTAAAGTGAAAGAAAAACGTATTATTTATTTATTTTTACACTACCTGAGCTTGCAAACTACTTGTCTTACTAAAACAAACATTTTTCGTAAATGATTTTTCTTCGTTAATGTTTATTTTTCACCACCACAGCGCGAAAATGTGAAAAATAAAAGTGAAGGGGCTGGGGCGGTGGAAGGGGGTGTCGAAAAATTTCCGTTTTAATTTTTAAATGATTATTTTAAAGTTCTCCGTACTTTACAGAGTCAGGCGTACTGAATATATAAAATTCATTTTTTCGCTCCACCCTAATGTATAAGTACCTTGGTATAGCACTGTAAGATTTCTCTAAACTATAACTATACATATTATTTATTGATCTGAGGAGACAACTAGCACATTCCTCAGGTTATTAAGCCCATTAAATTTCTTCTAATAAACCATCCATATAGAGCTTTCGCTTTCCAGAACAATATTTAAACCAGATCCAGAGGAATTCTTGTGCTTGCCGGTTGGTTCTGTCGTAAATCGAATAAACAGCCGTAAAATATAACGGGATTTGAACCGTGACATTACGATAATCGTCTGAATTTTATTAGTCTGTCATAAAAACACCGATAAAAAATGGATAAGTGGTTGTGAGACGCTCTAGCATGTGTTCAGTTAATATTTTTATGATGGGTTAAATAAAAAGAGAGACAATTTTATGCTTAATGGTTTTCTAGTCTAAAAAAATGGAGAAATAGAAGTATTAAATAAAATATGTTCGTAGAACAGTCAAGAGAGAAAGAGCATCTTCCATTTAAGCACAATTCCATGTAATTTTGTCGATGGACTTCTCAGAGAAACCATTCTCTGAGAAGCCCTTCATTTTTTTTCTTTTTTTTTTCCTTTTTTTTTCCTTTATTTCTTTTTTTTTTCTTTATTTCTGTAGAAACTTAAAATTACTGTGAATTTATAAATAAACATGCAGAATGTGGATATGGTAGGAACTGGCAACATTGCACTCTCTACGAAATTTTCTCTATACACGGTAAACGAACTTCCGGAGAGTGAACGGTGGCACTCAAAAGTTTTTCAACATTTTCCCGAAAATATCAAGAAAAATATAATAATAATTTTCAATTTTTTTTGCAAAAAAATCTCATAGGCGTGTTTCTGGGGTTGAACTATACTATCAGTTAAAATACTTGCACATATTTCTTGGTCACCCTGTATATATTCGATACCAATTAAACTTTTAGTTACATAATCGAGGGCGCGATTTTTAAATTTATTGTTGCCAACCATGGACATATTTGGCGCCGGGCTGACTAACTAGAATTTGAATTTCCCGCTGGGGATTCAGGTGGTAGCTCTGCTGTTAAAAATGTCAAGTTGCCACATTTATTTATTTTTTCCTGACATTGTCATTCGTTTTGACACTTTAGTTTTGTATTACGTGTTTTTAGTTTAAATCAATTTTGTTTTAGGAATTTAAGCTTAATTTTTTTTACTAGCAGACATTGCAGTCGAACATTCTTCTTTTTAAAAACTCTTTTAATGCAAAGTGTACAAGATAGCTTAATAGCCATTAAAAACACATCGCAACTTTATTAGAACATTTTGAACAGGAAAGCGGTAGTAATGAGCGTTTATGTCCCTTAAGTGCTGAAGGTCAGTTTTGTTGATGAATAATAACTGTTTATGTAAGTAACAACAAGAAAAAAACTCTGTTACTTTAATGCCCACTTGCACCGTTTGTATAAACTTTGTTTAAAGGCTAAACAGTGATTAACTATAATAAAATACTATATAGTTAATCACTGTTGAGCCTTTAAACAAAGTTTATACAAACGGTGCAAGTGGGCATAAGAATTTTGGTTGTTGTTTTCTGTTTTTAAGTGGTTGTTTCGTGTTTGAACCTGTTTATTCTTGTTTCTTGGTTTTTTTAACTGTTTTTAAGTGCGTTAAGTGCACTGTAATACTTACTAATATATTTATAATTAATTTATTTTTGTTTGCTAAAATATTTCGATTAAAAGAAAATACGTAGAACGCTGTGTCAGGCAAGCTTAATCACGTGACTAAAAGTTTATTTGATATGAAGTTTATAACTCTAACGCCATTATAGACCTTTAATGTTATTTACTTGACACGCTGTATTTCCACAAGACACAAATCCGGCCTCCCAGGAACACCGAAAGCTTAGCGAGGACACTTGGCAACGTCAACCGCTGTAGCCTTGGCTAATACCACTTCACTTAGGAAGCTTTCGGGACATGGAAACCTTCTTCCACCTTACGTCTGTCACTGCCAGTTCCCGGTTGAGATCCTGGACTTGCTAGGTTTTCCACTCGCTTTTCCAGGTCAGGGCAATCAAAACGTTCGTGGACTCCAGTTAGAGAAAAACGTTTCTGGAGTATTGACGTGGAAAAAAGATCGTTCTATGAATTAAGGTTTTATATAATTATAGCGTAAAGCTTCATTTAATTAGTGATTTCAATTAGCATAGAACTTTGTTCTTCGAATTTGAATTAATTAGTTATTAATCTTCAGTTAGTGGACAAAGTTAACGAACTTGTAAATTTTTCTATTAATTATATTTTAAAAATTGCGAATAATGTCATTTTCGGCCTTTGATTGTCATCCGTTAAGAGAAATTGTGGTGTAGAAAAAAAATGGCGGTTTTATAAGCTATGAAGCTTAAGTACTTTCGGATCGCAAGGGGTCGGGTAAAGCGGGTGTGTGGCCGAAGGAAATGTATATTATATTTCAGAAATCTGCCTAAGGGTACGTTTATGTTGGAGCTGCGATAAACGATAAAAGCAGTGAATTAGTGCTGCTCTTATCGTTGCTCAACTGCCAACCGTGTCTCGACGCGTTGCTCCAATATAAACATGCACCTAGATATAAATTAATATAATAATATTCTTTGCTTCGCTACTATCGCTGCTCTTATCGTTTATCGCCGCTCCAACATAAACGCACCCTAAGGCTAAGCCCGATCCTGTCGTGTTAACAGGGGCGTAGATAGGTGTATGCTATGGGGGTGGTACTATGATTAAGTCGCAAAAAAAATCACCGTCGGAATTTTTTTGTCGAATTAAAACGACGGCGATTTTTTTGTCTTCAAAAAGATATAAAAACATAACACAAAAATTAAAATATAGATTTGTAAATAACATAAACAAAAATGAAACAACGACGTTTATTAGTTAATTTTCTATAAACTATAAAAAAAAATCTAAACTATCAAAAAAAATTATAAAAACTATAAACTAAATAAAACTACAAAACAAAATCAAGTTTTCTTTGACGCTGTTTGGAAAACCTATCAATAACAGCATCAACATTTATTTCAATATCTTTATGGATATTGATTAGAGTTAACCCCACTAATCTGTACTGGCCAATAAGAACACTTTGTGTGCTTTTAATTAGGTAGAACATATTATAAACGATAAATCAACATAATTAAAAGCATACAAAGTGTTCTTATGTCGGATTTTAATTAAAAAAAATCCTTTCATAGTCAATGACTATTTCAATTCTCGTATCTCGTCAAGCGTCAGGGGGGGGGTACTGTCCCCCAGTACCCCCCCTTATCTACGCCCTTGCGTATTAAGCCACACCCAAAATTCCAAACATACGTGCTTTGATTAGGGCTTGATTAAGGTCTGCAGAGCTTCAAGATTTGCCATAAAATAGCAAACAATTTGTTACAAAACCATATAAATTATATATCACTGTAATCACAAAACTTCAATCTATTTCCGTATTGTAACGGAATTTTAAATTATGTCCTTATTTTCGAGAAATTTTAGTCCAAACATAAGGAATATTTTGTTGATGTTTGACCATCAAAATCTTAAAAATAAAGAAATTGTCTAAAAATATGCTACAGTACGGATATAGTATAATCCTTTATCTCTAATTTTCTTCTTCATTGCTACTTTTTCGGACTACTGAAATGGGCGCTTAAAACTGTTAAAACTATATTTTTTTATACATATACAGGGTCCGGCAATAGTGCGTCGGGCATCTGTAGCTCCTAGAATAAAAAACTTGAGAATTTTGTTTAAGTGCAAACCTAAAGTATGTACCAGGATGTATTTCAGGAAAATATTTTAACTTCTATAGGGTGGCTCAAAAAAGTGTGACCCGGATAATTTTTTTAAATGGTCCTGGATAATTTTTTTAAATGAAACACCCTGTATATTATTCCATTTTTGGCTTCCTTTTAGATTACTTTACATAACCCTAAGATATGAATAAATATATTTCGATAGTTTCAGAGATATTAAAAAATTAATCAAAAATATATATTTTTCAGCCCTTCTTAAAAAAAATATTAAAAATACAAGAACTGTTCTGAAATCAAAACTATATGAGGTATTTACTTTAGATGGTCTGTCCTTACTTTGTTATAAATATGGTAATCGTAAATCATACAGGATGTTCAATATTCAACGCCAAACTTTCTAAAATATAAAATAATTTTTCTTTGTTTTTTTAAATGGAACACCCTGTATATTATTTTTTTATTAAATGGAGAGTTTAAAGATGAACATTTTTTGTATTTAGAGTATTTTAAAATTTTTAACGGTTTCGCAGATACACGCAGTATAATTTCATATGGCGCTTTCAATGGTAAAATACGAGAGAAAAATCATTGGGTGGGGGGCTTTGATAAAAATTTACTGTGGAAAATGCCATATGAAATATAAAACCGCAAATATCTGCGAAACCGTTAAAAATTTTGAAATACTCTAAATACAAAAAAAGTTCATCTTTTAATTCTCCATCTATTGAAGAAATAATATACAGGGTGTTCCATTTAAAAAAACGAAGAAAAATTATTTTATATTTTAGAAAATTTGGCGTAGAATTTTGAACATCCTGTATAATTTAAGATTTTCATATTTATAGCAAAGTAAGTACAGACCATCTAAAGTAAATACTTAGTATAGTTTTGATTTCAGAACAGTTCTTGTATTTCTAATATTTTTTTATAAGATGGACTGAAAAATATATATTTTTGATTTATTTTTTAATATCTCTGAAACTATTGAAATTTATTTATTCATATCTTAGAGTTATGTAAAGTGATCTGAAAGGAAGCCAAAAATGCAATAATATACAGGGTGTTCCATTTAAAAAAAAATCATCCAGGTCCACTCACACTTTTTTGAGCCACCCTATAGAAGTTAAAATATTTTCCTGAAATACATCCTGGTACATACTTTAAATTTGCACTTAAACAAAATTCTCAAGTTTTTTATTCTAGGGGTTACAGATGCCCGACGCACTACTGCCGGACCCTGTATAATTACATTTATTTTTTGATATCAGTAATGTATTAATAAAAAAGAGTTTCAATACTAAAGCGAGTCAGGGCTACCAAAACAATTAATCTACTTTTTCTAATGAAATTTGTTTTAAATTATATCTATTAGAATTGTAATAAAATAAATATATTGGCTCTGATATTGCATCATGCTTACAAGATATTAATTCCAGTATCTGGGCAAATTTAATTGTGATATTCGCAGAATAGGGTGACAGCTATTGTACAAAAATCGTTTTCATGCACGTGACTCTGTTGGGACCAAATAAACTTTGAATAGACAAAAAGACAAAATGAGGGTAATGGCCGAGTATTATGAGGGTTTGGTTTGGTTTGATTTGGTGTAATAATGGTACTATAGTGTAATACTGTAGATTATTGTAAATTCACATGTTTATACAGGAACGTATTGTAATCGCAAAACATTTTCCGATGCACGTCATCAATCATATCGACATTGTCACTAAAGTCTATAAACCTGACTAAATGAAATTTTGGCAAAAATGTTTAAATTCGTTGCATAATATAAGATACCGAGCAGCTCTTCATTTTACTTTATAGAGCAATGTTGGTCACATTGCGCCGTGTTCAGCAATGTTGTGCTTTATTATTTGACAATTAATTATCCTAGTGTCAGTCATTATTTTGTATGATATCGTGGTGTTATTGAATCTTTGTGAGTAATTCTGGTTTTTTTTTGCCTATTTTCATAATCTTTTTTTAAAAATTGCACTTTTAAGCAGAAACAGTTCTTGTCTTGTTCGAAATTTGTGTGTTAAAAATACGCCGAAGCATTTAAACAATCGAAGCAAAGAACTTGTAGCTTCCCTGTTTTTTTTAACTATTTTGAACGAGAACGTGACAATAAAGGTCCTTTATTACCCTTGACTGCAGTCAGAAAAGTAAGTTTCATTGCTAAGCACATTATACCACTTTCAAAGTTAGTTTTTATTAAATTCTGTGATTATTAGTTTGTGCATTAATAGCACCCTCTTACTTGTTATTACCACTTATGGCATTGTAATGTCTACATCAATAAATAAATAAGCCACAATAACGCTTATAATAATCTTCGTAATGGACTAGTTTTTACCAATATGTAAGTAAAATAAGTCACTATAATATTAATTATTAAATTAAAATAAAACGTTTCATCTCATAAATCCATCACAATCTGGCAGCGCTGTCGTCATCGCTTTTTACTCAAATGTGATCACGTGAATCTTGCAACGTGCAACTTTAAGACGCACCCGGTATATAAAAAATAACGTATCTGTATGTATATAAGGAGTATTATAATGTGATGTATAGTGTAGTCTTGCTTTCCTAAATAGAAGAAAAGGATACTTAAGGATCTTTATTGCCAAGTCTGTATCAAATACATGATATTTAACAGCTTGTTCAGGTAGCATTAAGACAGCCAGGGCCGGCGGAAGGGGAATATTGAGACCGGGCGAATACCCTACCTCTGGCCCATGTTTATACAGGAACGTATTGTAATCGCAAAACACTTTCCGATGCACGTCATCAATCATATTGACATTGACACTAAAGTCTATAAACCTGACTAAATGAAATTTTGGCAAAAATGTTTAAATTTGTTGTATAATTTAAGATACCGAGCATTTATAGCAGATTATAGAGCAAATGATTGTAACAGATATTTTATTTAGATTAAAGGTGCAAAAATTAGTTTAAACCGAATTAGATTATCGCTATGTTGGTCACATTGCACCGTGTTCAGCAATGTTGTCCTTTATTATTTGACAATTATCCTAGTGTCAGTCATTATTTTGTATAATATCGTGATATTGTAAATTTTTTGTGAGTATTTCTCGTTTATTTGCCTATTTTCATAATATGTATTTTGCGCTGGATGTATACCATGATAGTAAGACCCATGATTACTTATGGAGTAGTTGCTTGGTATACAAAACTAGAGCAACGTACAGCAAGGCAAAACCTGTGCAAAGTACAGAGACTGGCATGTATCTGCATCACAGGTGCCATGAGAACATGTCCAACAGCAGCAATGGAGGTCATTCTAGACCTAACACCAATGCGACAATGATTAGAATGGTCACTGACGGAAACAGTACTGGGAGAATTTTCAGGTCAGGGGCTTGGAACACCCTCAAAAAGAAAATTCCACTTCTCCAACTCCCAGTGGATGACATACCAAGAATTTACAACTTTGAGAAACACCTCGCTGTAGTATTGAGTAATAAAAAGGATTGGAAGAAAGAAACGCTTACTCAGCATATAAAAGACCATACCATCACGTGGTATACTGATGCTTCCAAAACCAAAGCAGGGACAGGAATAGGAGTATTTGGGCCGAAAACTGAATACTTCGAACCAATGGGCACCTACCCCAGTATCCTTCAGGCAGAAATTTGCGCTATCGAAAGATGCGTACAATTTATCTTAGATAGGAACTATTGAAAACAGGAAATTGCCATCCTATCCGATAGTCAAGCAGCACTTAACGCGATCAACTCAGTAACCATCAATTCGAAGTTGGTCAAAGACTGCCTATAGAAGCTCAACAAATTAGAGAAAAAAAATAAGGTCCTCCTACTCTGGGTGCCTGCTCACCAAGGGATAGAAGGCAATGAAAAAGCAAATGATCTAGCTAGAAAAGGAGCGAACATTCCACTAACTGGACCAGAATCGTTCTGTTTTCCAAACGGGAACCAACTGAAAGCGGAACTGAAGAATCTGGAAGACTCCATCCGTAACTTGGAATGGGTGTCCTCCAACGGTCTAAGACACTCCAAAAAGTTCCTCAGAACTTATGACCGAGAAAAATCAAAGGTTTTCCTTGATTTAAGTAAAAACAATCTTCGGATAGTCACGGGGTTTCTAACAGGACACTGTCTCCTCAACGAACACCTCAGTAGGCTGAAACTGAGAAACAACGACGAATGCAAATTTTGCGGGGAAAATGGGGAAACACCAGAACACCTTATCATTTAGTGCGCCGAGGCGACGACCATTCGTGCCATGAACCTTGGTACGTCTCATGTCGGGGATGGAGAGCTGGCCTCTGTGGAGCCGTCTCAGATACTGGCTTTTGTTAAAGGCCTGAGACTGTATGATGAGTTATAACTCGTTATAACTCAAGAAAGGGGAACACACAAAGGGAACACACAATAGATCTATAAGGTCGCGGTGATCAACTCCCCTCCTAAACATTCTACATTCTCTGGTATTTTTTTAAAAATTGCACTTTTAAGCAGAAACAGTTCTTGTCTTGTTCGAAATTTGTGTGTTGAAAATATGCCGAAGCATTTAAACAGTCGAAGCAAAGAACTTGTAGCTTCCCTGTTTTTTGTTTAAACTGTTTTAAACGAGAACGTGACAATAAAGGTCCTTTACTACCCTTGTCTGCAGTCCGAAAAGTAAGTTTGATTGATAAGCACATAGCCAGTTTTACATAAAACGTTAAATGCCTAACGCTTATTTTGCTACATTTTCGGACTAGTGAAATGGACTCTTAAGTTCTGTTAAGGAAGTGAGTTTTGTTGATGTAAATAATAACTGTTTATATATTTACCTATAACATTTTCGGACTAGTGAAATGGACTCTTAAGTTCTGTTAAGGAAGTGAGTTTTGTTGATGTAAATAATAACTGTTTATATATTTACCTATAATGAATCTATTTTTATTTCCTAGAATATTTTGATTAAAAGAAAATATGTTAAAGTAAGTAACGTTGTGTTGGACAAACTTAATGCTTAATCTCTTAATCACGTAACTAAAAGTTTATTTGGTATGATGATGTATAGTAGACACCCTCTTGTATTTTAACCTAGCAAAATAAAAACACTAAATCACCACAATACACCAAAACACTTTTACTTTTACACTGGACGCGCGTTTCGCTAACCATGTTATTCACTGGTTATCAAGGGAGTTCCAAAATTTACCTAATCATAAACCTTCTTTCTCAATATAATTCTTCTTCAAAATAACATTGAATTCATTAACAAAATTGTTCGTTGTTCCCAAGTCTTCCAATTCCACATACTTTAAGCTACTTGAAGGAATTACTGAACGCAAATGGTCTCGACAACAAAACTGTGATTGAATATATTGAGCTTATATCGTTATGTATGAAACAAAATTGTTTTCAATTTAATAACAACTTTTTTGAGCAGCGGGAAGGTACAGCAATGGGTAATCCATTGTCTCCATTTTTGGCTAATTTATTCATGAGCAGGTTTGAAGTGGAGGCTCAGAATCAGTTTGAGTATTTTCCAAGAGTATGGTTTAGGTATGTGGATGATATTTTTGCTGTTTTTGACACGCATTCAGACACCATAGTTAATTTTATTTCTAAGTTAAATAATCGTTTTCCTTCAATTAAATTTACGCATGAAATTGAGAACAGCGACAGATTATGGCTAGACATTTTTGTCTAGATTGTTGGCTAGACATTTCTAGATGTATTAGTTATTAGAAATACTAATAATTGCCTGGAATTTGATATCTATAGGAAAAATACGACCACACGCAGATATATTCCTAATGAATCACATCATAGTGTTGAACATAAAATGGCTAGTTTAAATTTCTTAGTTCATAGATTACTTAGTTTCCCACTTTTCAACGAAAGATATGAAATAGAAAGAGACTACTTTAGGAATGTAGCTGAGTGTAATGAATATTCTTCTTCACTAGTTGATAACTTAATTAGAAAACGTAGGTATAAGTTAATGATTTCTGAAAATTCGACTTTTCAAGGAAGGGAGAGACGCTAGAGAGAAGAAGAGGGAGAAAAGATTTAATAATTAAATAATATCAGAAGTTAAATATTTATTAAAAAGAATGAGATGACTTCAATCTAAAAGTTATATTTTATTTACTAATACTTTTACACCTCAAACAGGTCGATGTCCATCGGTAGCTCTACGGAGAGTAGGGGGGGTTATATGAACTAAAAGAAAACCATAAATAAGCGCCACCCACTTTAAGACCCTCGGAGTAAAAGTGCTGTTCTTAAACTAAAGTGGGAAATACTAAGCTAAACTAAATAAAACAATAGAATCAGTTGACTCATTTAATTTTACGAAATACGAAATGTTTAAAGAACATTGTATAGATCTTAATAATTTAAAATTAATTAAACAAGTCTCAAATTACAGGCAATTAGATGCATATGAAAGCATCAGAATTAATAAATGTAAAGATAGTATGAACAGAGACAACGGTCCAATTCCTTCAAGTTCTTTGTTCCTACTACTCTAGTGGCGGAAATCTAACTTTTACGCTCAGTGGGCTCTGACTCGGTTGGCTAGATTTTGCCACGCCCACTCAGTGCCCACTGAGCGAGTATATAAACGCTCAACTTGTAGATTGTACTTTAGTTTATAATCATCTGCTGATGATGCTAACATGGTTAGCGAAACGCCCGTCCAGTGTAAAAGTAAAAGTGTTTTGGTGTATTGTGGTGATTTAGTGTTTTTATTTTGCTGTGTAACACCAAAGGTTCCAACCCTCAACTGTAATTTATTTAACCTAGTTTAAGTTTGAAACAACCTGTATATAACTCTGTACACAATAAGCGAATAGGTCACGAATTTCTCTATTAAATTTTTCACCTAAATAGCGATTCCGGTCCACTTAAATCGAACATTAACCTCAACGTGCGGATGGAGACCGAACGTGCATTCGAAGATATCTGGATCGAAGACTGCAAACCCATTTCCTGGATGGGGAATAGCGTGACCTTTTGCCCGAATCCATATATACGATTCCAGGAAACGGTGCAGTGGAAAAGATGTACAGGGTGGGGACTAGCATTAAGTTTGATCTTCATGCATCCGTTGATACGATGGTCCAACGACGTTCTGATTGGTCATAGCGTTTTCGCGCCACCTTTCATCCGTAAATTTTTTACTCCAGCCCGTCAACGGAGAAAGATCGTACAATAACGGATGTTTTGACACTTTTTTGACAAATTTAATCTAACCTTAATAAAAATGTAATAGTAAAAGAGGTAGCAACGTCGGGAAAATGAGAGTTTAAAGAAAGCTGGCAGAGCAAAACAAATATTAAAGAACCAGGGCTGGAACTCTGTAACTAAATAGCGATCGGTAGCGATGAAGAATTCTGATCTTGGCCGTACAAACTAAATGGCAAGCGACAATATTCTTCATCGCTACCGATCGCTATTTCGTTACAGAGTTCCACCCCAGTTTTCTTAAAATTCTCTCTCGAAAAAGTTGCTAGCTCTTAGACTATAAGGAAAACAGTGAAATCGTTATGGAATAGAAGATATAAAATGACACCAATCACAAGCAAATCGTATATCCGATGAACGGAGGCATGAAAATGCAATACATTTAAAAACTGCATAATTTTCTAACCAATCGAAGTATTTAAATTAAACCAATAAAATTAATATCGGATTAAGCGGCGCGCAGACCAGAGCGGAAGCGGGCGCGGTAGCGGTGCGGTCACAATGCGATCGTGAACATCCGCACACCAAGGCGGTCCGCGGTCATAGATAACAGAGCTAAGCAGTATCAGTATCAGCACCGTTTAGAGAAGAATGTTACAAAGTTTCATTTTTTATAATAATGAACATTGAAGAAACATCTTTTTTTCCAACATCACAGAAGTATTAATTTTTACGACGTGATTGACAATATAAAAACGCAATTTTAACGCCTAGGCGTAAAAGTAAAGCATTTTTACGCGTCAAACGTATATCATATAAAATTGGTTGCACACACATTTTTTCAATATTTTTTTTCTGTATTACACATGATAACTAGGGTGATTTTACTTGTTAAATATCGTGCGAACTGGCGGGAAAATGGTGCATGCAGCGTTCTAATCTGCTGTACCGCCGTCCGCAAAGTTCCACGCGGTAGTTCGCTGCAAGAAAAAGCGGGCGCGTTCGTCAGATCGCGGTAGTGTGCTTTCTTCAATTTAGTTACATGTGCCAATACTGTCCGCAACGCCACCGCGCCCGCCACCACTCTGGTTTGCGCGCCGCTTTATCGTATCATCGGACACCGGATGCATGAAAATCAAACTTTAGATGAAAAAGTTTAATTGAAAATTGAAATGAGGTGTCGAGTTATAAAATTCCACAAACATTGTTTCGACATAATATGCAAAAACTGTTTTAGCAAATGTTTGAAACGTTATTTTACAAAAAAAACGTGTTCATTGAGTGGATTCATTGTTTTCCATGTAGTTTTTCTAGGGCTAAGAACATAGTGGAGCGACGAGGATAGCCGTGAGCAAGCAGCGTGAAACCGCGTCGAGCAAGCCTCAAGCAGCGTGAAACCGCGTCGAGCAAGCCTCTAGGTGCTGTAACATAGTAGAGCGGCGAGGAACAGCGAAATACTTGTGCAAATTTATTATTTTCATTTGATAATTGATAATTTAAAATATCAACAGTGGCTAGAATTCTGGGCAGTAGTGTCGCAAACATTTGGTTAAATAAAATTTTGAAAAACCGGAGAAAGTGTGGCAACTTTTATAACCTTTACGAAAATTTGTTGCCATTTCATCTCGTAACTTATCTAAAATATTACCGGTTATGGTGATTACTATATTTCTGATCCTATAAATTATCTCTCTCTCTTACAAATATAAATCTATTAATTTTTGGGAATCTATCATTTTCTACAGCGCGACAGAGCGATGAAAACAAAATTATTTGAATCGATCTCGCCGCTCGATCTAACCGCTCGAACAGATCGCTTTACTATGTTCGCAAGTACTTGTCTTCACAGGGTTGTTTTGGACGCGATGTCGCGCTGCTTGCTCGCTATCCTCGTCGCTCCACTATGTTCTTAGCCTAAAACGGGTTTTGCTACAGCAAGATATTTGCATCTTAACTTGATGGGCAGTCGATATTGGTCTGTTTTAACTGAAAAAACCTATTTCCTGACTAGATAGAGCAAAACCGACATAGATGTCATGGGCTCGATTTCTGAGACACGTTTAATGGCATTAACCGCCTGTGGATATTTTCTATTTTCACTGCCAACTGAGATACGGGGTATTTTTGAAATTTTTACCATTTGGAAAATTGCCCATAACTTTTGTATTTCGCGGAATAAGAAAATTCTGTAAAAACGTTCTTAAGGCACTTTTTTAAGCACAATCCAGTGGCATAGTCAGTTTTTTATATACTTGCTCTTTTTGTCAAAAATAATAAAAAATATAATTTTTTAAAATGGAAATCATAGTTGGCTATGAACTTAAAGAAATGCAGAAGGCTGTTAGGCAAGCTTTTAGACTTATTACAGCAGTTCGCTATAATAAATCGCTGTGTGTAGATGATTTTTTTTAGAAAACTATATTCGACACCCAAAAAATACATCTTTTTAGTTTTGTTCTTTGTTTATCGTATCGATTTCAATTATAACTACTAAAACTAATATAGAATGTTAATTTACCTTTTCAAAAGTCTTTAATTATGCAGATAAATAATAATATAGAATATTAAATTGTAATAAAAAATAATTAGGCAACTAGGTCAACACAAAATCAAGACCAACTTCAATACAAAGATAAAAAACCTAATATTTCTACCCATATAAATACCCATAACTTTATATCGTTGGAAAGGGTTAAACGCATTGTTTTAAGTTCGTTGCAGACTATGACTTCCATTTAAAAAATTATATTTTTTATTATTTCTGACAAGAAGAGCAAACAGAAAAAATCTCACTACGCTACTGGATTGTGTTTAAAACAGTGCATTAAAAAAGTTTTTACAGAATTTTATTATTTCGCGAATCTAGTCAAGAAATAGATGTATTCTCTGTTAAAACAGACCAATTTCGACCACCCTGTACATTGTAGACTTAAGATTCCTACCCATGACGTTAAACTATAGGCATAAACAAACACAGTATTCAAGAATTTTCCTATTCCTATTCCTATTTCTATTTGCATATTTTTTGACGCTTACTGTATATCCATGTGGTCGGAAAAGTCCGGGTCCGAGGGTCGAACAGAGTCGTTCTATTATCCAGTCGTGCCATACGATATATATTTCTGGAACGGCGACGGCGACGGTGGGAAACAAGTAAGTGATAGGGAAGTGGACTCTGGAGAGCCGTGCGTCCCGGAACTGGATAGAATTGGAAAGTAGACGCTCGGAATGGGTTTGCATAATTTTAACGGCATGGAAGGGAAGTTTCTGTATAGGGTGATCTAGTAACAAAATAAATTCTATGAGGTTGGTAAAGGAAGTTGGTATACGGAACGATCAACAATCATAGAAATAGTTGGTTATACTGTATTATAGGCAGAAATGTACAAGACACCTCATAAAAAGTATATGAAATACAAGTTACAAGAAACTTCTAAGCAAAGTATTTCAGATATGAGCTACAAAATACTTTTGAAAAAGGTAGTTGAAATACTAGATATAAAATACGTATTTTCTATATACTTCTATTAAAATAAAATAAGTTTTTTTTAAAACGTCACAAAAGTATCAATTTTTGACAATAAAAAAAGTCATTTTAACGCCTAGGCATAAAAGTAAAGCACTTTTACTCCCACAAAACATCCCCCTTTAGAACTTTTTCTTTAATGGTCATAAGCGGGAGTAAAAGGCCAACCGCCCGAACAAACACTAGAGGCGCCACCGGTCATCAAATGGTGTAAAAATTGCGAAAATTTAATCATCTAATTTTGACACAAGGGACCGCGCTTAACTTTTTCAATTTTAATTCAATATTCATTGGTTTCAAATTATATTATTAGCCTTTGTTGTATTTTGTGAATGTGTAATTTCTTAGTATAAAGTTGCATTATAGTAATTTAAATTATATTACATACATATTTAAGATTCAAATATTATGACATATTTTTTAGTTGCCGTCTAAAATGTCATCTTGATAACAAAAAGTTAGTTATTGTCAAAAGTAGTTAAAATTATGTTAAAATATTAAAATTTAGAAGTTATGTATAATTAGATATTTTATATTATTTCAACAAAACAAACACATAATAGTACAGCGTAATGTTGATATGCAGGTCCAAAACAAAAAGTGCCATTATATTTTTCAGTTTTCGTTGTCAGCCGCGGAAGTTTCAGTAATTTTAGTGTTGTCGGATATTTTTATTTGTGAAATAGAAATATTGCGTTTGGATTGCAAAACTAAAAGTGGAAGTTTTATTGCAATGTAAGTAAGCGTTTGTCCATTTTATATATTATTTTTTATTATTTTATATTTTACTTTTTTCATACCTACGCGAAATATACATATATTGAAATTTTATAATTCGTTTTATTTAAAAAATGTTAGAAAACAAGCTTGTAATCCTGTAATTGACATAATTGTTATGTAATATATTCCATTTAAATGTAATATATTACTTTACAATTAAAAAAAAATGTAAATTTAAAAAATATATTAAAAATATATACAGGCATTAATTGAAATTTTTTGAGTGCGAACAAACACGAGAGGCGCTTTATTATTTACTTTCATTTCTTAACATGACAGACGAAGTTCTAAGTATTTACTCCTAAGCATAAAAGTAGGAATTATTAAACTGACATAAAGTGTCAAATTCAAAGGGCATAACCATCGTTTCTCGATATAGACAAGGTATGACTGGGTATGACCTGGTATGACCTTTTAATCTTCTTATATTATTTGGAACGTTTGAAATTGTTTAAAAAATTATTTGTGGCGTTTGGAAAAAAAATGGCATGTTCTATTCGGGTAAAAATAACTTTTTGTGCCTCAGCTGTATGTCGGTCAAACGTACAGCCTCGTCGCGGAAAGTGTCATTTCTACACAATAAGACAATATACTATTTGAAAGAAAATATATTTTTTTAAAATTTAAAGTTATTTAGCTTATTACATTAATAATAATTATGAAGAAGGAAGAAGAATCGTGTAAATCTCAGAATGTCTTTATTACTTAAATATTGCAGTGTTTCTAATCAGCGGTGTTGCCAGTAAACCCCATGTTGTCACTACGTCACTACGAGAGCAACCGAGGAATCAGAGTCCTCTAAAAATATGTAATAAGATTGGCTTTTGTTTTTCTTTTTACATATCATTGTTGTTTAAAGTGTCCTATTTTTAGTTTTTATACCTATTAATTTTACGTATTTCAGTCAGGACAAGATGTCTAACATGTTCTTTAAATGGGTTTCGTACCCATTTTATTTTAAAGAATGAGTTCTCAGTTTAAGTAAAAAAGATACGACCCTCGTAGGTCATCCACCTGCCAAGATTATTATTTAGATGTTCTTCGACTATAATATTTTTCTCTTTATTTACCTCCTTTTCTTTAATAATTTACTTTACGTTAAAGACTAAAAGAACAGCAAACACCAACTCACAGAATATACTAACGAAAAAGAAGCCTAAGTTCCTTGTAATAAATCGGTTCCATTTTCGTAACGCCATCTCTCGACATAGCTGACATTTACAGGTTAGCCAAAGGGGTGCGGGGCAGACGACACTAAAACTCACGAAAACCTCGGAAGCATTCGGATCCTACACGGGGAGTTCGGTTTTGTTCGGCGAGAAGCGCTTTGCGGGAATTTTGAACATTATGAATGTTATGAATAATCGGGAATCGAACAATAATTTCAAATAATTTTATTATGCGAAATTGCTAACAGTAATTGACTGTTTTGGTTGTTCATTTTGTTTTTTATAGTTTTTAGACTATTTTTAGAAATATGGCTATATTTAAAAATTGATCTGCATTTATATATTTTTAAAACATTTTAAACATTTACTCTAGTTATTATCATTATGTCCTACATATGAATGAAGATCGGTTAGAAAAATTTGAAATACAGTACAGGGCAGAGAAATATATTATGTTCCGAATCAAGTTGAAATTTTTTATTAAAATGTCAGTTCTTAAATTGAATCACATTTTCGTGGGGAAATAAACGTTTTGGGAAAATTTGTTGGCTTAATAACTGTAACATATTAGAAATAAAAAAACAAATTTATAGTTCTAATTTTATTAGAATGTTGCAGTTTCGATTACGGCTTATAAGAAGAAACAGCAAGAAATTTATGGGTGTTGTTATGGTTGTTGTTATGGTTCTCACTTATGCCATGTCAAGAAAATACAATAATTACAACAATACTATACAATCATTTTAACAATAAACAATAACACATTGTACAGGTAGTAAGTATTACAAAATAAATATAAAACCCTTAACCAACAGTCAATACATATTTACTTAAGTAAGACGAAAAAGGTGCCCGGTGGCGTAGAGGTACAGGCTCTCGTCTACCAATCTCAAGGTTTGGGTTCGATTCCCACACCCGGCATTTTATCAGCCGACTATTTTTATTAAAATAAAAATAGTTTGGGTACCTAGGTCGACTCAGCCTTAAATGAGTACTTGGGATTCACAATCCTGAGGTAATAATAGGCGGTTGAAGCGTAGTGCTAGCCACATTACCTTCCTTGTATACCGAACGGCTCTAATATAGCAAGCTGTACCTTGCCACTCCCAAGGCGTTAAACGCTATATACGGGAGCTATTCTTATAAGACGAAAAACAAAATAAATAAAGTCTTAAACCAATAACCACTTTCACTTTGTTCGGAATAATTATTCTTGCTTATCCATTTTCCTTTTATGGCACATTATATGTTTTTTTTTATTGAACTACTGGCCTTCTCTGTTCATTTAGAACAATTGCTGTGTCCTAAAAATAAAAAGAGACTATTTAGCATAGTGTTTTTTTATTTCTATTTTACCTGCCTGGCTGATTTACTATGATTACAATAATAATTGTAAGCTTTTTTTCCATATTTTCTTGACTTGGCGAATGCATAATTTATCTTGATCTTCTGCTTTTCGGACCACAGTTTATAACTTTCCTTTGTAGCAAAGTCATAGGCAAAGTTATGTGTTTCCATTTCCAATTTTACTTCATGGTGTGTACCTTCAAATGTTGTTCCAATATACTTCAACTTCCACAAACTATACAGACTACCATATTTAGAGTACACAGTGGGCAATTAATACGTTTCTTATTATTATTGTGTTTTTAACAAGTGAAACAACACAAATTAAAAATAATCCAGTCTCCCAAAACGCATTCACAAATTGTACATCTTCTTTAAAGTGCTTTTAGTATTTATTGTATTATTTAAAAATACAGGAATGCTGATGAGTTTTTAACTTTGTTTTTAAATAGGGCCATATTTACTCTGATAATTTATAAAAGTGCCGTTGTTTACGAAGTCCATAGTCCATCAGCGGCAGTTCAGCTGACTTTGACGTAGACCGCGGTTGCGCGGTTCAGCTTCCCAGTATTTTGTCCTTAGAGAAGGAAAGAGAGATTCTCTTTCCTTGTCTAGGGTATCGTGAGTTTTAGTGTCGTCTGTGCGGGGCCGGGGGGAATTGTGAAATACACTTTTTTATTTTAATTATTTTTATTCGCTATTTGCAATTTTATTTTTAGAACATATTATGTGAAACAATCCCATAATATGTCTTAAAAATAAAATTACAAACGGAAACAAAAGGAATTAAATAATCTGAAAATCTACAAAGTTTATTGATAAAAAAGTTAGGCTATGCAAATTGATATATTAAGTATAACCTCTTTGGTATAACATTGTTAAACAAACATTAACAAATCATAACATATCAGATCATAGAACTAAAAAAAGTACTATTACATAAAAACAGGTGATACAATACTTCAAAATTAATTCTAACATAATATCAAAACCGAAAAATCAAACTGCAAACACAACCACACTTATCACAACAGAAATTAACACACACTTCCGCGGCAAATGTCCAAGAAAGACTGATCATTCTGATTGGTCCTGGTCCGGTCGTAGCTCACGTCGTATTGTCGGTAAGCAAAATCCCTGTACAAAAATTTTGACGATCAGCGCCATCACCCGTCATAATTGGGAAACTTTTGCTGGAACCATTTTTAATATTTCACTTACATGGCCCTGCACCAACTGTTTTCGACAGACAGATATGCCTTGCCCTATCTTTTTTGTTAGGCTTCAGCTTAAAATACTTTTAGCAGACTCAATCTACAGGCAACCCGTTAAACACGTAAACGGACACTCGTCGCCTTCGGAGGATTTGAAAATTTTATCTAGCCTTTATAAAAATAAGAAAACCTGTACAAGTTTTAAATAATTTTTTGTTGACACTACCGATATCAAAGTTCATGAAATTTTATAGTGAATTAAAACATAATATAAGAAAAAAATGGGTGTGCCAGTTTAAAATATGAAGGTTGTCTCTCAACTTCCGGCACTTCCGGAAGTGTAGCCCTAAAATGCTTCGTTTCGGATATACAGGGTGTAAGAGTTTCTTTTTATTTCGGTTTTTTCCAAATAACTTCTGAACTATAGTCGATATTTGAATAAAAATGGGTGTCCGGGTGTTTTTTGGCATGATAAATATGATTTGTATTTCAATATGACTCCTACCGGTAGGGTGCGCCACCTAAGACATACTTTATAACTACTGTGTGAAAAACTATACATTTTCATAATTTTCTACGTAAAAAAGGTGTCATCATAAAAATCGCTACGAGCAACCTTTCTTAAGATATTTAGAATAGAAATAGTCAACACCTGTCATTATTGACAAAAAATAAACATGATGAGTAGATAGTTATTTGACCGAAATTACAAATTTGGGAACTTTTTATTTTTTCTAAATTTTTCCACACTTTCTGTTGAACCTTTGGCACAAAAACATTTCAAATTTATTATTTCAATAGCTTAATAATAATTATCCAGTCAACATCCCAAGCAGCATTTGGACGTCGGGACAACGTTGTGCCACGCGACCAAACGTCGGGGCGCGATATCGGCACAACGGCGTGCCAGCCCAAGTCTGCACTAGTTTGGTGAATCATTTTTGGGTCGAAACGACGTTGGATACCGACGTTGGCTAGCAGCCTAATTTAGTACAAACTGCAACGTTGTTTAAAATCCTAATTCACAGAAATACAAAACTATAATAATATGGTGTCTAAGTCGCGTTTTATCCTAAATTGGGATAATTATAGTAAAAATATTATTTTTATGATTTAGTTAGAGACATACGCCAGATGGCAGTAAAGGAAAACAAAACAAAAGTATTTAAGTGTGGAGGATGTTTGAAGATCATAATTATTGAAACACTTTAACCGACTCTGTAACTCGTTACCCAACGCAAAGAAGTTAAACGCAAACAACTTTATTGATAAATGTATTGTTTCTACTTTGAAAAATACTAATGGGCCTTAAAATTAAAGAAGTTTTAAACAATTACTTAAATTTTTTTTTAGTAAAATGAGAATAATTTATTCGCAGTCGAAAAAACTGTTTCCGCGTGTTGTTTAGGGTCAAATATTTCAAGTTAATGTATTCAAAAAGCAGAAATTGCTATTTTAGGAACGAAACATTTTCTTATTCAACAACATGGCGACTTTCACTTTGTTGTTTTGGAGATTAAGATGGAGTAGTTTGAGTAGTCGCATACTGGACTAATAAAGTCGCAGTTCAGCCTTAACAGGTAGTATACCAGTCGCAAGATTGCCTAATTTAGTCATCCTAGACTCTAGCTTGTGCCGCTCTCTATATTCTAAATAGACGAGGAGTGGATAAAGTATCGGTAATATGTCGATGTATATTTAAATTTAGTTTTATATGTACCTTTCTTATGTCCCATTTTAATTAAGTTTTTTTTTATAAAAACAAAAACAGCACTGAACTGTCTGACTGAACAGAACAATGAAGTGAAAACTTAAGATTTAAGGTTATGGTTCAATACAGTTGCAAAAAGGTAGTGGCTCGGCGTCCTACCAACGTAAGAATAAGGAAATCTAAACAACGTTGGAATTAGTAAAACAGACGACGTGTGCATAACGTTGGAATAGGTTCTGAAAGTGACGTCGGAAAACTTTTTATTGCCCAACATTGTAACTACGTTGTCTGAATCACCTAAAGATCACTTAAGCAAAAAAGGTTACAAGACAACGTTTATTCGACGTCGCAGAAGCTTTTACTTTGTTGTAGTAGTAGTTCAACGTCGGCACAACGTTAAAACAACGTTTACATTTATTTTAATACTCAAGGTACGGAGCTAACTATTTTTTGTAACTAATCCAACTTTGTGTTTAGTAAACATGTGGTCGCAAGTGGTGAAAATGCTACTTGGGATGTTTAATATGTGTAATGATAACATGTATTGATTATTTCGATTACAAATATCTCCAGAAACATTACTCGTAACGACTTTTACCATGAGGTCTTTTTTACGTAAAAAACGGCGGAGATGTATATTTTTTACTTGGTAGTTTTTTTATACAGGTACGGACCTAAAATTATTATTCTTCAAACCAGTTAAAAAATATGTAGGTGGCACCCTCTACAAATAGGAGTCATTTTGATATCAAAATCAATTTTCTCACATTAAAAATCTCCCATGCACCAATTTTCATCCAAATATTGACGATTTTGAAAAAATGAAACCTCAACACCCTGTATATAAAGACTTTTTTTCGGGCTACACTGTATTACTTCTAGACACTTCTGATGTAAACTCTGTCTGAGACATCCTGTACACCAAATATTCGCAATTTGTGACCCGTTGTCCACAAAAGAGAGTGGATCTCTTTGCCCTTTTTAATCATATTAAAAGAGACCGACCCTTTCGGCCATATATTAGCCGACCTTAATCTGATTATTGAATGAAAATTGCCCCAAAAAATCACCAGAAAAAAAAAACCACAAGCCTGAATGGAAGACGACCCAGCGCACCAAAAACTTCTATTGGAACATACAGGGTGTCAAAAAACTAGTTTCTCTAACTTCAGTTCGTGGGTTATTCTACAAATAAAAATAAAACAAAAATTATTCCTATAAACAAATGCCCGAAAATGCTTTCCCAAGAAGTTACAGCCCTCGAAA
This sequence comes from Sitophilus oryzae, assembly GCF_002938485.1. NCBI lineage: Eukaryota > Metazoa > Arthropoda > Insecta > Coleoptera > Curculionidae > Sitophilus > Sitophilus oryzae. The sequence goes on along the minus strand of NW_022147575.1, from coordinate 1,227,651 downwards.
AGTTAAATAAAAATAATACATTTTGTTTGTTTTTAAGAACATTGGTAAACACTTTTTCCTGAAATACGGTACTCTTTCTTACACACATTTTAATGCCAATTGTGAAAAATTCCTTAAGAGCCCTAAAAGGATACTTTCCATTAGGGTGGAGAGTACTACTGGTGGTACTTATTTAATCCTCATAGATCCAGTAATTTCAACAAATGATATAAAAAGCTAAAACTTGTTTACGTCAAACAGGTGCTCTGCGATTAGTTTGAAAAGGTGAACGGGTTTAGATATTTGCGTTTAAAGATTACGATGCAAAGATTTTAGTATTAGTGAAATGATAAAATGTAAAGAAATTTTAAATAAATTAATATCCTGATTTCGCTAATTCTAAAATCCATGCATCGGAAACTTTAAACGCAAATATCTTGAGAACCGCTCACTGTTTCGAACTAAACGAAGAGCACCTTATTACATAAAAAAAATCCTAGCTTTTTAATTTTCATTTATTGAAAATACTGTATTTATAAGAATAAAAGATGTACTACCGGTAGTATACTCTCTAACTCTAAACGAAAGTAACCATAATTAACAAATTGCAATACTATGGATTCAGGGGAATGTCGCTCGAATGGCTTAAGTCATATCTTGGTAAAAGACGGCAGCTTGTGAGGATTGATACGTCTATGTCTTCTTGTAAGCCTATAGAATGTGGTGTCACTCAGGGTTCAGTACTTGGCCCTATTTTGTTTCTGGTGTTTATCAACGACATTGCAAATCTAGACAATAGCGGTAAAATCTGCTTCTTTGCGGACGATACTAGTATGACTTGGAGCGGCCCTATATAATACTATATCCAGAGACTTACGTAGCATTAATCTTGGTGCGATTCTAATCTCCCATGCTTCAGCCTATCAAAAACTAAAGTTTTGTCATATAAAAGTGCTATACAACCTTTTGTACTTAATAACACCACTACTGACGTCGTGGACTCTGTGAAATTCTTAATACTTGTTTTATACAACTCATTAAAATGGGACTAGCACATCGAACCTTTATCAAAGAAACTAAGCGCTGCCGCTGCCTGTATTGCGCTAATATCAGTTTCTAATGAACTTAACTTATCAACCTCTAGAATAGTCTATTATGCCTTTCTGAGTCGCATATTCGTTATGACCTTCCATTCTGGGGTACTTGCTGCGCGACAAAGTTTGATCGTATTTTCAAACTTCAAAAGACAGCAGTTCGATATTTATTGGGACTGAACAATAGAACTCACTGCCAGAATTTCTTTAAAAATTTCAAAATATTGACACTTCCTTCTTTATTCATTTTTGAATCCGTTTGCTTAATCCGCAAGCACATATTTGTTATTCCCGAAAGGCCATCTCACAACTATCCACTTAGGAATGCGAAGCACGCTGTTTATCTGCCAACCCCGAGCTCAGAACTAGTTATAGGCTCAATAATGTACAATGCCAAAAAAATGTACAATCATCTGCATTTGAATATCAAGTCGCTTTCATTCTTTCCCGTATTTCGCAAAGCTCTGAAATCATACTTACTGGAGAGAGCCCTATATGCGGTAAACGAATTTTTTGTTGATGTTTAATCATGAATTATTTTGAATTTTAAAATTTTGATTATCGCACACACTGGTTAAAAGTCTAGTATTTAATATTGTAGGACTCTTAAATGATTATATCCATTTACAATTTTCCTATTATTTTATTGATACGCCTTTTTTGTATTCTGCAATGTCCATGTATTAATGTAGTAATTTTAATGACATATTTTTTTTTGAATTGTATGATTTGTATTGTATGATATTTGTATATTTTTTGTGATTACAGTTGAGGGTTGAAACCTTTGGTGTTACACAGCAAAATAAAAACACTAAATCACCACAATACACCAAAACACTTTTACTTTTACACTGGACGCGCGTTTCGCTAACCATGTTAGCATCATCAGCAGATGATTATAAACTAAAGTACAATCTACAAGTTGAGCGATTAAATACTCGCTCAGTGGGCACCGAGTGGGCGTGGAAGACGTTGACTCTGTTCATTATATCTTTACATTTATTAATTCTGATGCTTCATATGCATCTAATTGCCTGTAATTTGAGACTTGTTTAATTAATTTTTAAATTATTAAGATCTATAAATGTCTTTATCAACAATATGTTTTAATACGCAAGATTTATCTGGTTACCAATCTTATCTGAGGTAAATGTTCTTTTTAAGAAATCTAGTTAATATTGATCTTCTAGTTTGATTACAGTTGATTTCTGATTACCTTTGGTGTTACACAGCAAAATAAAAACACTAAATCACCACAATACACCAAAACACTTTTACTATACACAAGTTTATGTGCTAATAATAAATTACAACAATTATTAGGTAATCCAAAAGATAAAACACCTCCACTGGAAAGGTCGGGTATTTATGAAATTTCTTGTAAAGATTGTAATCAGAAATATGTTGGGCAAACTAGAAGATCAATATTAACTAGATTTAAAGAACATTTACCTCAGATAAGATATGGTAGACCGGATAAATCTTGCGTTGCCGAGCATATTGTTGATAAAGAACATTGCATAGATCTTAATAATTTAAAATTAATTAAACAAGTCTCAAATTACAGGTAATTAGATGCATATGAAAGCATCAGAATTAATAAATGTAAAGATAGTATGAACAGAGTCAACGGGCCAATTCCTTCAAGTTCTTTGTTCCTACTACTCTAGTGGCGGAAATCTAACTGTTACGCTCAGTGGGCTCTGACTCGGTTGGCTAGATTTTGCCACGCCCATTCGGTGCCCACTGAGCGAGTATATAATCGCTCAACTTGTAGATTGTACTTTAGTTTATAATCATCTGCTGATGATGCTAACATGGTTAGCGAAACACGCATCCAGTGTAAAAGTGTTTTGGTGTATTGTGGTGATTTAGTGTTTTTATTTTGCTATTTTTTGTGCTTTTGTTTGTTTTGTAAAGGGCGGGCTACACGTACAAGTTTTACCACTAGCTTACCTGTGCAAACCTGTTTGTAACGGGAACTCGCTGTGTGTAGACGGTAAAACGGTAGCACGCACAAACTAACAAGCGCGGCCTGCGTAAACGTCGCGCTGCTAAAGATTTTAGTTTGCGCAAACCAGTTTGTGCGGTGATATCATACGTGTAGACGGTATCAGCGAGTTCAAGGTACAGTTTTGTGACTTTTGTGGGTTTTGTGACATTAGTTATCAACTCTTAGAAAATGTTTAATATTCGTACTTATTCCAATAAGGAGTTTATGACGAGTTTTATTGAAATAAATTGATCGTTGCCATGTCTATGAAAGATAAAATCAGTTTTTACTCCACTTCGATCTATACCGTTAATTTTGCTGTTTTTTCTGTAACAATAAGCAATAAAATACAATAATTCGTCACTTGATATTTCCACCAACGGAACCACAAATTCAGAATAAAAATTGAGAATAAAAAGTTGTAAATGTACGCTCTTACTTGCATCGTGTGGACACCACAGTGTTCCTTCTAGTTTGCGCAAACTATAGGTACCGTGCAGGCAAGTAGCTGCCGCTTAAAAGCTTTGTCGGCGAAGCTATTTTGGCTTTTTGTACAAATAAAGCGTTATTTATTTATTTATAGTACCCCTTCAGTTTTATTTTTTTATCACCCTTTTATCTGTAGAATCACCCGCCGAATTTAGAGACGCTATTTTTTGACACCCTGTATAGTTTAAGTCGGGGAAATTAATAAGGAAACCCCCGGAGATTCGGGGTGGATTTCCCCCCTTATAACCCCGCGCCAATTTTCGTCGCAGTTTTCCCTTGGATATTATTACTTAGGAAAATGGTTTTAGCCGAGCAGAGTCCCTTTTATTTGATTATGATGGCAGACATTGGAAAAATCGTCTGCGATCCCTTATTATTTTTTCCTGTCAGAAACTCGCTTAGAATGGACGTAAGGGGTAGTTATTTTATACGACTGCCAATCTGTATGGTATAGAGGGTGTTACAGTCTTATATTTTCGACGACATGGCATATAATAAGGCCGTGTTTCATTTTTAGTCAAGTAAATACACACATGCCCAAAATTATTGCATATATCGTTTAAAAATATACGGAAAGGAATTTAAAGAATCTTTTTTTTATACATAGCTTTGATAATCTGTAATAAATATTTTTTTGTTAAAATGGATATGGTAAACAATGTTTATCGTTCAGACCCAATATTATTACAAATTCTTCCACATTTCGATTTGTGGTCTCTTGGGTTTCAGAAGAAATTTGACCACTGTTTTGGCCTTAAAATGCCTAGAAACATTATTTCACAGTTTAATAGAGTCAGAATAGTAACACTGTCTCAACAGGGCTACCGGCAAGTTGCAATAGTAACCTGAAATTGTAGGAGTTAACCAAAGCGATTTTTCGCGAATATTAAAAAAAATCAGGGAGACAAACGAGGTTACAGACCGGCTTGCAAGAGGTAGAAAGAGAGTTAAGGCTGATTCATGGTACACCGTGACGGGCCGGGGCCGTGCGACGGTAAAGGCACGGCCAAACATTGTCAAATGTTATTTATACTTATGCGTTCATGCTAAACCGAGCACGGGCCGAGCTTCGCCGGAACGCGTCCGTGCCCCGTCCGAGAAATGTCGGTGTACATTTTTCGTCGGATCCGCTACGGTCCGGCCCCGTTGCGGCAAACATAAATGAGTCGCCCGGGCTAAATACTTCGTTCGTCTACGGGCCTATAGCGACTGTTTTCTAGTAGTGTTGCCGCACCCAACTTTTAGCGCGTACCACATTATAAACTAAAAATGTACCACTTTGGTACAATTTTTTAAAGCACAATAAAATACATCTGCAAATGACTTTAACCGGTTTGGTCGTTGTGAATTTCTTCATAAATTTCTACATAAAAAAAAACTTCCTGGAGAAAGACACAAATCGAGACGAAAAACATAAAATAGAAATTCAGAAAACCCAATTATAAGTATGTATAGGTTGAAGAAATCTAAGTAATTCTAATACTACACACAATACTTGGAAAACTTAAATTTTATTAAAAAAACGCAAATATAGAAGCACGTTAGAAACAGTAAATTTTCAAGTTTTTTCTTCGGGTTATTTAATATAGGCAACGCTATAGACATTACAACGTTTATAATACGTTGTAAATTAATGCGGATTGTCTCCGAATGGTATCGGTAAGCGCATTTAATGCAATATCAACGACAATAATTATTAAATATCTATTCATTTTCGGTGCGCGTGGGAAATAATTATTGTACCAAATCATCCTGGATTTGAAAATGTAGTACCACTGTACCAAATAGAATTAAAAGTATCAAATTTGGTACAAATGTACCACTGCGGCAACACTGTTTTCTAGAATATAATCGGCGCGGACATGATCCCCGTTGTACACTCGGTGTAGCATATATTGAAGGCCCGGACGTGTCTCGGTGTCTACTTTACGGAACGTGCCCGGCTCGGGTACGGCCCGGTGTACCATGAATCAGCCTTTAAACTACTGCTGTGCGAGACCGTCAAATATCCCGAATTGCACGACGCAATCCCCTGCTTTCTAGTACTGCTGTTAAAAATGAGTTAGCTCGCCTTGAAGGAGTAAATCTTTCAAGAAAGACCATAGCAAGAAGACTCCATGGCAGAGAATTACATTTAAGGAGGCCTCTACGTGTTCCGAAGCTTAATTTACAGCACAAAATTACACGACTACAATGGGCTGAGGAGAATAGAGCAAATGGACTTATGTAATTGTAATTTCGTCATGTTTAGTGATGAAAGAAGAATGGACCTAGTGTCCCACACAGAACTTGGGGTCCGACACATTATATTTATTTTTGTCCCACACGTTATTTTACTTTGAAAATTTCCAAAAAAATGATTTTTGCTAAAATTTTGAGAACCACAGGACCTTTTCTGGATTTTCTTTCTTCTAAATTTAATCTAATACCTATGTTGCCATATTATCAAGAAATTATGTTTTTTATCTAAAAAAAATTTCAAAAAATTTTCGAAAATTATGCCTATGAGGTCTTTTTCAAGAAAAAAAACTCGTAGGCCTGTTTCTGGGGATGAACTATACTACCAGTTAAAATACTTGCACTGATTTCTGGGACACCCTCTATATTTTTGAAATCCGAATTCAGATGAACTTTCCTTTCAGAGTAAAATCGTAAAACCTCTAAAATTAAACATTTTTAATCCTCCCGCGTGTACGAAAGGCGGAAAAGAATATCTCATGTTCGTATGCGCGTCTAGAAATAGCGTCCGGGGTCGAAATCCCGCCGTGACATTTACTTTCTGAATAATTCTCCCGGATTAAAGGGATTACGCAACTCGGAGACGCGTTTCTACGCTTATCCCCACCCCTCTTTATTCTCCCATTCTCCTACTCCTACAGGAGACATGGGTGACGTAAAGGGAGAGAGGAGGAGAGAGTCAAGTGCTGCCGGCTGATGAGGTAATATTTTATTAATTTATTTTTTTGTGCTCTGCGAGACGCCACTGTGTTCCGCTCGGGGGCGTTTTTGTTTTATGCAGTACGTTTGGCGACTCTCTGTATGCATTTCTATGGATTTGGTTAGAGTAGAGGTAGGTTTTCTAAACTGAAATTTCTCTTTGGTGAGCTTGGGAAAGTATAAGGGTGCTTATGTTGAGCTAAATGAAATAAATGAGATAATAATTAATAAATTGAAGGTTGTTAGACAAAAAAGCTCGGATATAACGATTGATTTGTTAGTAGTGAATATTTTTCATTAAATTTTTTATTTTAAATTCAACACCCTGTATATTATTTAACTTATTGAAAACTCAGAACAATTCTAGACATGTAAAATTTGGCCAACGAGTCATAAATATACCGGGTATTTCCCAAAAGTGGCTCACCCCTATAACTTTTTTTTGACCGATTTAAGGTTGATTTTCACTGTACCTTCCATATCAGCCCCCGTTTACATAAAATATTATATCATGTAGATGAATAGAACAATGCACACTATACGTTCCGTTTCCCTTCCGTTCCATATCCTTTCCTTCCATACATTTTTTTGGCGGACGGACTGAAGCGTATCGGAAACAGCGTTGTCAACTTCTTACATTTGTACCAGCTCTGTTAAAATTTTGCTGATATTTATTTATTCTTTCACCTCTTAATTAAATCTATTACTTTCGTAATGATATAAATTGGACAATAAAAAGTATGGAACTGATACGGAACGGAAGCTTATGTATAGCGTCAATACAATAAAAAATACGGAACGGATATGGAATGGATATGGAATGGAAACGAAAGGTATAATGAGAATCAACCTTTATGTGGATTTTGTATAGCTCCATCTCAAAAATTTGGTTTCACTTTATATTCCTGAGTAGCGATATACTGTAATATACAGGGTGGTCCGAATTGTATTCCGGAAACTTCGGCAGCGCATTCTGCAGATAAAAATAGTTAAAAAAGTTCTTATAAATGTATGTTCTAAAATGCTTCCTTTCAAAGATACAGGGTGTAGTTTCATTTTTATTTCGATTTTTTCTAAATAGTTTCTGAAGTAACGTCAATATTTGGATGAAAATTAGTGTTGAGTTTTTTGACATGAGAAATTTGATTTTGGTGTCAATATGACTCCTACTAGTAGAGGGCCACCTACATGTGTTTTAACTGTTTTGAAGCGTAATAACTTTTTGTCTGTACCTGTATAAAACTACCGAGTGAAAAAATATACATCTTTGTGACTTTTTACGTAAAAAATATCTCTTTGTAAAAATCGCTACGAGCAACCGATTCATCATTATTGACGAAAAATAAACACGTTGAGAAGATAGTTATTTCACTAAAATAATAAATTTGGGAAATTTTTATTTTTTTTTTTAAATTAATCATAATATTTTCTGCAAAAAATGATGATAAAACAGTTTCTATTAAACTTTTAGCACAGAAACATTTCAAATTTATGATTTCAGTCTAATAACTATTTAGTCAACATGTTTAATTTATGTCAATGATGATAGGTATTGATAATTTCGATTCCAAATATCTCGAAAACCATTACTCGTAGCGATTTTTACCAAGAGACCTTTTTCACGTAAAAAACGTAATCGTAATGTATATTTTTTCACTCAGTAGTTTTATACAGGTACGGACGAAAAGTTATTACTCTTCAAACAAGTTAAAAATATGTAGGTGGCGCCCTCTATTAGTAGGAGTCATAATGACATCAAATTCAAATTTGTCATGTCAAAAAACTCCCAGACACCAATTTTCATCCAAATATTGACCTTACTTCAGAAATTATTTGGAAAATATAAAAATAAAAATGAAATTTCTACACCCTGTATCACCGAAACGAAGCATTTTAGGACATAAATTTATACGAACTTTTTTACATATTTTTATCTGCAGAATATGCTGCCGAAGTTTTCGGAATACAATTCGGACCACCCTGTTATACTAAGGACTGGCAAAGATTAGTCTTGGGTCGAGATTTCCGTATGTAAGAAGAGTACAATGCGTTTAATGTACTGAATAAAGAGAGAACACTAAACACGTTGCCAAACGTATGAAATAAACCGAGAAACTGTGCACATTGCTGAGAGACGTGGAATATAGTAGATTTGTCCCAGGCGATCGGTCAACCCATACCCAATCAGTACCTCTGTCATTATTTGAAGTTCTAGGGAAAGGGTGTACATCATGCGTTCAGCTTCACGATTTAATTACGTCTCGTGATTTAGAATTTAGAATTTTAGAATTTCTAAAAATTCTAAAATTCTACGTCTCGTGATACTTTATTTGTTTATTTATTAACGAGTCCTTGTAATTTTCTCTATATCTTGAAAATTTTAAGTGCAAATTAGAAACACTCGTTGAATTGAGTTGGTGTTCGACAGTGGCCGCGCTATTAGAACTCTGAATTCAAAAATCGATATCTCGAAATCTATTAAAAATAATTGATTGTAGTTTTTTCAAAAACTTTTTTTTAACACTAAAAAAACTTACCGGCCACGCACACGGTCGCATTTCTCTCATCGCATAGGGATCTTAGTAAGCCGGAGTGAGAGAAATGCGACCGTGTGCCGATGCGGCGTTGCCGGTATGTCTTTCCCTATCGAGTAAAGTAAAATCACGATCGCAAACCGCTTATTTTTAAACGACTTTTTTTTCGAAAAGATAACTAGATAAAATCATTAGATATGTTTCTGAGCATCTGAAATGGTATTATAAGGATATCGTTAGGGTGTTCATTTTTTTTATAACGATAAAACGTCAGTAATCGCGATAATTTAAAAACTCAACTTTTTAACACATAACATGCCATAACTTAAGAACCACTTTAGATATTGAAACTTTTGTTATTTTGAAGATCGGATCTTTTACAATATGTTTAAATAAGGAAAATTCGATAAGGTTGTTTTTTCCATTCAAAAATGTCATCATCACATCACATTTCATTTCATCAAACTCATCCATTTACTTTTAGTACATAACAATTTTCCGCAATCATGTAACTTTTTTATTTATAAATATTTTCACATACTGTCTCCGAAGAAAATATAGCAGAAATATTAACAAAGTTCTTGAAAAAACTACAATCTCTTATTAGATTCAATCTACTAGATTTTTGAATTCAGAGTTCTAATAGCGCGACCACTGTCAAACACCAACTCAATTCCACTTATTTTTACCAAAAATGCAAGTGTTTCTAACTTGCACTTAAATATTTTCAAGCTCTGGGGAAAATGACAACGACTCGTTAATAAATAAACAAATAAAGTATCGCGAGACGTAATTAAATAGTGAAGCTGAACGCATGATGTACACCTTTGCCTAGAACTTTAGGTACTCACAGAGGTACTGATTGGATCGACCGGTGGACTGCAACGAATCTGCTATATCCCCTTCCACGTTTCTTAGCAATGTGCCCAGTTTCTCGGTCTATTTCGTGCGTTTGGCAACGTGTTTACTGTTTTCTCTTTGTTCAGGACATTATAAACGCATTGTACTCTTCTTATATACGGAAATCTCGACCCAAGACTAACCTTTGCCAGCCCTTAGTATGAAAAATATGTTGGTTTCTACCCTGATTTCTCCAGTAGTATCTGCTTATATAGGTTCCCTTTTTTCCTCTCCCCGTTTATATAATTAATCATCCCATTAACAACTATTCAACAAATTACACTTTCGCTTTTCTCCGTTATTAATATCTTGGTTCGTCGGATACGCCCGAAACTTTTAATTAGACAAAGAAGCAAAGTTATTAGAAGGAAGCCTGGAGATTGAGCGCTCGTTGCCCGAAGAAGAAGAGACGAAAGAAGAAGAAATAGGAATAAACATAAAGCCCATAAAAGGGTAATTAGTTTTATAATGATTTTCATTTTGCGATCGATGGTAATTTCGAAATTGTGTAGATATTTACCTCGTCCGTCTTTCTGTTTGGTTTGTAAGGAATATTAGGTAACTCGGCAGAACTGATAAAATACGTACCTATATTAAATTACGGTAGATGAAATTTACTAAAATTAATTTTAACCATATTTTAGTTCACAGAATTAATTATAATATGATGTGTTGTTTCAAGATAAATTCTCCCCTGAGTTTATTATGCTGTATTTTCGGGTCGCTCTCAGGGATCGGGTAAAGCGGGTGTGTGGCCAAAGGAAATATACAGAGTGGTCCGAACTGTATTCCGGAAACTTCGGCAGCATATTCTGCAGACAAAAATAAGTAAAAAAGTTCGTATAAAGGTATGTCCTAAAATACTTTGTTTCGGAGATACAGGGTGTAGAAGTTTCATTTTTATTTCGATTTTTTCTAAATAATTGAAATTGAATAATTTTCTAAATAATGAAGTAACGTCAATATTTGGATAAAAATTGGTGTCTAGGAGTTTTGTGACACGAGAAATTTGATTTTGATGTCAAAATGACTCCAATTTGTAGGGGGCGCCACCTACATGCGTTTTGACTGTTTTGAGGAGTAATAACTTTTTGTCCGTACCTGTATAAAACTACTGACTAAAAAATATTCATGTCCATGACTTTTTACGTAAAAAATGTCTCTTTGTAAAAAATAAATAATAAATGGCTACGAGCAACCGTTCTCAATATATTTAAAATGGAAATAGTCAATACATGCCATTATTGACAAAAAATAAGCACACGCGTTGAGTATAGTTTATTTTTAAATTAATCATAAATTTTTCTGCGAAAAAAGATAATTAAACAGTTTCTGTTGAACTTTTGGCACAAAAAAATCAAATTTATGGTTTAAGTCTAATAACTATTTAGTCAACATGTATAATTTATGTCAATGATGACAGGTATTGATAATTTCAATTCCAAATATCTCGAGAACCATTACTCGTAGCGATTTTTACCAAGAGACCTTTTTTATGTAAAAAAAGTTGTAAATGTATATTTTTTTATTCAGTAGTTTTGTACAGGTATGGACGAAAAGTTATTACTTTTCAAACGAGTTTAAACATATGTAGGTGGCGCCCTCTAAAAGTAGGAGTCATATTGACATAAAAATCAAATTCCACGTCAAACTCCCAGACACCAAGCAACCCAATATTGGCTAAAGTCGAATGGATGGTTATCTCATCTGTGTTCCTCGTCCAATTTTGTCTCAAATCGGTTGATAGCCAATTCCTGAAAAGTTGCCCATACTATACGTTCACCTCTTTACATCTGGAATCGTTCAGTTGAACGAGTATTAAAACTAAATCGTTAGAATCGATAAATTTCTCAAAATGCGATTGGTTTAAATGAATCGTGAGTTCAGATCCATAAAGTAGCATGGTGTTATACAGGGTGAATCTAAAATAAGTGCAAATATTTTTAGAGGTAAGTTTCGACCCCTGAAGCACGATTATGAGGTTTTTCCAGTGCAAAAGTAAAGTGTTTTGGTGTATTGTGGTTAATTAGTGTTTTATTTAACTACGCTAAGAAATATAATAAATTAAATTAAAGAACTCACACCGAGACCGAGACTTTGAGCCTTTTTTCTACTTTTTTAATTAAAAGAACTCACAATTGAAAATGTCAAACACGCATGTTTCCATTGCGCAAGATGGAGCTTTATTAGACATGCTGTAGAAGAGAAAGTGGGTAAACTAACACCAGATAACCATGTTGAAGAACAAAATATTTTGGAAGGAAATCAGCAAAATGGCTAAGGAAATCCTTATGGAAAAAAGAAGAGAGATAGAGAGAATGTAAAAAGAGAATAGAGAGACAGAGCGTATGATCCGATAGGTCCAAACTAGCTACATAGAACAGAACATCTACATAGAACCCTCCTTCTGAAGTATCTAATGCTAACGCGGTTCCAGAAGGAGACACATAAAGATTCTGAGAGTTGTTTTAGTCAGTAAGAGTCTGACACACTGAACCAAAAGTCGACATAAATATAATGAAAAAGTTCATTAATATAATGAATTAAATCATTAATTTTGAGCCGATGAACGATTTCATTGGCACAATGAAAAGTAATTCATTAACTCTATGAACTTTAAGTTCATTAAATCAATGAACAGTGTTCATTAATTTGAAGAACAAATTCATTGGTACAATGAACAGATTTCATTAATATAATGTACCTAAATTCTTATATCAATGAACCGTATCATTAATACAATGACATAATTTCATTGTATTAATGAACCGTTATCATTAATACAATGAAATAATTTCATAACCTATTTAGTTATACATTTAAAGTCGACACTATTAGTAACTCTTGTTACACCGTATAATCGATGATGAAGATCGCTGTCATTGATATGAAATGTCATTGATAGTTATTTCCCAGCCAACTACCTGAAATAATTCTACTATAAATAGATTTCCATTTGAACAAGCCCTTAGCTACAAAGGTAACAAAATTACTAATAGTGCCGACTTACTTACGAGCACAGTAAATTTTTCCATTAGGGATTATTAATATAAAACAAGTGCAATATACTAATAATAATTTATTAAACTCGATATAGCATATACAAATTAAAAATTAAAAAAATCGAATCGACGAAGAGAATAGTAATGTTATTATTAATTTTAGGGTAAATTATAATAAGAAAATTAATTTACCAGTCGATATCCTGAGGGATTTCTATAAAAAGAGCATTTCTTCATTATATTAGCTGTATCCTTAGACTTGATAACGTCTAGACGAATTTGCAACAGGCTTTCCAAGTCGCATCAAGTGGGTCCGATGTTAAATTGTCGAATTTGAGGGCTTGAAGGCAGGTCTCAACATCTTCTTCCGGTTCTAAAAGACGTATATCAAAATAATTAAAATGCCAAATATTAAAAGAACATTCGAATTTACCATAATCAGTTCCATGCTTCGACTTATTACTATGTTTTTCTTCTTTTTGTTTTTTATCTTCTGAAACATATTTGGAAACCGCTGTTTTAATGAATACCCAACACCAGAGATCGCACACAACGGAATTTGATTTGACAACACAACAAATTAACTACAATTCGATAGGACTTTCATTTAAAATATTTAAAATATTGAAGAGAACACTTACCGCTCTAATGAAACTAAAGCCTCACTGAATAACTCAACCACACAGACGTTATTAAAGTGCCAAAGTAACCGATCAACATGGCGGACATTTAAGCCCTAATATTTTATTCATGATATTAATAACCGCGTACATTAATATAATGTAGTGTGTTCGTTGTATTAATAACATTGTTCATTGTCACAATGTACAACTCATTAATCAATGATTTAGTACATTAATATAATGAATATGTGTTTATTAAAGTTTCAGTACTAAAATAAATAACGCGTTCATTGGGACAATGAACGCGTTCATTATATTAAAGAAACTCTTACATTAATTTAATAACCAGATTTTCATTATATTGATGATATTAGATTCATAGTATTAATAAATCGGACATCGATCTATGATTAACAAATCATTATATTAATGAAAAAAATCATTATCCCAATGAAACAACAGTTAATAATCAATGTTCATTAATACATATTATGAACAATATTTTTTTCAGTGCACTACTTTGGTTGTCTTACCAAGTGCCCATGATGGGGTTTTTCCTTCAGAAAAAAATGAAAATGAACTAAATATTCTGTTACAAGTGAACCGAACTTAGATACACTATTTTTTGACACCCCCGTATAAAAATTTTACTGTTACAAAGACAGCAATGAATGGTTTCTTTTATGATTAATTGAAATATAATGCTGGAAATCTATATTTCGCAGGCAGGAAACTGCGGAGAAAAGCTGAGGCGTTGTGTCTAGCCGGATCGAATGAATCGCGGATTGAGAGGGAGTGCTATTTTTCGAAACAAATCTAGCGTGTACTAGAATGGATACATTAGATGCACAATGAAGACATCCACTTACACTAATGGTTCGGCAAACAGAATATTAATGTGCGCCATATTCCGAAATTAATGATGCTTTTGCCTGTAGAGACAGACTCACTGAGTTTTGGAAGAACAATAAAAACAGGAATATATTTTTTTATTATGAAAAGTAACTTTTTTCTAACAAACTTGCTGAAAATTACCGCCAGTATAGACAATAATATAATCAAATATATTATAAGAATATATTGCTAGTACCGCATTTTACACAACGAGTGGAAGGTGAAGTCAAAGAAAAGAAATAGGAATATCCGAGGGGGAAACCTCTGGGGAAGTTGGTGTACAAAAAGGGGGACGTTTGCGAGGAAGTATGGGAAGTATAGAAGAGGTAAGGGAAGTATAGAGGAAGTTTAGGAAGTATTGAGGAAGTACGGGGAAGTACGAGGAAATATCGAGGAAGTATTGAGGAAGTATGAAGGAAGTCCGGTAGAGTTCAAGAGAATTATTAGAAATTAAAAAGAAAAACAGAAGGATTTCCTTATATAGAATATAGAAGATCATAAAATCTGATCCCTACTTGAGCTACTTGAGCTTAGAACTGCTTTAAGTTGGTATTTAAATAATACATTTTTTTGTCTACGGTTTTCGAATATTTTTTACAATTGGCAACATTGCGTGGTTTCGACTATACTAGGCAGCCATTCTCTCGCGGTTGTCTTCGATTTGTTTTAAAAGTGAATATTTTAGGAATTTCACATAGCGCCAGCTTATTGTTTGCCAGTATATTGTATGGATAATCCTTTTACATACAGAGATGTTTTACAAAGATGGAAATATTTAGAGCAGGAAGCTAATTGGTATGGAATAAAAATATTAGGTTTCTCTTCAGATGGCAATACGTGACTTTGTAACTTTACTTTCGACGAGTCAGTTGACGAAAATGATGTCGAAATGACTTCTATAATACATTTGGAGCTAATGTGGGTGGATCAAATTTTAAAGATTAATCGGGATTGGGATGTTTTTTTTTAATGCAACACCCTGTATTTTGTTGCATTTTGGCTTCCTTTTTGATCACTTTACTAGACTGCATATAAAGTGATTAAAAAGGAAGCCAAAAATGCAATAATATACAGGATGTTCCATTTAAAAAATCATCTTGACCTACTTACTTTTTTGAGCCACCCTGTAGAAGTTAAAATTTCCTGTAATACAACTGTTTTAGAAGCCAGTTTACTTTTTACTTACATAGAAAAGTAGGGGATGATATGAAATAGCATTGAAAGTATACGAAAAATGGTCTGCTAAAAGAAATGGAAAAAATATTGCTTCGGAGACAGTCTTGATAGCATATTTTAGCGACAGGGCAAGGCAGAAAAAGCCATCTACTCTTTGGGCTACGTACAGCAGGATGCGCACAATGCTAGAATTAAGGGAAAAGACTGACATATCAAAATATTACAAACTCGTCGCTTTTTTAAAACGCCAGAATGTAGGTTTTATTTTAAGCCAAAGAACTTGGAGGATTATCTCACGAAAGCACCTCAAGGATTCCTTTCTATTATAGTAAGGCTTTTTTCAAAATGTTTTCTTTTTCTGTTTTTAAATATTTTTTCTTTTCATTGTTTTAGGTTGCGCTTATACAGGGTGGTCCGAACTGTATTCCGGAAACTTCGGCAGCATATTCTGCAGATAAAAATAAGTAAAAAAGTTCGTATAAATGTATGTCCTAAAATACTTTGTTTCGGAGATACAAGGTGTAGATATTTCATTTTTATTTCGATTTTTTCTAAATAATTTCTGAAGTAACGTCAATATTTGGATAAATTGGTGTCTGGGAGTTTTCTGACACGAGAAAATTGATTTTGATGTCAAAATGACTCCTATTTGTAGGATGCGCCACCTACATGCGTTTTGACTGTTTTGAAGAGTAATAACTTTTTGTCCGTACCTGTATAAAACTATTGACTAAAAAAATATACATTTTCATGACTTTTTACTTAAAAAATATCTCTTTGTAAAAATGGCTACGAGCAACCGTTCTCAAGAAATTTAAAATTGAAATAGTCAATACGTTTCATTATTGACAAAAAATAAGCACACGTTGAGTATAGTTATTTGACTGAAATAATAATTTTTTTTATTTTTAAATTAATCATAAATTTTTCTGTGAAAAAATGATAATTAAACAGTTTCTGTTGAACTTTTGGCACAAAAAAATCAAATTTATGGTTTCAGTCTAATAACTATTTAGTCAACATGTTTAATTTATGTCAGTGATGACAGGTATTGATAATTTCAATTCCAAATATCTCGAGAACCATTACTTGTAGCGACTTTTACCAAGAGACCTTTTTTATGTAAAAAAAGTTGTAAATGTATATTTTTTTACTCAGTAGGTTTATACAGGTATGGACGAAAAGTTATTACTCTTCAAACCAGTTAAAACATATCGCGGGTGATCTGGCAAATGCTCCTATCTGCCATTTTTTTCAAAATTGAGATTATTTTAGCATAACGTTCTATGAGTGATTATGCACGTATTGACAAAAGATAATATCTGAAAATAAAAAAATTACGGCACAATTTAAAGAAAAGAAAACCTCCTATCTGAAACCAGCTGTTATTCTGGTCACACAAGCTCCTATCTACTTATTTTGATTAAAAAGCAAAAGCTCCTATCTATAATCAAGTGATATTAAGAAGCAATTTCTCCTATCTTCATAACTTTGCGTTAAAAACCAGCAGTTCGTGACACGCTTCTTGTGCTTGTTGGATTTTTTAGTTATATTTTGAACTAAAATTAAAGTGATTTACTATATTTACTATATATACTATAAAACTATGAAAGCAAATTATCCTATCATACTTTTACCACAAGCAAAACGTCCTATCCTTTATAATCCTAAAATACAAATAATCCTATGTGCCATTTTATCAAAAGCAAAAAATCCTAACTGATTTAATAAACAAGTTTACAGTTTAATTGCTTCCAAATAAATAGTATTTATATAATAAACATACATTATAATGTAACTTCAATAGCCCAGCCTTCTAAGTCGTTCCGTCTTTGAAAATACCGTTTTTATTGCTTCCTGTAAAGTTATTGTTTCAGTAGATAGGAACATTTGCCAGATCACCCGCGATATGTAGGTGGCGCCCTCTACAAGAAGGAGTCATATTGACATGAAAATCAAATTTCTCACGTCAAAAAACTCCCAGACACCAATTTTCATCCCAATATTGATGTTACTTCATAAATTATTTAGAAAAAATCGAAATAAAAATGAAACTTCTACACTCTGTATCTCCAAAACTAAGCATTTTAGGACATACATTTATACGGGCTTTTTTTACTTATTTTAATCTGAAGAATATGCTGGCGAAGTTTCCGGAATACAGTTCGGACCACCCTCTATAGTAGGTGTGTCTGGGGCATGTCGAAGTGATGAGCTACTGAAGATGAAAACTACGCATAGAAAAACCGAGTCAGGGAAATGGGTAAGGGAAATGGAAGAGGAAAGAAATGTAGATAATTTGACACTTTCAATTTTTTTAAAAATCAGTAATGTCACTATTACATAATATGTGGTTGTAAATAAAATATATTTCAATACAGTTTGATAGACAGTTATCCCGTGGTTTAAAAATGGTTTAAAAAGATTTTTTAAGAATGTCAATTATACGAGTAAACTTGTGTATAGTGCTAATAATATATTACAATATCTATTAAGTGGCAATCCTAAAGATAAAACACCTCCACTGGAAAGGTCGGGTATTTATAAGATTTCACCTGCAAGTTCATCACTAAATCACAGCCAGTCTTTCTTGTTTTAACTTTGTTCATAGATTATCAATACCCTTTCCCAAATATCCCTTCCAGTTACACCACTGATTTCCATCCTGCTACAGTTTCCTGCTTTAGACGGAACCAAGACAGATGGCCGGTTAGCTCCTTAACGCTTTGCGGTGATAAACGTTGGATTTAAGCACACGGCCCTCGAAAAGGGTGGGTGTCGCCCCCTTGGTGGCGGGGGGATGCTCCACACTTGATTTACGCTGGCTTAGGCCACAAACCTTGCAGGGCGCGCTCCTGGGTCCTCTATCAATATAAAGCCCCCACCACAACTCCTTAAATCACACTTCTTGAATGCCGCTTGGCAGCTCTGGTGGTAAGGGTATCTGGAGGTGGTTTTGGGGAGGACAGTGTAATGTATGAAGGTGGGTGGTTGGAACTGTGGAGGGGGGAGGAGGGAATGCAGGGGTGACGATAAGGGTCGCTGTTAAACTAGAATTGTTTTTAAAGAGACTCAATAGAATTGTTTATTAGATTAGAAAACATATTGCTATAAAAATAGATTACCCTCATTCCAACGCACAAATTCGTAACATTGTAGAACATTTAATTAGGATTACTGAGATCGTTATGTGTACAGGGTGGGTCAAATTCGACGCTTTTAAATGGAAACACCCTTTTCTATAGGTGATAGACAAAAACTAATATCGGTGTCTGGAGCTCAATTCTTGTAAAAAAACATGATGGTGAAAATCGCATATCGATATCTGGTACCGTTTCGGAATTACAGGATGTTTTTCAAAAATATGCATTTTTAACAACTCGCTGTAACTTTTTTGCTATGGAAAATTTTGTATTTTTATGAAAACATTTCCAAAGCACCTTTTTACGTAGAATTTAATGGTTTCAGTATAATTTTTTTAAAATTAATAATTTAAGAATTATCAACAGAAAATTTGATTTTTTATATGAAACACCCTGTATATCTTTAATTTATTGAAAATAATTTAAAATTACCTTTTCAAAAATATAACACACTTGATATTTTGCTCGATTCCTCTTGGAGATATAGAGTATACAAAAATTCGCCCGCTTTAAATAAGTAGGCTTTGAATGGCACCGGCTGCAATGCAAAAAAATTCTAGCATCAATTAAAACGAAAATAATATTTGCTATGAGAGATGCAGAATTTTATAACAATTTAAAATATATTTAACCAACATCAACACATTTAAACTATATCTGATAACAATAAAAATAAATAGCAAACCAAGACATGAGATTTTGCTGCAGGTGTTCGACAGTCTTCTGTTATATCGACCATCTTCTGTTATGGACAGACGGGGCCGTTTCTGAACATTTCTCGCGAAATTCATTAACTCAGTGGGGGTGAAAGATACCCTTTAATAACTGCTAAGTATTTCTAATTCTTGTCTAGATTATACGGAAGAATATTGAACCTTTATTCTTCCGCAAATATATCCATAGGATTAGATCCATGGGCACTAAGTGAGACAGCCTCGACGGCCAACGGCTGGGATCTTAGTTAGCTCTTCAATTATTCTTGAAATTGGCTGCAAAAATTTGTTCATAACTTCAGCGTTCTGAGGCGGTGCCTTGTCTTGCTGGAAAAATATGTTTTTGAGTTCCATTAAGGGCATATCATCAATAAGGGGTCCAAAGTAGAGATCTGCACGGGCCGGGTAGCCCGAACGGGCCTCAGGCCAGGCCCGGCCCGAACACGGGCCGGGCCGGTTTCGCACTGTCAATAGGGGTCGGGCCTCGGGCCGGGCCGGTTCCGCACTTTAAATAAACGCAACTTTGCTTCTGTACATGTTTTTGAGACACCCTGTATTATAATAGGTGTTTTTAGGCTATGTTTTTGTGAAATTGATAGATTGTCTGGAATCGACAAAGAACTACTTGGAATAATTGTAATTGAAAGGATTTTTGTAATTTTATTTTGATCATTTTATTTTAATGGTTCGGGCCGGGCCCGACTAGTTTAAGTTTTAACTTTCCACAAACCGGGCCGGGCTTACAAAACCTACTTCTCTTCTCGGGCCGGGCCGGGTCGGGCTACAAAAAACCGGCCCGTGCAGATCTCTAGTCCAAAGCCTACCAGTTAAAAGTGGCGAACTTTTAAAAATTCTGTATTTCGAAGGAAAATATAACAAAATATCAAGTGTGCTACATTTTTGAAAAGGTAATTTTAAACTCTTTTCGGTTAATTCAAAATATAGAGGGTGTCCCAAATAAAAAATCAATTTTTCTATTGATAACTCTTAAATTATTAATTTTAAAAAAATTATACTTAAACCATTAAATTCTACGTAAAAAGGTGCTTTGGAAATGTTTTCATAGAAATACAAAACTTTCCATAGCAAAAAAGTTACCGCGATTTGTTAAAAATGCACATTTTTGAAAAACACCCCGTAACTCCGAAACGGTAACAGATATTGATGTGCGGTTTTCACCATCATGTTTTTGATGAAAATTGAGCTCCAGACACTGATATTAGTTTTTGTCTACCTTGTATATATCGCTATAGAAAAGGGTGTTTCCATTTAAAAGCGTCGAATTTGAACCACCCTGTACAGGGTTCGGCAATAGTGCGTCGGATATCTGTAGTTCCTAAAATACAAATCTTGGTCATTTTGTTTAAGTGCAAACCTAAAGTATGTATGAGGATGTAGTTAAAATATTTTCCTAAAATACATCTTTGAACATACTTTCGGTTTGCGCCAAACAAAATTCCCAAGTTTTTTATTCTAGAAGCTACAGATGCCCGACGCACTTTTGCGGGACCCTGTACAGGGTGGCGCATCTCATGCGATGCATAGGCTCCAAGTAGAACGGTAGTTTATATCGAAATTAAATTTTCGGAGCATATACAGATTAATTGAAGGCATTTTACTATATATTAATTGATTTTCGAATTCTAGGAGAAAAATAAATGTGAGTTTTATTAAAGAAGCATATGCCAAAACTGTAAGGATTTTGACATATTTCACATTTTGTGAAAAGAAAGAGTAAATTTTTAATTTCTATAAGAACTACCTAAATCTTAATTTACCCTGTATACCCTGATATTTAATTACCAAACCAAACCAAACCAAAAAAGGAATAATATACAGGGTGTTCCATTTAAAAAAATACAACTATAATATTTTTTACATATTTGGGACACTCTGTATCTTGTAAAAATATTTTTAAATTGTAGCTCTAATAGTCCTTCAACGAACACAAAACTTACAAATTGTAAAAATCTAATCGTTTAGCTACAATACTCCGTGTCGTATGTGGTGAACAACCCTGTATAGTATACAAAAGTATACAAGGAGTATAATGCTACTACCACTCTCTACTATCCTTGTATTCATGAATTAAACACGGAAATCGACATCATAACCCCCATTTTTGACAATGGTGACATGTCAATCTAAGAAGATACTACATTTCACAAAACTTGTATCTATAAATACTCAAATTGGATGTCAAGAGGATGCGATAAGCCAAAAATTATTCATAAAATAAAGGTAGAACGTTGGATCCAGTCGAGATAACAACAGCAATATAAAAATAAGCGAGGGGAAATACAGAATGAAGCAGGAAAACGGAGATAACATTCTAGAAATAAAATATCCGTAGGCGTAACAGTGCACGACAAAGAAACGTAATATAAACATCAAGCAAAAGCCACGAAAAAAACGACAGAGACAAAAAATAAGATAATTTAAAACGTTCATATATTTTCGGGCATCGTCAAAAACGATTTTAATTTAGAAAAAATTGCCTTTGTTTGGGCCGTATCTGATAATAAAAAATACCCCTTTTCGAAGAAAAGTTAGCCAAAGGGCAGGTAAAGGCTTTTTAACAGGGAATTCGGAGTTTATATTTATTTCAAAAAAAGTTTTTATTGCCCTTTGAAAAAAATATCAAACGTCGTTAAAGCTAGAAGTATTACCTGTGGTATTACGTATTTTGCAGTTAAAATACGGTGAGTATTATATAAGTGTACATAATTCAGGGTTGGTATATCTCAAACCAACAAAGGACTAAAAATAGATCGAGAATATCTTAACCAAGGTTCTAATTGCCAATAGTCCTGAAGAACTACATAAATTAATTATCTAAATACAGCCAGCAATAAAGTTAGTCCCAAATGAATTTAGCAAAAACTGAAGTAAGTAATGTACAATTGCTGGCTGAGGCGCGCCGCTGACTCAGGAAAAGGATCGATACGGCCACCGAGTGGGGGTTTAAGATTATTATTTGTAGACTTTGTAGACATCTCTCACGCGTAGCGCATCTCTCGCGTAACTCTGACGCGTAACATGTGCCCGACGACATTATACTGTTACGTTTATTCTGAATGTCTATAATAATTGCAAACACAATCTTATTTATAATAATATTTTAAAACTAGGAAAAAAAGGAAAGAAAGGAAACTGAATCTGTTTACAGAATAAAATTTTGTTTTTAATTAAATATACCAAGAGTTAAATATGCTTAAGTACTTGCTAAACAAAGAGAATTAAAATATTATCAATATTTCTATATTTTGTTTTAGAGACACTCCAGTTATCAAAGGCAAACATGATCAAAGATAGTGTTAAGATTTTATAGGTTTTCAAAATTTCTCTGCAACTTTATGTGGATTCAGATTAAAACTAATGCGTTGATACATTTTTTTAATGTTAATATTCTTTGAGCATCAGAAGAATATCCCCACAAAATGGATCTCTACTAAGGTATACTGATCTGAAGCATATTGATTGCCTTCTCAGGCATTCTCGTCACAATTTTCTTTGATCGTCATCTTGAGCATAATCTTAAACGTTAAACTGACGCATACTTTGTCAATAATAGTTGGCCTCTCGGTTGGCCTAAATTATTATTCCTTTTTGCTTTGTTTTGTCGTTACAGAAAACTAGCTTTCGAGGACGAAAGTTCTACAGGATGGCCGTGCTGGCTGAGGCGCGCCGCTGACTCAGGAGAAGGATCGATACGGCCACCGAGTGGGGGTTTAAGATTATTATTTGTAGACATTGTATTAAACTCAATTCATATTCAAATCTAGAATGCCACTTTATCTAAAGAAGAAAACATTCCACCAATGTGTACTACCAGTCATTCGAAACCTGGACACTTAAAACGGACATCATAAGGAAACTGCAGGTCGCACAACGCTCAATGGAACGAAATATGCTGGGAATAATCAGGAGAGACCGTAAATGAATAGAGTGGATACGACAAAAGATCCAGATAATAGATGTCATCCACAGAGTCAAATCCCTCAAATGGCAATGGACGGGACACCTGGCAAGAAAAACGGACAACAGATGGACCACAAAAATTACAGCATGGTGCCCACGAGAAATTAGAGACCTAGAACAAGACCGAACTTGTGATGGTATCAAGATATTAGGAAATTAGCAGGGATAACTTGGACCCGCATGGACAACAATGGGCCGAACCAAAGCCGAACTACAAAGAGAGTATCTAAGGCTACACCATAATTGTAAATGGTTGAATAAGCTGAAAATGATGATTATATCTCAGCTTTTTTGCTTCTCAACAAGAAAAAAACTTCAATACATATCAACCACAATATCAACCGAAGTCTAAAGGAACCGTTAGGAACCAAACCAAGACCATTTTCAAAACTCTAGAAAGCGATTTACTTAATTTAACTGGGTTAATATTTACTATTGCGCATTAAAATATTAATAGATTCATGTCAAAGTGTATAATTTATATTAATATGCTTGTATCACTGTGTTTTGCTTTACATAATACTCTAATGCCCTGTTCAAACTAAATGTGTGTTCTATTAAGCTTTAATATGATAAATAGACCAATAAAGTGGAGATATTAATAATAATACCGTCAAATTATGAAGGGGAGCCGGTATCATTTTTGAAAATGGTTGACACATAAATCACCTTTCGACAGAATATATCCACGAGCTTAAATTTAAAAAAAAATTTAACGCGAGTATTACTTTTTTGCAACTATAACTAAAATATCGTTCATATCATATGTCAGTTTTTTATCATTATTATACAGGGTGAGTTTTATACGATGTTCTCTATGGCTATCTCGGAAACTACTGGAGATAGGGAGTCGGTTAAATGAAGAAAGAATTGCAGTTTTGTGGGGTCATAAATATGCGCCTTTCAGATTTTTGAAAAAGTACATGGCTTACTAGATATTTCGAAAAAAAAAATTTGGCTATTTTTAAAATTATCCCTAATTCCATAATAATCTATTTTAGACAAAAAGATTTCAGATAAACGTTGTAGATAATCAAATCCCTAATGAGCTTGTGTTTTCCGATAATTTTTTCTAAAGCCAATCATTTTTGACATAATATTGTTGCGGGTCGGTGTGGACTCGACCTAACCTCACAATATGGCCCGCCCTCGGATGACCTTAACATCGCATAGACACCGCAATGATTCATTCGTTCGAGAAGAATCGAGTCCCACTGGAATGGACTAGTACATACGAGAACATTCGAAAACCTTCTCTACGCACCTAACGATCTATGGACAATTCTAGAGTTCTTTACCTGTCGGTATAAAAGCCGGCGGCTGTGGCCTACAGGGGGCAGTTATAAATATACCAGTGCAGTTGACGCGCTAAAATTCAAAATAAATTCTTAGTTATAAATCGTTTGTAAATAGTTCTATAAGTCTTTTATCGTTATTGTTTTTGTTAATTAGTGTTAAATAAATAGTGTTTAAATAAATTGTGACTTTCTATCCACACGGAACCGACGAAAAACGTAACAATATGACACAAACATATGTTTTTTTTAAATGGTGTCATGGCCAAATATGGTGGCCATGACTTCATAAAAAGCGCCATTTTTAAGATTTTCAGCGATATAAGCTATAATACGATTTTTTCGAAAAATTACTGAGTTATAGCCAATTCTTGTCTTTCTTCGGAACAAAAAACATACCTATTATAGTTTATATCGCTGAAAAGCTTAAAAAATAGTGACTTAAAATCCAATGACTTAAGTCATTAAGATTTAATCAAAATGTGATCATGATTAATCAAAAAAAGACTTAAGTTTTCTGTGAGCTTGCGAGCTCTGTATGGAGCATATGTATATACTTTTTATAAATTTAATAAACTTAATAATAAAATATCAAACAATAAAGCAAAATGAAGCTATATCTTAATTTAATTTGATCATAAACTAAATTAATAAGTTAATGTATAAGTTAAAGTTCTCTTCATTAACTTTATTATTATTCTTAGTAGGTATCTTAGTTTACAACTGTTTATACTGTAATCTTCCTTCATTAAAAATGTTTTATATATTTTCAACTAAATAGACTATATATTAAAACTATTACGCTATATACCAAGAATGAATAATTTTCCAGCATTTGATGGTGTAGGGAATACACAATTTCCAGGAATGTATTAAATTATATACTTCACTTACTATACTGCAAAGTTGAGTCATATAATATATTTAATTCAGCCATCCAAAGACTGAATTGATTTTAAATTTCTTCAGTAAATCACGATATTATTAATACTGTTATGTTTTTAAAATTATTCATTAACATTGTATAAAATCTACTTTAGCTATAGCCTTGAATATGTATAATATACAGGGATATTCAACTCATTTGGCAAGAAATATTGTAGCCAACTGATTAGATTTTTAAAAAAATTAAGTGATGGGATCGTTGTAGAACTACTGTAAGAACTCTATTTTTCTATGCTACGTTTTCTTTATCTGACGTAATAAAAAACAGACATTTCAAAAGCCGGAGCGCAATGGAATTTCGAATGTAAACAAAATCGCCCAAAATTCATGCTACCTGCACTTTTCAAAAAGGTTTCAGATAACATTCAATACAGTATCGCCGTCTAAAACAGTCAGGTGGATGACACTTCTTATGGGAGAACTGGAAATGGTTGAAAACTTGACTACAAGCGATTTTCTAGGAATCTTCCTTACCGATAAATTATTGACAAGAGTGACAGATAAAACCTTGACATTCTTTCAGTATAACTGTTCATCTCTTTTTCTTTCTAAAGTGTGCGTTGAAAGGAGACAAAAACAATTTTTGTAACCCATAATTTGTTATTCGAACACCACTTTTCTCCTTGTCGGGTCGTTGACGTTGACTTGTCGCCATTTTATTTCTTTTGTTTACAAGCTGCAGTTTGCTTTTAAATTGAATACATAAATTATTTAGGCAAATATAGGTTTTTGATAAAACTCCTTGGACTAACGAGTAGGTAAGTGTTGATAAATAAGTTTTTTTTCATCTTAACAGGCTCATTGTCATTCTCCTGATTTAGGTGACAGAAAAGGATCATCAAAGCAAATTGAATTTTATATTTTTTCATCCCAGGACCGATAATAAAATATATATTTTATGGATACCTTCCTAAACATCAACGAGATGAGCCATCGGAAGAAAGGGACCATAGTACAAAACAGAAGGGTGATCTTTTTTCTTTCCACTTAGGATATTGAAATTATTATATACTGTAGTCGTGTTCGGCATTATGCTCTGAGAAATATAGATAAACAAAGAACAACAGATATAAAGCATCCCAGAGGAAAAAGAGAGGCAATACCTGTACTCTCTCTCTGATATTTGTGAAAGTTACGGCAAAGTATTGTTGTAAATGTCATCTTTTAATCGACCTGAAAACTTCGAGCAAAAGATGACACTTTCAACAATACCCTGACAGATATCAGAGACGATACAGGTTCTTCCTCTCTTTTCCCCTGGAATACTTTTAATTTATTATTCTTTGTTTATCTAGATTTCTAAGAGCACTATGAACGAACTCAGCTTGTATGTTTGAAATAATCGTCCAGCTGGCTTAAAAATGATGATCGATGACATTAATAATATAACAATATATATATATATATATACAATAATCCTATATAATTCATAGATGGCTTCATTTCTAAGCCATCTATGACGCCATTTTTTTCAGTTTTGTTATAATTAATTTTGTCTCTTGATCTACTTGTAACATTATTCTTTTAATTTTATTAATTTATTTTGTTAAAATTAATTTCTGTTGTATATTTGATAATGATATTAAACATTTTTTAAAAAATGGTGTATTTTTGTGTTTTTATGTATGTCATAATTAAAATAAATGAAGAATTAAAAATTTTTATTTTTTTAAACTTCCCGCTTTGCGTTACAATCTAGTCCGTAGTTCCTACAAGCGATATTGGGGGCGCTAGTAGCAGTAGACTTGTCAACAGTGTCAAATTTAAACGTCAATTTCACTTTCCAATATTTAGCAAGGCGCTCGCACTTCTCCTTGTGTATGTGTTTTGTGAAAACAGTATTAGACAGCGTCAGAGAAAGAAGTGGTACGCGCTTATTAAATTAAAACTATTAAAGTTTCTGAGGTTTAATTAAGGTTTTGTGGTAGTTCTGAGTTCCATTGCCGTGCCGAATAAGAAGTTTAATTAAGGTGAGTTTATTTTATCTCACTGAGCAACTAGTTGGTTACTGTTTATTGTTTTTATTGAGATATATTATATTTCTGAATCTCAGATAAATTTTAAGATATTTGATTGAATATAAAGAAAAGATAATTTGCAGATGATAATATTGAAGTATTTCTTTATAGTGAGTTATTTATAATTTGGCTATGTGACTTTAACAGAAGATAAGAATATATTTGTGTATTAATATTATCAAATTAATCTTGATTGAATATTAAGAAAATATGATTTTCAGATGATAATATTGAAGTATTTCTTTACAGTGATTTATTTATATTCTGTCTAAGTGACTTTAATAGAAGATAAGAATATATTTCTGTATTTGTATTATCAAATTGAGCTTGAATGAATTATGTTTAGCTTTATTATTTTCTACAGTTAGCCTTTGGGGCGTAGTGACCTTGTGTAGCGTAGTTAGACTTGAAGAGTAGTTCGTCCTGTAGCGTAATTAGCCTTGACAAGTAGTTAGTCCCGTAGCGTAATTAGACTTGAAGAGTAGTTAGCCCCGTAGTGTAGTTTGACTATTAACTTGTATATTTTTTATTAGCCTGTGTGGCATTTTGATAGCCTGTGTGGCTTGTTTTTTTTAGCCTGTGTGGCATTTGATAGCCTGTGTGGCTTGTTTTTTTAGCCTGTGTGGCATTTGATAGCCTGTGGCTTGTTTTTTTTAGCCTGTGTGGCATTTGATAGCCTGTGTGGCTTGTTTTTTGGCCTGTGTGGCATTTGATAGCCTGCGTGGCATATTTTTTTTAATAGTCTGTGTGACTAGCCTGTGTGGCATGCTTTTTTAGCCTGTGTGGCATTTTGATAGCCTGTGTGGCTTGTTTTTTTAGCCTGTGTGGCATTTGATAGCCTGTGTGGCATATTTTTTTAATAGTCTGTGTGACTAGCCTGTGTGGCATGTTTTTTTAGCCTGTGTGGCATTTTGTTAGCCTGTGTGGCTTGTTTTTTTTAGCCTGTGTGGCATTTGATAGCCTGTGTGGCATTTTATTATTTTATTTAAATTGTATTTTTAAGTTGGACTATTGATAAATCATTCAAGTACCTGTTTAATTTTAAATTCACTTTATTTTAATAATAACTGGTAACATTGTTGGTCACACCATGTTTTCTCTTTAATTGCAGGTAGGTCATCTCGGTAGCCGGGTCATACAAAACTTTTGTTGCTATACAACATTTGTCCATTTGCAGCGCCCAGATCAAAGTTGGCTATTACCATTAGTAACGTACCGTCTATTAGTATTATTTTTATTTTATATTATTAGTTGTATTTTATTATACAACATTTACGCCCTTTAAATTTGTTTTATGGTTTTTATTTTTAATTTGAGTTGACCGCCTGAAATAAAAAAAAAATTTGGCCCTTACACTACTAAAGTTATAATATAAAATTATTTTCAAAAGGTACAGAGTGTCCCAAATTAATAAAAAAATATCAAAGTTGTCTTTTCTTAAATGGAATACTCTGTGTATTATTACATTTTTAGTTTCTACGATTAAAATAAAGATCAATTTGATTAAGGTTTACCGTACTTTAATCTTACTGTTTTTGACATATTTACGATTTGGTGAAAATACAGTTACATTTTTAGGGCTCTAACTCACTGACGACCAAGTCGCAACGAATATCTGCGGCCAGATGAACGACCAGTTTCAATAGACTTGTTCTATCTAACGATTATTTACGGTTTACCAATTAGAAAATATTGTTTCAGAAATAATTAAGTTTCAGAAATTTTAAAATATCCGAGTTAACTAAAAAGCGAAGTTGGTATTCATGAGCTTATTAAATGTTCTAATATTAAATAACGCATTTAAAATATTCTTGGATTTTTCGTTAATAAATACTGGTGTGGTAAATGTAGTAAGTAAAATCTCCAACCCCGACTATAATACTAGAACGTCGTTATTTCCATGTTTTTCAAATCCGCGATGCCTCCTATTCCTCAGTCGTTTCATAACAGAATAGTCTACATCCTACGTCTATGTAATTTAATATGTGTAGAGTGAGACATGTAACTCGTGAGATTTTCAGCATTATATCAATAAAGGACAAAAACAGTATGGTTCCTAAAGGTGCGTCCAGACTTAGGCATTTTAGCCCGAACGAACGAGCGCGCACGAACAAGCAAAACAAATAGGCCGAATAAAAAGCATTGTGTACGCACGACCGACAAAAAGAGAGATATTAGACAGTTAAAGCAAGGCACAATACGTATACGTATCTCTCGACACGTAACGCAGAAACCTACGTTACGTCTGCCCTTGCGTTGTCGTGTAAACAAGAGTTAAAGCAAGTATTTGACGTACGTAACGCAAATGGTACATTTGTAATTCTAAATTATTTTGTGAAACGATTTATTTAATTTTAAAACTGAAAATAGATATCTATTATTCCATTGAATCCGCATTAAATTTATAAAAGTAATATCGAAAAATGAAGAAAATTATAAATGGAAATTATTTTATTACAGAAAGTAGTCCTTACAACTTAAAATGCTCTTAGTAATAAAAAATATAGGAAAACAGACAGAGTTTTATGATTATTTATTAGATTCCATCTTTTAGAATCCTCATATGGATTTTGGCTAAGAACTAGCATATTTAATTAAATAGATTCCAAAATGAGTTTATTATGATGCTTAATATTTTCATACTAATTTATTGTAATATAATAGGCCCAGTTCTGTTACACTGGCCCCAAAATTTATGAAATAATTTAATTACTAGCCAGTTGTGAAAACGAATTGTTTGTGAATTTGTACATTCGGCATCGTTCGGGTGAAAATCGAAACTCCTTCGGCTCGATACGTTTGGGTTTTGTACGTACGTAAAGGCACGTAAAGATACGTATCACGTATCCGTAAACGCAAGTGAATTTCTCACTGCGCTAGCGTACATGTCAAACGATACGTTTACGTCTACGTCTTTGGCCGTGCTTTAACTGTCTATTCTGTTTCTTTTTTCTACCGATATGGAGATGATATGGACTTCTACTGATGGCTCTTATCGACTTTAGAATTAAACATATTAGGACCATCGTAAAAAAAGGTCGTCAGACACTGGCTCTAAATATAAGCAGGTTGAAAGTTTAGCTTCCAGTTATTTCAATGTTTACAATATAAATTCCTCTTTTTTATTGTTACTGAGAATCTACAACGGTGCTACAACAGTAAATACTTCTATTTTTATGAATGTTTAAGTTACTTTTACTCTTAATTTTTTTTAAAATAATGTACCTAGTAGAAATATAGTCTAATGGACCCTGTTTAAAAAACGTTAAATTAAATATAATATTTAAAATACAGTTGTCCTCCTTGTACATGACTACAATACAACTAAAAAAAATAATTTAATAAAAAAAAGTGGTTGTAGAAAAACTTTAAATATGATTTTATTATTTTTTAACATCGAAACTCGAAGGTATAATAACAGGTATCATACCAACCATAAATAGAGTATGTCATATACAAATGTTTTGAATTTTTACTAGAATCGACCCTTGATAAAGAGGGACTAAATTTAAGTTTCCTTTTTATCCAGTCTGTATACTATTTCTTTCGATTTTCTGCACGTGTGCAAAAACTACACTAAAACACTATATCTTATAGAAAATAAAATATTGTGCGTTGAATTTGAGGGATTTCATCTGAAAAATTATTAATTTGGAAGAAAACTGGCAACAAGCGGCAGAAAATTATAGTATTTTAGTGCAGTCTACTGGTCGCAACGACCAACGGACGGCCAGGACGTTAGTGTGCGCGGTATCATTTGATTTAATGGTTTTAGAGGTAGAAGCGGCATGGCCGGTGCGACCTGGTCGTCAGTGTGTTCGAGCCTTTGAATAATAAGACTAAGGAAGGAGCATATCAAAAATCTTAGGTACACCGCGATGGGCCTCAAATATGGCCGACTTAAATTCCGGTTTATCAGTGTCGTTCTAATTTTATTTAAAAAATGTAAAACTATGATGTAGGGTAGACGTGGGGTAGACTCAATAATTCGTTGTTTTATTTTACGTTGTGAATAAATGTTGGTAGTTATTAAAATTGTTATAAAAATATATAATTCTAATAAAAATAGATAAGTTATAATAAGTATTTATTACCACAAACATCCGATACGCTACTGAAGCAGGTAAGTCAAATTAACGTATCTAAATTCTTTGACATCTAATCTTTGACAAGTAATAAATAAAAGCTAAAATGCAAGAAAAATATATAATTTAGTTAATTTAAGTGAATTTCATAAATGATCGGTTTACTACACGTATGTATATTATATAGTCACTTACTAGCGAAAAGTTGTTCCATTATGTCACTCAATTTTTGCCGAGATCTACCGCACGCTACACAACCAACTATTTTAGAGTCTTTTTCGATAAATCGCGATAGTGTCACTGTTAATTTAAGTGCTGCCACAATTTCCATCTAGATTTACTACCTTTATACAATTATCAGTAGTAGAATAAATAATAAATAACATAAAATAAGGTCCGTAAAAACTGACAAATCCACAAAATTTCAAATCAAATTCAAATGTGTCAAATGAATCGTCAAACAGAACTGTCAAGGATCCCCACCCTAGAGTGCTTTTATGGTGCTTTTTCCGCCCACCATGCATGAATACATGGATAGCATTATGCTCCTTCCTTAGTCTTCTTATTCAAAGGTTCGAGCCCTTAATGTTTCATTTCTCTAGGCTTTATAAGTTTTTAAAAATCATCATTATTGTACTAAAGTTTTTCTATTTACTAAATTTTGTGTTGCGATAATAAAAATTATACTACTTTACACAGAGTGTCTAAAAATTTATTTGAAATAATTACTAGCTAAACGGCAATAATTTGTCTTTTTGTTGTTTCAGATGCACAATTTAATAATCTATCAAATTGTATTATACCATTCTTTACCTATCTCTTAAAGTTTTCGTAGAAAATGCATTTTCTTGTAATTTAGACCCCATTTAACAATATACCATGCAATATTATCTATCATTTTAGAATTTTAACACAGCCAATGTACAAAATTTACAGGTGCTAAAAACGATAATATTGCTAGCGCATTTGTTTACAAAAAAGAAAACTATTTAAATCTTTGTAAAAGAGTGTACCAATCAAATATACCACCATTATTTAATATTTTCTCAAATATTAATTAATTACATACTTTATTGTGTTAGTTAATAAATTATTCTAAATAAATGTGGTTTTGAAACAGGAGAGTATAACTAGTAATAAGTAATTAACTCGCATAGTCAAAACTAACAGTCACAAATAGCAAATATTTCCAGAACTATGTCAAATTTAGTTTTCTTTAGCATACTCACATATCTACTATTAATAAGTCCAAAAAGGAATGTTTTTAATGTGATTTTAATGAGAATGAAAACAATGTAAAAATATTTCTTAATAATTCTTAGAAGACTTAATAGAGTTTTCCAGAAAATAGCTTTATATTCTCGAAGAAATTTACCCAAATGGACTTGGGTAATTTGCTTGCATATCGATGATATCACTGATATTTTCTACATAATTCTGTATCTAATTCCATTTTACAAGATATACTATAATAATGTGGTAGACAATGATTCAGTATTGAAATTATAATAAAGTTTACTTGTTAACCGTCAGTGATCCTTCGGACCGAATCGTTGTGTTAATCAAAATAAATAAAGACAACGGAAGTCCAAAATCCCTTTATTTTTATTTTCAATACTATAATAATATTACACTTCTCTTATATGTTCCAGGTAATGAATCAACTCAAGACCAGACTTTGCTTTCAACATTGGAACAAATCTGAGATTATTGAAGTTTTTTGAAAAGTACCAAACAAAAAGTACCTGTCTTAATAACATCAGTTCATTCAATTTTACAAGATATATACTATAATATTACACTTCTCTCCTATATTCCAGGCAATCAATCCAAGTTTTACTCAATACCACACTCTGCTTTCAACATTGGAACAAATCTGAGGTTGTTGAAGTTTTTTGAAGAGTGTTTGTCTTAATAACATCAATTCTTCTACGAGTACATTAAGGTTAACTTACCAGCCACGTTGATATCGTTGTTATTTTACTTCTACCTGGAAATATTCAAAACCTCATCTACAAAAACTTGAACAGTCACTTCTATAGTCAGAAAAAGAAAGTAAAAAACATCCTTCCGAAAAAACACTTAGTGTCATACAGCACTATGGCTGCGCTCCAGAAATTCCAGATTTCCTGGATCCTGTTTCACGACACCAACACTGGAGACAAACAAACAAGTTCATCCGCGTTAGAAAGTCACGACCATGAGTGAGTTTGTTTATGCAGGTATGGTGCAAACTCAATATTTATGATGTTTTGAGGCGTGTGTATAGCTTGGCCAGCTGGCAACGCTGCCGCAAGCAGCAGGAGTTGGCAAAGGACTGATCCAGAGTCGCGTCGTCGGCGCTGCCGAGGGCTTCGGCCACGGGAATCGATGGGCCGGTCCTGCGCCCCAGGGCCCTGTCCTGCGGATAGCAGGACCCCACGAAAACCAAAGCGGGAATCGAAGGAATAGCGAAAAGCTTCCGAAGGGATTTTTGGAGTTTGAAAGTAGATTGACTTTGATTGCATGCGCATCTTGTTGTTAACAAAAAGCGGATTCAATTAGATTTAATGAGATGGTTATTAAACTTTAAGACTAAAGAGTGTGGTCCAAGCACCACAACATAAAATGGTCTGAGTCCCGGGTTGTCCATGCAAATTTAAAGAGGTCGTATTTCTAACAAAACAATAATAAAATCTTTAGCAATCCAGGTATGGAAATTTCAACAATATGGCAACCACTCATAAAACGCTCCAATGCAGGTGTTCTTAGTGGAAGACCTCATGCTTGACTGCACCCAACAAATTCACAGGTAAATGCTTTAGTTTTAGCAGTAGTTTTAGCATTTAGTTTAGTTCACACTTGATAACGGTCAGTGATACTTCTGACCGAAACGTTGTGTAAGCAAAATAAATAAAGACAATGTTAGTTCAAAACTCTTTTAGTTTTAATGGTTATTAGATTATTCCCCTGCAAGAAACGTTTTCTCAGCAGGTAAAAGGCCATACCTCTGCCTGGTATACTGATGCTTCCGAAATCAAAGCACGAACAGGGGTAGGAGTATTTTGGCCGAATACCAAATACTCCATACCAATGGACACCTACACCCATGCTTCAGACAGTTCATACACTATCTAAAGATTGTATGTATATTGCATTATATGTCCAATGTAGGAAGTTTTTTTTATTTTAATTGTGCCTGTTAAGTGCGCACGAGTTTTCATTTTGTTTAAAACATCACAGTTTGTTGTTCTGGAGGTCCAACTTATCCTCAGCATCCGCCGAATACATCTACATATCAAACGCATTAAGGCGTTTGATGTCTTCTTGTTTTAGCGTCCATGTTTCGCATCCATATTGAAGTATATTGGGCATATAAAACATTTTAATGTTCTTATCTTATCGTTTAATCCTTGTTCTGATTTTCTTAGAGTGGTCTAGCTCCTAGCTGTTCCCTGCCCAAGTAAATATATCTCTGCGTAGTTTCGAGATGGACGCCGTTTAATCATTATGTCGGTGTTTTTATTGTCTTGCGGATGTCTGTTGAAAATCATAGTTTTTGTCTTGATGGTGTTAATCTCTAGACTCATCTTGATACTTTTTTCTGTCAGTTTGTCCATTAGGGTTTGCAGCTGGTCTTCGGATTCTGCTAATACCACGGTGTCGTCTGCGTATGTTATATTGTTTATAATTTTTCCATTTATTTGAGTCTCCTAGATAAACACCTCAGTAGATTGAAGCTGAGGAAAGAGAAGAAAATAGGGAAACACCAGAACACCTCATCACTGAGTGCGCCGAGACTACAACGATTCCTGCCTTGGTACTTTTTTAAAACTTTGGTACGACTGGTATTTTTTAAAACGCCTTCGATTAAAGATTGGAAGAAAAACTTCTCTCCTTTTTCTATTCTCTTGTCATTCCTTTATCAGTTTTTTCATCGCATCGAGACGGTTTACCGATCGGCAAAAACGATTTTCTTGATTTCTATCTGGATCTTACAGGCATCGTACGAAAAAAAAACGTCGTCCAGGAAACCGAACGTTATTAGGTTTTAATGACTTTCTTGTAAGGGTGCCGAGAGAATGTATATTAATCTATCTCAA
The DNA here is from genome assembly GCF_002938485.1 of Sitophilus oryzae. NCBI lineage: Eukaryota > Metazoa > Arthropoda > Insecta > Coleoptera > Curculionidae > Sitophilus > Sitophilus oryzae. The sequence goes on along the minus strand of NW_022147575.1, from coordinate 1,191,768 downwards.
CCTCAGTGTTTTGGGGGAAATTTTAGATGAACTTAGACAAGTTGCTGTTTTCACAAAAGGTGAGTGTGTTAAATAACACACTTAATTATAATAGCACTATTTTTTCATTATTCTGAGTCTCCCAGATACGTTGTTGAAAAGGCCCGATTATTTCGCCGCTGAAAGAGATATCTAAAAAACAAAAAGTCTATTAGGGGTATATTTTTAACCCCGAACCGCTACATAGTTGTCTGTCAGACACCTCGCGGTACCCCCCATTCCTCTATATTTCGTAAACGCCTGCAGCGATTGTGTTAGGTGGTAACATGCAGAATGTAGGTGGAAGTTAGAACAAATAAAACTTTTAAGAATATTTAATCACCTCAATATTCAAGGTGATCCACATATCTTGGAATTACAATTTACTTCTTTAGTATATTTATTATTTATTATTATTTTAAATTTTGAGACACTTCTCAACATGAGAAGGTAGCTAACGGTTCTTTCATTTAACAGGTAAGAAATTCAACTTAACCTATCAAATGCTTAAAAATTTTCTTACAATGTGGCACGTCTGGAGAATAACTGCATTCTGAATTGCTACAATAAGTCCTTTAGGTAGAGCCAACTGTTCTAGATTTCCCGCAAAGTACTTTGATACGATTCCAATTGAAGATATAACGATGGGGATAATTCGCACTTCTTTTAACTTCCAGGCATGTTTGATTTCCGCAGACAAATTTTGATATTTTGCTATTTTTTCCCTTTCTATTTTTTGTAAGTTGGCACTCAGCGGGCAGGCAATATCAACACGATAACAAGAATGGCATTTTTGTTTGCTTTATCGATGATGAAGATGTCTGGACGATTGTAGTCAACTGTTCTGTCAAAACAGTTACTGTATAAAACAGTGTTGTCCGATTCCAGCACTGCAGCAGGCAGATACTTATAGTATGGGGGAGGGTTATCGATTAGCCGGTTGCTCACCAAGATATTTGTACTTTGCTCCTAGTTCGAGTCCTGCGATGTGTTGTCCTCCCCTCAAGTCGATGCCTTCGGATTCTATGATTTTTCCTTTTATCACGTTCACGTATGCGCACTTACTGATACCAAATTTCATTTTAATATCCTCGCTAAAACATGACACTAGTTCTAGCAGACTGTGTAGTTGGTCCCTATTCGTAGCGTAGAGCTTCAAGTCGTCTACGTAGAACAAGTGCGTAAGTCGAACACTTGGGTTTTTCGTTATCTGGTACCCGTAGTTTCCAGTCTTTAGCATAGAGCTAAGTGGGTTAAGTGCCAAGCAAAACCATATTGGACTCAGGCTATCCCCCTTGAAAATGCCTCTCCGGATTTTTAAGGTGTCAGTAAGGTATGAAACACCATTCAGGTTCACCGCTAGTTGCGTTCTCCATCTATCCATGGTTTGCCGGAGGAAGTATATTACTTCTGTATTAATTTTATATATTTCTAATGTTTTTACTAACCATGAGTGGGGGACGGAGTCAAACGCCTTCTGGTAGTCGATCCATGCCATTGCTATATTTCTTTTTTTAACCATGGCCTATTTTGTTACGATGGCGTCAACTACGGTCCACTCTCTACTACCCTGCATCCCTCCCGGCTTCCATTTTGTTCCATGGCTAGAATTTCATTTTTCTTTAGATGTTGAGTTATTTGGGCGTTTATTATAGATGTAAGTATTTTATAGATTACCGGTAAGCAGGTTATTGGTCTAAAATTCTTTGGATTTTCAGGTTCCTGATTCTTGGGGAGCATGTAAGTTACTCCTTGCGTGAAGAAGAGCGGCATCTTTTCAGGGTCGACAAGGGCTTGCTGGAACTGCCTGGACAAGATTGGGTTGGTAGCAGGAAAGTTTTTCCACCAGTATGCTTGGATCTTATCATTCCCTGGGGTCTTCCAGTTGCTCAACCTTGTAAGAGCTTTTCTCACCAACTCTGCCGTTACTATTATTCCATTCCGGTATACCTTGGTTTCTCTGTTCTTCGTTTTTCAGCCAATAGGCATCCTTATTATGATTTTCTTCCTGAGACCATATTTCACTCCAATATTCCATCATATGCGCCTTCTCTGGGGGTTTTCCTTGCTGTTGTTGGGAATCTGTTGAAAGGTTGCGGTAGAAGAGTTTCTGGTTCAGTTGGAAATCACGGTTTTGTTTGTATCGCTTAACCCTTTGGTTGTATCTTCTTAGTCTAGCCCCCAAGGCGGAAATTTTTTGTTTGAGGTTCTCAAGGAGCGTTCTTAGGTTCTGTTGGTAAGCTGGTTCATTGATATTAAGATCGTGTGCTTTGGCCATGTTGTTAACTCTATGCCTCAATCTAACGCTAGAGCCAGCAGGATTTTGGGCATAAGAGTTAATTGGCCCTATCACTTCCCTTAATTTCATTATTTTTGATTCCAGTCTTCTTTTCCACGGTGGGTTGCTATCTGTCTTGATCTCTCGTGATATTCTGTGGGAGGTACTACATCCTGTTGCATTACAAACAGTTATTGCGGCACTGTAAATTAGGTGGCAGGTTTCCTCTAGGTTGGAGCTAGAGGGAAGCTTCTGAGCAAGTATATTGTTAACCAGTCTAACAGTTTGAAGAGTTTTTACATTGCATTTGATTTTTGGGATTTTGTCTCTTAACTGTAGCGGGATACCTTCGTATTTTAAACAGTTTTCTTCAAATTGGGAGTGAAGTTCGTTAACCGCTGGGACGTTTTCGTCCTCGGTGAGAAGAGTTGTCACGGTTTCTCGTTTGTCTTCAGCACTTTCCTCTACTACTTCCTGTATGGCGGAATGCGGTTCTTTGTGTGGTGCCACTTCTTCTTTTAAGGCTTGTAACTCTGCTTGGGAAAATACTTATTATTATTATATTTATACCCTTCTAAATATTAAAAAGGAAAACATAGTAAACATTTTAAAGCGTAGAAAACAATTTTGATGAAAACAAAAATGAAAATCAAGCACTACTGCATTCTTGCAAGTGTCTAGTTTACCTTAATTTTTCACAGAATAATTCTTTCATCGGGAAAATACCGCACTACAGTTTTTACAACAATAACAAAACAATTATACATAACTACAAAAAACAGGACAAATTTGTTCGTAAAAGCCAGATGTCTGTCAACGTTGTCAACGTTTAGCCCAATTTAATGTTATCCTTGTATTGCCTATTATTCACTTATCCTTATTTATCCTTAGATTTTGCAACATGTGGCAACCGAGTTAACTGAATCTTTCAAACTCAGTCCTATCGTCCAAGGAATGCTAGTAAAAGTTGGTTTCGAGAATAGCTGTTGACCTTTTACTGGCGTAGTCTTAGTAAATCAGTGAATGGGTTGAGCTTTTACTAGTAATTGTTAACAATCATTGATTTCCAACTTTTACTGTAACATATATTTTTAACTAACTCATGTAAACTCATAAAATGGCCTCGATATTATTTACAATAGCTGTTGAGCCAATAAGTTATAAGGTAAATAATGTTGAGTGTGAAAACTAAATGCAAAAAACGTAGCATAAGCTTAGGTAAAATTAGAAATTATTCTGACTAGTTGGCCACAGAAAAGGACAAAAAAAAAGGAATAGTTTACCTTACACAATCGGATAAACTGGAAAGGTAAACTTTCCAATACAGACTCCGATTGCGAACGTCAAATCTTACCCCACGACCTTAGACTGTCTAATATATAGATGCAACAGTAAACCTGTGTGGTTCTGTAACCGACATAAATATAGCAGTACTTACAGCTTCTTTGCAAACGCAGCGATGAGAAATAGAATCAAAGACAACACTGTAAAAAACTTGAGAAATAATACACTCGTGCATTAACAAATGCATTGACAGACTTTCTTGCATTTGCAAGAAATGTACTGAAAAACTAAATGGTTTAGAGCTAAAAAAATGTATTTTTATATATGGATAATAATAAAACAATCTCTGAACAATTTGCACTAAGTGAATCAGATCATCAGCCATCTGGAAGGTCTGATTCTATCGATTCTTAAAGTATAGTTTGATTTATCATTTTTTTTACTATTACTACATCAATAAGTTTGGTTTGGCTGTTTTTCTTACAAATACTTAGATATCTGACATGTTGTTGATCTGAATAAAACTGCACGAGGAAGAAAAATCTTATCATTTCATATAGACGTAACACACTCTAAAAAACATATGATGATTTTATTCCCCTAATTCCGCCTATATACCATAATTTTTTATAAAAATCGAAGAAAACTCTGATTCTGAAAAAACTGTTCTGACAAACACACAAATCTGAAAACACTATTAATAGACAATGTAAAATCAACAAATTCCTTAATCACGAAGAAGAATGTAACGATGAACCAATTTATATCTAAAATTTCAAATATTTTCAGAGATAAAATGGTTCAAGTCCAAAAAAGTATAAATAAATATTCTTAAAAATGACCACAGTTGTATTATGAGTTACTTTAGTTTGCAATTATACAATTTAAAATACAACACATGGCCAAAAATTGCATATATCGTTTAAAAATATCCCGACAGGAATTTAAAGATTCTTTTTTTATACATAGCTTTGATAATCTGTAATAAACATTTTTTTTGTTAAAACGGATATTGTAAACAATGTTTATCGTTCAGATACAATATTATTACCAATTCTTGTACATTTCGATTTGTGGTCTCTTGGGTTTCAGAAGAAATTTGACCATTGTTTTGGCCTTAAAATGTCTAGAAACATTATTTCACAGTTTAATAGAGTCAGAATAGTAACACTGTCTCAACAGGGCTACCAGCAAGTTGCAATAGCTGAAATTGTAGGAGCTAACTAAAGCGATGTTTCGCGAATATTAAAAAAAATCAGGGAGCAAAACGAGGTTACAAATCGGCCTGGAAGAGGTATATAGAAAGAGAGTTACTACTGCTTTGCAAGACCGTCAAGTATCCTTAATTGCACGACGCAATCCCCTGCTTTCTAGTACTGCTATTAAACATGAGTTAGCTCGCTTTGAAGGAGTAAATGTTTCAAGAAAGACTCCATGACAGAGGATTACATTTAAGGAGGCTTCTACGTGTTCCGAAGCTTAATTTATAGCACAAAATTACGCGAGGGACTACAAAATGGGCTGAGGAGATTTGAGCAAATAGACCTAATTTTAATTTCGTCATGTTTAGTGATGAAATAAGAATAGGCCTAGTGTCAGGCTCGCGACGATCTTTGGTCTGGAGTGCATCTGGAAGACGAGCACGCTTGAATGCAGCTCAACCCCGTACCACGGAGCTCGCACTCCTCTTGTTTTTATTGATGGCACAATGACAGGTGCCTCATATCTTAGAGACGTTTTAGAGACTATTGTGCGTCCATTTCGAGGGGCAGTGGGGGATGAATTTGTTTATATGGACGATAATGCTCCTCCCCATCGCACTTTAGCGATTCGCGAATTTTGTGAGGAAGAGAGTATTAGAAAACTGTGGCGGCCACCGATGTCTCCAGATATGAATGTGATCGAGCATACTTGGGACAGGCTAAAACGCCATATTGCCAAAAGAAATAATCCCCCCGTACCTAAAATGAATTGAAAATTGCTGCGCGCGATACATGGGAAGCCATTCGTCAACATCTTCTGGACAACTTAATTGAGAGCATGCCACGTCGTTTCACAGCTTGTATTGAGGCTCGAGGAGGCTATACAGACTATTAGTTGTGAGAAATAATTAAATTGTTTTCAATATTTTCTGTTTAAAATGAAATTTGTTTTGTTGATTTTCACTCATTATGATATAAAATTATAACAACAGCCTAGTTGCACTTAGATTTTTAATTTTATATTAGTTAGTCGTGTAATAAGCCAATATGTCCAAAAATATAAAAAGAATCATATTAAGTCCAAAATAAAATAAAAATATCGTTATATGCAATAATTTTGGCCATGTGTATATAATAAAGCATTTTGTCAAGTTTTCCTCTTTAACTTGTTGTCTTAAGTAAGTATCATTAAAACACTTTAACTCTCATTTTCTCCATAATTATCTTCTAGGACTTGATCCAGTTCTCTCCTGAACCCCTCATTTATCATCGCCAAAATTTTTAATAGCCTTATAGGAGTATTACAAGAGATCTATGATTGGCCTGACTTTGAGAGATCGAGTAAGAAATGAAGAGATACGCCGACGTACGGGAGTGGATGACATTATCCAGCGAATCACAAAACAAAAGTGGAGATGGGCTGGACACATTGCTAGAATGGCAGACGGGAGATGGACCAAAAGACTTATAGAGTAGAGACCAAGAGCCGACAGACCAAGGCGTAGCCAAGGCAGACCTCCCACCCGATGGACCGACGACCTGAAACGAATAACAAATAACTGGATTGCAACAGCTAAAAACCGCGAGAACTGGAGACGTTTGGAGGAGGCCTATGTTCAACTATGGACGTGAAAGGGGGCTGCGTGATGATGATGATGATGATAGGAGTATTAAACTTATATGAGTCACAGGTTCTTTCAACTTATCTTAGGTATCTAGGTGGTTGGTGGTCGAAGATTTCTGTTAGGACCTGTCCTACCCAAACAATCCGTTCATTTAAATAATTAAAAAACATACAGCCGCGGCCCACAGGTACAGTAACGGCGCCATAGCCATTCGACCGACGTTTCGCATGGTAGACAGCTGCCGCTGCCGGTGCTCGACGGTCCGTAAGATTTTCCTCCAACGGGAAAGTTTTCGAATTTCCATGCAAATGAAATCCTCACGAACGCGGACGCCGCGCCGCCTCCGCGATATCAAATAGAAAATTAAGAAATTAAACAGCGGCAAATTTTCGAAAAGATAAATTGTTTTAAATTGCAGCATCGTTTAATTAAGAGATCGTTGCAGGGTGCAGTGCTCTATCCTTTCGCTCCATCCTTTTTTATCTATGAATTTATTTATTAGGGTTTTGACTTCCCAGATTCGACGACTTAAGCTTGATTTTCATGCATCCGTTGTCCGACGATAGGCATCGATGATACGATATTAATTTTATTGGTTGAATTTAAATACTTCGATTGGTTAGAAAATTATGCAGTTTTTTAATTTATTGCATTTTCATGCCTCCGTTCATCGGATATATACGATTTGCTTGTGAATGGTGTCATTTTATATTTTCAATTCCATAACGATCTCGCTGTTTTACTTGTTCTCTAAGAGCTAGCAACGTTTTCGAGAAAGAATTTTAAGAAAGCTGGTTCTTTTATATATCTCTTGTTATACTTTCCTGAACAGAGTGAGGACCGTCTGGCTACCCGTAGACGTTGCGTTCACTACTGCGCATCCATATCTGTATTCAAAATCTGTTCACTACTGCGCATCACAATTTTGCGCTGTATTTCAGGAACGAAGGAGGCTAGGACAAACCTATTTGTAGCATAAGAGGCGCAGTAGTCTACCAATAGCCAGACAGCCCGAGGAGGGCACAGGAGAGCATAGCAAAATATATATATGAAAGAACCAACTTAAATTTCTCATTTTCTCGACAGTGCTAGCTCTTGTACTATGTGTTATAATTTTATTAAGGTTAGATTAAGTTACTTCTTTATTTTAAATGAAACGCCCAGCATATTATATGTTTAATGGGGAATTCATATATATCTTCAAAATATTTTTAAGGTTGCCTACCCCTTAAACAAAGATTTTCCTAGATATTTTCATTTTTATGATTTTGTGTCAGAAGATCTTTATTATTTGACAAAGTCTAAGTGGCTGTGTTAATTTAACAAAAAGTAAAGGACGTAGAGTAAAATACTATAATAAAAAGATACACGTTTAAAACATGTTTTAATTATCACAGAATTAAAACTAGATATAAACCTATAATTATGTGACAAAAATTAACTAGATGAAATCAAAATGAAATGCTCAAAATGCTTCCTATTTCTTGTTTACTGCATAAAATGATTTTCTTTTTAAGATCTTTTCATGTTAAAAGATATACGCGGAGTTCTACTTCGGAAAACAGTTACAATCATTTCTCTTATATTGTCGACAATTATTGATTGAGTTGTGTAAACACTGTCTGTTCAAAATATCCCTGTAAAAAAGCCCAGACTAGATAAAATCAGGAGCATTTAAATATTCTATTAAATGGTAAATGCTTACTGAATTCACCAACTAATAGAATCATATCATTTCCTTCTGATGTAGGATATGTTTCCATTTTCGGAAAATTTTGAGATTTTTTTTGTGTTTTAACTGACACAAAATGATAACCAGTTGATAAAGCTACACTAATTAGACAGCTATATTGAAGTAACGTCAGACATATCACAGGCACCTAGATTTTATCAAATAATAAAAATCTACTCACACTAAATCATAAAAATGAAAATATCTAGAAAAATCTTTGTTTGAGGGGTAGACAGCCCTACTAGTATTTTGAAGAGACACGAATTCCCCATTGAATATCGGAATAATATACTGAGTGTTATACCATTTAAACTAAAGGAGTAACTTGCTGTTAAAGGTGACCAATGTCCAAAATTAATTTTGCCTCACCTTGTATAACTTTTGGGTCAAGTTTTAATTTGATTTAAAAAGTACACTACTTATTTTAACTACATATTAGGCTATACCGGATAAATTCCAATTTAGGTAGGTAGCTTTTATTGAAATTTCAAAATTGTTCTTTAATAATTTTAGAAAATGTTAAATAAGTCAAAAACCTTACATTTCAGTCATATACTTTCCTAATAAAACTCACCTTTATTTTTCTCCTATAATCCAAAAATCAATTAATATATAGGGTATTAATATATAGGAACGACAGTACAAACTGTCGTTCTCCTTAGAGCCTCCGCGTCGTATGAGAGGCGCCACCCTGTATATATTTGTTCTTCTGTCCGGATTTGAATAAATTATTATTTTCATACCGATTTTTTAAGTAGTATTCCAAAAACATTCGTGATTAAAATATACCAAATCTAATTTTGAGTTAGCATCTTTATGGTTACTTACCCTCATCGATTTTTGGCTCACGTTGGCTTTTGTTTCGACCAGCACGCACTGCACTTCCGCAAAGTCAACTGTGACGGTATGCAAGAGCTGGGCAAACATACTCATATGTCTCGGACGTAGGGGAACAATTGAAGGCCTCGATAACTTTTGTTACCACCAGGGGGAGCTTTTGTTGGCTAAATATGTTTAGCCAAGAGGATATTGAACACCAACGCTGTATGTTTTGATGAAGTATTAATTAAATTTGCTTTAAACTTTTTAATTGAGTCAGATTTATTAGTACGTTTTTCTAATAGCTAATAATTATTTCCTCGGCGTGATCTACAGGGTGGTCCGAACTGTATACCGGAAACTTCGGCGGCATATTCTGCAGATGTATGTCCTAAAATGCGCAGTTTTGGAGATACAGGACATACAAATTGGTGGCTGGAAGTTTTTTGACATGAGAAATTTGATTTTGTTTTCAATATGATTCCTATTTGTAGGGGGCGCCACCTACATGTGTTTTAATTGTTTTGAAGAGTAATAACTTTTCGTCCGTACCTGTATAAAATTAGTGAGTGCAAAAATATACATTTCCGTAACTTTTTACGTAAAAAATTTCTCTTGGTAAAAATCGCTACGAGCAACCGTTCTCAGATTTAGAATTCAAATAGTCAATACATGTCATTATTGACAAAAAATAAACACGTTGAGTAGATAGTTATTATTTGGCTGAAATAATAAATTTGGGAAACTTTTATTTTTTAAATTAATCACAAATTTTTCTGCAAAAAAATGATGATAAAACAGTTTCTGTTGAACTTTTGGCACAAAAATAATTCAAATTTACGATTTCAGTCTAATAACTATTTAGTCAACATATTTAATTTATGTCAATCATGATCGGTATTGATAATTTTGATTCCAAATATCTCGAGAACCATTACTCGGTAGCGATTTTTACCAAGAGACTTTTTTTACGTAAAAAAACGTTGTCAATTTATGTGTTTTTACTCAGTAGTTTTATACAGGTACGGACGAAAAGTTATTATTCTTCAAACCAGTTAAAAAATATGTATCATATTGACATCAAAATCAAATTTCTAATGTCAAAAAACTTCCAGACGCCAATTTTCATCCGAATATTGACTCCATAAAAATGAAATTTCTACACCCTGTATATCTGAAACGAAGCATTTTAGGACATACATTGATACGAGCTTTCTTACTAATTTTTATCTGCAGAATATGCTGCTAAAGTTTCCGGAATAGAGTTCGTACCACCCTGTATAACACTGTTATCCCGACAGTATTGGTAAATCCTGGCCATAATTTAACAAACGTTATTACCTTAAGTATACTTCAAAAATATTGAGGATAAATTGATTAAGACCAAGAACTGTCAACTAGTTAACTAATCCAAAAATAATATTCGGCCAATTACAAAATCTAGGCCAGTACAAACTTTTGGCCTAAATATAAAAAGCGCTTAACACTTCTTAATTTCTAGGCACTTAGTGGTAAGTTAAAGCCGGTTAATATTGTCGTTAATTATTTATGCCGGTTTTAAGTATTCATAAAATGAGGGCTCGAATATTTAGCTAGAATATTAAGAAAATTTGAATAAACTTCTAGGTTTCGTGGGGTATGAAAAATAGTTAGCAGTAGGTTTAAGTAAGTGGATGTTAAAATTATAGCAAGCAAATAAACTAATATAAGAAATTATATTTTTTTATGATTACTATACCGGGGCGTCTCAAAAGTGGCTCACCCCTATAACTTTTTATTTTTTCAGATAAAAAAACGAGATTTGGTATATGACATAAATTAAGATTGATTGGTGTATACAATTGTTTTTGGTCACTTCACTGTTTCACCGGAAATGACTACAACTTTTGATTTTTGGCACCCTCGGTACCTCGGTATTTTTTTACTTATTCGATAGAAAATGACATTCTGAATAAAATGTCATATCATATGTCAACTTTTGACAATCTGGCTTAATAAAAAATTGTATTTTAAAATTCAATCTAGAGTGTCATGGCTATGTTAAAAACACTAATTCTTCATCAAGGAGCCTTGGAAAAATAGATTTGATGGTCTAATGTTTTCAGTGCCTTGTCCTGGCCATTTAGAAAATGCTCAAATCGTATTTTTAATCATATCTCAGTTTTTTCAAATAGAACGAGAGTGGCTCATTAGCATATTTGGGGAAAACATTTTTTTACGAATAATTTGATACCACACATTTAGTATTTGAAGTCAAATTTTCGTTACGAACCGCAAGTTATAATTTCAAATAGACCATATGCGAAAATGTCAAAAGTTGACATATGATATGCCATTATATTCAGAGTGTCATTTTCAATCGAATAGAATAGAAATATACCGAGGCAGGTAGCAAATTTATACGACGTTATCGGTTGCGTTACAAAATGTTACGACCTACATCAACAATACTTCAAAGTAAACTAAATCAAGCGATTATTCGTCGCTCGTCGCTTGCTACTTGCCATTCATCACTGAAAGAATATATTTATGCGCCCTGCGCATGCAACTTAGCGCTTGGCATTACGAGTTTCAAGTACAAGCGACTGGTGAAAAACCGTATTTTTAATACGAGCAAAATTTCGCTCGATTATTGAAATCTCTTGAAACTCGCGTACTCGATTATTGCAATTAATCGGTTTTTCCCATCACTACTTTTATTTTTGAGAAAAATTATTGCTTGTTGGTCTGAAGGGTTTATGCTCAAAGATATCCAGATAGGACTCTTCTTGATAAGTGTTCCTTTGAAAAACTACTTTCCCTGTTTCGCCGAGCTGATAAACCCTTAGGCAGACGTTGGAAATGAAGGAAATGAATTTACCATAATTGGCTCTTTTATAGAAAACCCAAAACAATCCACTCAAAGAAATACTTTTTCGTTTTTGTTGATAAAATTTTAAATACCTACTTATTTATTAAACTATTGTACCAAATACTTGTTATTCCGAGTCAAATGATCAACATTGCGGACAAAAGTAGACATATGATCTGCCATTCTATTCAGAATGTCATTTTACACCAAATAAATTAAAAAAATTGGCGCCGGGAGGCACGTATATACGCCCATACTAAAATATGTTAATAAAAAGTTGGTAGGCAGTTTTTTTAGTTTCAAAGTAAAGGAATTTTTCCAATTTTTTTTATCTCATAAACTGCGACTTTGACTGATTTTGATGTTATTACAAATTTTGTTGCGAATATTATTTCTAATGTTAAATTGAAAACCGCGTTTCGCTAGCTACTGTAATTTAGGAGTTACGATTTTTTAAAATTTTTAACCCCCTCCCATACCCCCTTACCAACCACCACCCCCACCAAAAACTAATAGCCAGATTCTCGGGTGCCACAGTATTTTTGTGCCAAATTTGGTTAAAATGGTTTAGCGGTTTTTGAGTCATCGTGTTACAGACAAACGGACATACGGACAGACAGACACCATGAAAATATTTTGTATTTAGGTCATTTATGACCCAAATAACTCATTTTGAGTGAAATTAAAAAAACTTTTTTTACCGATCTTAATAGCCTACCATACCTGTTGGTATGATCGGCTAAAAATAACGAGGGTATCATTTAAAAATCAAAAGTTGTAGTCATTTCCGGTGAAACAGGAAGTGACCGAAAATAATTGAATACGTTTTTTGTCTTAAAAAATAAAAAAAGTTTTAGCGGTGAGCCGCTTTTGCAAAACACCCTGTATTGGAATATATTTTTTATAATAATTAGTATACACTGAAAAATTTAAAAACGTTTTTAATTGACACTTTAATACGTATCCCTCAACGTCACCCTAACAAAAGAAATGCGGCTAGCGAAAGGCACGTCTCTCCCCTAAAAATGGCCCGACGCAGATCCCCAACAACCGAAAATATTTCACCCCAAATCTCGCTATAAGGCGATCGGCTGCCCTCATAACTCATCAAATTTTATCGACACAGGAATAATCCTAAAAAATGCCCTTCACGAAGGGATACGGGGCATTACAGTTCGCAATCTTTGTCAATATCTTAAATTGAATAAAGCCCCACAAGTTGGCCCTTTCGTTGTGTGTCGAAGATTTTGGGGGTAGACTTGTGACGACATGGAGAGCATTCGTCATTGGAATATATATATATATATATATATATATATATATATATATATATATATATATATATATATATATATATATATATATATATATATATATATATATATATATATATATATATATATATATATATATAACGTTTTATAACGTTGTGCCGACGTTGGACTAGTACTACAGCACAGTAGAAGCTTCTGCGACGTCGAATAAACGTTGTCTTGTAACCTTTTTTGCTTAAGTGATCTTTAGGTGATTCGGACAACGTAGTGACAACGTTGGACAATATAGAGTTTTCCGACGTCAGTTTCAGGACCTATTCCAACGTTATGCAAACGTCGTCTGTTTTATTAATTCCAACGTTGTTTAGATTTCCTTATTCTTACGTTGGTAGGACGTCGAGTCACTACCTTTTTGCAACTGTATTGAACAATAACCTTAAATCTTAAATTTTCACTTCATTGTTCTGTTCAGTCAGACAGTTCAGTGCTGTTTTTGTTTTTATAAAAAAACACTTAATTAAAATGGGACATAAGAAAGGTACATATAAAACTAAATTTAAATATACATCGACATATATTACCGATAGTTTATCCACTCCCTCGTTTATTTAGATTATAGAGGGCGGCACAAGCTAGACTCTAGGATGACTAAATTAGGCAATCTTGCGACTAGTATACTACCTGTTAAAGCCGAACTGCGACTTTATTAGTCCAGTATGCGACTACTCGAACTACTCCATCTTAATCTCCAAAACAACAAAGTGAAAGCCGCCATGTTGTTAAATAAGAAAATGTCTCGTTCCTAAAATAGCAATTCCTGCTTTTTGAATACATTAACTTGAAATATTTGACCCTAAAAAACACGCGGAAACAATTTTTTCGACTGCGAATAAATTATTCTCATTTTACTAAAAAAAAATTCAAGAAAATTTTTAAAACTTCTTTAATTTTAAGGCCCATTTTTCAAAGTAAAAACAATACATTTATCAATAAAGTTGTTTGCGTTTAACTTTTTTGCCTTGGGTAACGAGTTACAGAGTAATTATTTTTTTTATTTATTTAAGTTTCAATAATTATGATCTTTAAACATCCTCCACACTTAAATACTTTTCTTTTGTTTTCCTTCACTGCCATCTGACATATGTCTCTAACTAAATCATAAAAATAATATTTTTACTATAATTATCCCAATTTAAGATAAAACGCGACTTAGACGCCATATTAGTTTTGTATTTCTGTGAATTAGGATTTTAAACAACGTTGCAGTTTGTACTAAATTAGGCTTCTAGCCAACGTCGGTATCCAACGTCGTTTCGACCCAAAAATTGTTCTCCAAACTAGTGCCGACTAGGGTTGGCACGAGGATGTGCCGACGTTGCTCCCCGACGTTTGGTCGCGTGACACAACGTTGTCCCGACGTCCAAATGCTGCTTGGGTGTCAAGTTGCCACATTTATTTCCAGGCATGCAGTGACGTAGAAAGGCAGGGGCGAGGGGGGCGGCCCCCCATGGACGGGCGGGGCTGCAAAAAATTGTCACAAAAACGGCGGAATTGATTCCCTAGGGGCGGCAAACTTGCTCTCCGCTCCGGGCGCCCCTAACACACGCTACGCCACTGTAGACATGTCATTCGTTTTGACACTTTAGTTTTGTATTACCAGTTTTTGGTTTAAATAAATAGTGTTGTTATACCTTTAAGCTTAAAATGTTTACTAGCAGACCTTGCAGTCGAACATTGTTGTTTTTAGAACCTCTTTTAGTGCGAAGTGTACAAGATAGCTTAGTCGGAAAAAACTCATCGCAACCTTATTAAAATATTTTGAACGGACAAGCGATAATGGCTTAAGTCATATCTTGGCAACAGAAGACAGCTTGTGAGGATTGATAGGTCTATGTCTTCTTAGAAGTCTATAGAATGTGGTGTCCCTCAGGCTTCAGTACTTGGCCCTATGGTGTTTATCAACGACATTGCAAATCTAGACATTAGGGGTAAAATCTGCCTCTTTGTGGACGATACTAGTTTCACTTGGAGCGGCCCAGATGTTACGGCACTATATAATACTATATCGGGGTGTAAGTCTAGCTTGCGTCCGTAGCAGAATGCTACACGTGCACCCCGGGTAACGCTAAATGAGCTAGTGCGACTCTCGGCAGCCAGACAATATCTCCGGATCTCCTGGCTACTATACATGGATTCATATATTCGAAAATGTTCCAAACACGGCCCTTCTCAGGACCAATTGACAAAAAATCTCGGAAAAACAATTCGAATTTGCCAATTAAACGCCGAAGGTCTTAGCAGAGCTAAAAGCGCGTACATTTCGAAACTCTTGCTAGACCAAAAGATTGGCATGGCTGTTATCCAGGAAACCCATAGAGAGAGTGAAGACCAGCAACGTCGCAGAGGCAAAATTCATGGTTTTGACCTACTTGGAGCTACCTACCACCGCTCATATGGAGTCGCAACCTACGTGCGGAATAACATTGAAAACGCTATATTATTAAATTCTACAGTAACCTCAAACATCCACCAAGTAGTAACAAAAATAGCTGACATTACCGTCGTTAATGCCTATAAGCCACCTCAAACATCCTGGCCTGATAATGTCCTAAATGTCTATCCACACCCTGCAATATATGCAGGCGACTTCAATAGCCATCACACTGCTTGGAAATATCGAACCACTGATGAAAATGGCGATCGCCTTGCGAGCTGGGCTGATTCACATGATCTTCACCTAATTTTTGATGCCAAAGAACGAAACTCTTTCAGATCAGCTGCGTGGAACACTGAAACAAACCCAGATCTCTGTTTTGTCTCAGAGAATTCCAAAAAACGTCCTATATCAATGTCGAGGAAAGTTCTGGATGACTTCCCGCACAGTCAACATCGCCCCATAGTTCTCGAAACTGGAATTAAAATTCCGATAATCCATTCTACACCCAGGCCTAGGTGGAATTTTGGAAAGGCCGAATGGGACAAATTCGCTGTGGAGTTGGACAAAGTCGTAAGTCGTCAGATGGATCTCTCCTAAAAGCCACAATTATGGTAGATTTGGCAAAGTTGTTATAACAACAGCAAAAAAGTGTATACCACGTGGATTTCGAAAGAAATATGTCCCAGGATGAAGCGACGACATGGAACAGCTCTATCAGGAATTTCAGATCAACGGAGACTCTGAGATAGCAGACGAGCTCCTTAATCGTCTTGATATAGAACGCTATAAAAAATGGGAAGAAACGACAGGTAGAATGGATTTCAAAAAATCTAGCAGGGGGGCTTGGAGCCTCCTGAGGAAACTGGGCAGCTCTAACCCACCCACTCGTGAACCACCGGAAGTATCAGCAGACCAAATCGCTGCAAGAGTGATAACACTCTCTAAGGCCCCTAGCAGCAAACAACAAAACGCAAATATTAAAAAACAACTGACAATTGCCGCCAAAAAGCAAGTGCCCACTCTGAATACGCCAAGTCATTCTCTGTGGAAGAAGTCGATAAAGCACTGGAAAACACCAAATCTGGTAAAGCTCCTGGATTCGATGGAATTCGCCCCGAATTCCTCAAAAACTGCGGGAAACATACAAGAATGTGGCTGAGTAAATTCTATTCCGATATCCTACGAACAGGGCATATTCCAATAGAGCTCAAGAAATCCAAAATAGTTGCAGTTCTAAAGCCAAACAAACCTAAGAACTTGCCTGAAAACTACCGCCCAATAGCCTGATTAAGTTCATGCTACAAACTTCTAGAACGTATGCTATTAAACCGAATAGGCCCATTGATATTGGAACATACTCCTGTTGAACAGGCTGGATTCAGACCGCATCGTAGCTGTGTGGACCAGGTACTCAGCCTAACAACACACATTGAAGCAGGATTTCAAAAACAGCTGAAGACCACTGTGGTGTATGTTGACTTGACTGCGGCGTATGACACGGTCTGGAGAGAAGGTCTTCTATACAAATTCCTCGTAGTACCATGCAGTAGAATAGCATCTCTATTAAACAACATGCTGGATGAAGGGCGACAGGCCCTTCCAAATAATAACAGGAAAAAGAAGGAGTAAAATAAGACACCTTAATAATGGGCTCCCTCAAGGCTCTGTACTCGCACCGGTACTGTTTAATCTATATATCTCCGACATTCCACATACAACGTCAACAAAATTTGGGTATGCCGACGATTTAGCTCTTGCTATCGGCAGTAAAACTATAGAGGAAGCTAATGGCCTACTATCAGAAGACCTATCTGTACTGGGAAAATATTTCGCAAACTGGAGACTAATCCCAAATATGAATAAAACTGAACTGTCGTGCTTTCATCTCAATAATAAACAAGCACGCCTGGAGCCCCCAAGTATACTTCAATAACAACTTGCTACGTTATAACCCTTATCCAAAATATCTAGGAGTAACAATGGACCGAACACTCTCGTACAAAAGGCATCTAGAGAATACTGCAGCTAAAATAACTACTAGAAATAATATAATACACAAACTTTGCGGTACTACTTGGGGCGCCAAACGCATCCACTCTTAAAACATCAGCTCTCAGCCTAGTTTACTGATTTGCTGAATATTGCGCTCCAGTTTGGCTAAACAGCTGCCACGTAAAGATAATTGACACCAAACTTAATGAGACTATGAGAATAGTCAGCGGCTGTTTAAAAAGCACACTTCTACCTTGGCTGCCCATTCTGAGTCATATTGCACCTCCCAGTATTCGAAGACAGGAAAGACTCGTTAAGGAATATCAGAAAATATTATCAAATCCCCACCTTCCAGTCCACAACGACTTGCCAGATGCCCGTCTGCGAAGACTGAAGTCTAGATCCCCCTGCACTACTATTAGCAGAACAACTTTTGGGAGAAAACTTCAGTATAAATGATAAATGGAGGGAATACTGGGACTCTTTGAAACCAGATCAAGCAGCTTATGTCATCGACCCTACAGCAGCTCTACCAGGGATGGAGCTGCCCCGCCACGAGTGGAAGGTACTCAACAGGGTAAGAACGTCTCATGGCATATGTCGTGATTCTTTTTATAAATGGGGACTGACCGGATCACCGACTTGTGACTGCGGAGAACCACGTCAAACTGTTCATCACATTGTAACTGAATGCCCTCTTACAGCTTATGGAGGAGAAGCGAGTGATTTCTTTGAAGCCACAGCCGTGTTGAACTGGATCAATAGCCTAGATTTTAAAATTTAAGTGTACTTTTTGTAATATGTTTTGTGAATAACTTTTTAAATATCTAGTTTTATTTTTACAACTTGTGACAATCTGTTTACATGTTATATTGTGTTTGAATATATACATTTGATGTAATTAAATCCATGTACGCCATACGCTAAATAATACTATATCCAGTGATTTAAGCACCATTAAATCTTGGTGCAATTCTAATCTCCTAAATATCAAAAACTCAACCTATCAAAAACTAAAGTTTTGTCATATAAAAGTACTATACAACCTTTTCTACTTAATAACACCACTATTGACGTCGTGGACTGTGTGAAATTCTTAGGACTTGTTGTGGACAACTCGTTGAAATGGGACTTGCACATCGAAGCTTTATCAAAGAAACTAAGCGCTGCCTGTTTTGCGCTAAGATCAGTTTCTAAGGAACTTAACTTATCAACCCCTAGAATAGTATATTATGCCCTTTTTGAGTCGCATCTTCGTTATACCCTTCCATTTTGGGCTACTTGCTGCACGACAAAATTTGATCGTATTTTCAAACTTCAAAAGAGAGCAGTTTGGTATTTATTGGGATTGAACAGTAGAACTCACTGCCAGAATTTCTTTAAAAATTTCAAAATACTGACTCTTCTTTGAATCCGTTTGCTTAATCTGCAAGCACATATCTGCTATTCCCGAAAGACCATCTCACAACTATCCACTTAGGAATGCGGAGCACAATCTTTATCTACCAACCCCGAGCTCAGAACTAGTTAAAGGCTCAATACTGTACAATGCCAAAAAAATGTACTATCATTTGCCTTTGAATATCAAGTCACTTTCATTCTTTCCCGCATTTCGCAAAGTTCTGAAATCACACTTACTGGAGAGAGCGGTAAACGACTTTTTGTTGATGTTTAATCATGAACAATTTTCAATTTATAATTTTGATCACTGACACACTGGTTAAAAGTCGAGTATTTAATATTTTTTGACTCTTAAATGATTATATCCATTTACAATTTTCCTATTGTAAAATTTTATTGATAGGCCTTTTTTTGTGTTCTGCAATAATATGGTACTAATTTTAATGACGCAAATTTTTTTGAATTGTATGATTTGTATTGTATGATATTTTTTAATTATATGTATATTTTTTGTGCTTTTCTTTGTTTTGTAAATGCTTTGTCTGTGAAGCTATTTTAGCTTTTTGTACAATAAAGCGTTGTTTATTATAGTAATGGTCCTTTATGTCTCTTAAGTGCTGTTAAGAAGGTGAGCTTTGCTGATGTTAATAATAACTCTTTATATATGTATTTATAATTAATTTATTTTTATTTCCTAAAATATTTCGATTAAAAGAAAATATGCAAAAGTGGGCAAAGCTGTGCTGGTCAAGCTTAGTCACGTGACTAAAAGTTTATTTGATATTATGAACGATATCAACTATAGAGTATGGAGTGTAGAGATGAGGAGAAATATCTCATATGGGACTTTATTTGAAAAAGTGGTCACAAAAATGGAAAGAATAAGGGTTCACCAAATGACTTAAGTCTAAAAAATGAAAAGTAACCATGGATAACAGAATAAAAGTAACATAACCAAACATAATCCAAAAAAGCTTTGTTTTTATTTTTTAGAATATAGAACAATTATTTCTATATTATAGAGGGCCCAGTCTACTATTGCTGCTGAATAAAAATCCATAATTTATATTTTCGTGTGACATGAAAATATATATTTTTTTTAAACCAGAGCCTTCACCTCAGATATTTATCTCTTTGAATCATATCCGGTTCTAAAAATTTTCGGCGTATATTTTAAATTTTAGGTTTTTGCTAGAGCAGGGCCATCTTAAGTCTTCCCTTTTTTATGACCCATTTTTTAATGCACGGAGATATTTCTCCTTACCTCTATAATACACTCCATACTTGAAATATAAACTTAATGGAATTTGAATAAACGGAAAAATAATCTGATCTAAACGGCACAAAACTACGAGACAAGAAACAAAACAGAAATTTCATTACAAAAAGTCTGTCTCTCTAAAAAAAAACGAAGAAGTAGGAGGAAATAAACGAAATTATAAAGGAAAATGAAATTCTCGTCGGGCGTTAAAACTATTTAGTTCGATTACGGCCGGTTTATCTCTCTCTCTCTCTCTCTATCACCGAATTTCTGGACTATGCTCAATTTTCCCTCTTTCTTGCTCCTATAGAGAGCCGTACACAGGTAAATTTAGCAGCGGACAGAAGCGGACGGATTAATCGGGCTTCAGTGTCGGAAAAGGCTGCCGAAGTCGTTTTGGTCGTTCCCGAACTCAAAACGAAGTCGGCCGAAGCCCAGGTTGCCGGTATGTGCATTTTTACTGAAATGGTCTAACTGAAGACCGGAATCATTTTATTTTCATGATTTTTTTAGCAAGTTTTATACAATTATATCAACTTTAATTCGTAACCTCAATTTTTTATAAACTTTAGTATTTGGCATATTACACAGAGTTAATCGAGATGTTGTTTTTTATCTTAACTAAAACACCCTGTGCAATAATTTCGTGTGTAAATTTTCCTAAAATATAATTTTTCAGTCAGAACAAAGTCTCCTATGTATCTTGTTTTTAGGATCATGTCAATACATGCCTTGATTAATTTTTAAGAGCGAAATGAACTTTTCACCAACAATTTGCATTTTTTGCAATTTTCATTTCTTTTTGAAGTTATTTTTCAATACGACAAGGCTGCATTGCTGGTGATTATTGTGAACTATATACTACTATGAACTGCCCATCATGTTCGACGTTTGGCAAATGCTTGGCAGAAGGGTTAAGAGGTCGCGAAGCAGTACCTTCATTAAATGAACTTCGCTTGGTTCTTAAAGAAGAATGGGAAAGCATAAAGCAATATGATATATGCAGTCTCAATGACAGTATGAACGGATGTATACAGATAGTTATAGCAGCCAAGGGAGGCAATACCAAGTATTAGGGTATTTTTTACAATTCTTTTTTCTGTTTGTATACTTGAGTATTACAGAGATGTTTTCTTTAATATCGTTAGTTCTGATATCGTCATGAATGTTTATTAAAACCAGGACTGTATCTTTAGTATTTAATTTTTTTTTTAAATTTAGTATAGAGTATCCAATGCAGCGTAATAAGACGTCACCAAAACCATCTCGTAATATTAAAAAAATACATCAAAAAGTAATGATAATTGGAAAAATTTGCAAATTGATCGTGATCAGTTCATTTCGTTCTTAAAAATTAACCAAAGCATGCATCGACATAAATCAAAAAAACAAAATAAAAAAAAATAAAAAAAATTATTTATTCGTAAAATTATTTTTTATTCTACATTCTACTTCAGCTGATGGTTGATAACTGATGGACACATTCCATCGACTTCAAAGGTTTCAAACGTGGTACAATGTAGAATGAGTAAGAGGGGGGTTAATCACTGCGACCTTAAAGATCTATTGTGCCCCCTTCCTTGAGTCATCACACAGTCTATAACCCATCATACCCCTGTTGTAGAGGGGACAGGGTATTTCCCATTCTCCTCTGACATCAGTTCTTTCTCCGAGGGTACACACCCTTCCACGGTTGGAGTTTGGCCTTCCGTGCCATTCACAGTCGCGAAGCTTGCCTCCGGCTGAGGAACCCGTGAGGTGGAGGCTGGAGGATCTGTCTCCATTTTCTCCACCTCTTTAGCTTGGTCTCTCCTTAGACCTGATACCGGTGTTGTCCTGTATCTATAATAGAGGACATGTCCTGCTTTCTCTATTGCATCCTCCTTCACTGCAACCAGTTCCGGCCCTTGTCAATTTTTAAGCTTAGGTGCGATTTCCACCAACCAATTCGCCGATTCTTGAGATACATAATCTATGAGGATCATGCCCACCCGAAAGTGTATCCCCGCAAAATGCAGCTGACCCACATTTTGTAGATCGTTGTGTTGCGATCCGATCGCCACTACTTCGTCCAGTATAGCCTCTTCTAGAGACGTTTGCTGGTCGGTGGTCAGAGCAACCTCTGGGAAATCCTTTGGCAGCACCGCCATTTTCACTTGTTCAGCAATAGCGGCAAAGCTGGTGATACGTCCCTGCTTGTCTCCCCGTGTTGGACGGCTTTCCATCCTGACTTTTTTCTACCCCTGCCGGAGAAGAGGTGAGAGGTCGCTCACTCTCTTGCCCTTTGATTGAGATGAGCCAGGTTGTTTCTTGGTTTCTTTACGTTTCTTGAATTTTTTTCTCCCCTTTTCGGAGGAGTGTTTTCGTTTTTGCTTCCTCTGGAGCAAGTCCTTCCTGGAGATACCTCCTTAGTCGGAGGTATCTCCGTGCTTCTGCTCCGCTAAGACCTACTCTTAGAGGATCCTCTAGCCCGTCCGGTTGACCCAGGCCGGGTAGACAAAACGGTAGTTTGCGTCGCTTATTGGGTCTAGAGTTAGGCTCCCGACCCTTGCTGGAAAAGATGGTAGCTTGTGTGCCACTTATGGAGGATGCAATGATTCCAAGCAAGTGTCAGCCGCCCCTCTTGTAGTTTACTTTGGATTCGGTCCCTTGGAACTTTCATTTTTAATGTTCCTAGTGTCGCTAGGGGGCTTCCCCGCAGATTCACCGGTGGTGTTTTTAATGCTAGATCTCATAGTGTTCCCACGAGTCGCTAGGGATAGTCGGTCCACTTCTACAGAGCATCGCATGTAGAAGTAAGGGGTAAATACAATGGAGTGTCCGCTGATGCCCCAAGGTTCAGGCCAGTAATGGCTAGTCCTCTATCTAACCACGCATCCCTTTGACCTGGTCCCGCCATCGAAGGATTTTGGTTTTTGGTGAGGTTGTCTCCTCTTGGTCCAGACGGTTAAACCAAGACCCCCCCCAACACCCCATACCCGCGAGACATGACCACAGTCAGTAAGAGGGTGCCTGGTATGACGGACAGGGGTAGCCTCGTCCGGCATCGTTATATGTCTTGGTGCAATTCCCTTGCCACGACACTACAGCCAGGGACAAGACGATGAGTGAGATGCTTGTTAGACCAACCCAGGCGCTAGGGGGATTCCCCCCAGCACCTGACCAGGAGCTTCCCCACCAACGACAAGGCCTTGCATCTCCTAGGGGAAGTTCAAGCGTGGTAGAGTTTTCTTTTTAATCCTAAACCATTTTAAGTAACTACTATTTCCAACATATTAATACACTTACCTCTACTATTTTTTCTAAGACCGCCTTAACTCCAAATATGTGTCAGTCTCTGATTTCTCAAGTATATGGCAACAATGGTGGCTTTTGCAGCGCCACAGAAAAATTAATAACGACAAATAGTTTTGGTCGAGCGCCGGTCGCTGCGAATGGACGTTTTGTTTTCCAGGCCGGACTAATTGGATTTGCGCCGATGAAAACGATGGACCCAGGCCTCGATGGACTCCATTCTAAACGTAATAACAACGGACCAGTGTCGGTTTATTTTTAGAAAACCGCAGGAATGTTTTCATCAAAATATAAAATTCCCTTATTAAAATTTTATAAATACAAAGATATACAGGGTGGCACACCTCATTCGCCTCGGTTGATTATACGAAAACGGCAAGATGTAGAAAGGAAATATTCTATGGGTATATGTGGAGAGACAATGTGCACAATTTAAAATTATTTTGAAATATACAGGGTGTTTCAGAACTAGGATCCATACCAAAGTTATATTTTTTCTTATGGAACACCCGGTATTTTATTTCATTTTTGGATTCCTGGGCCCAAAAAAAAGGCATTTATTATAAGGGTTAAATATGTTTAAAATCTCTGGTTTTTGAGATATTTAAAAATATTTAAATTTGCATGCTACAATAGAATAGATTATTAACACCATTACTATTCAGAATTAATTCTTATGCTGAGTTTAAAGGTAGAGAAATAAACTTTACTGAAAAATGGTATTGCTTCTTTAAATTTATACAGGGCTATCAAAAGTTGCTGATCTGTTTCAAGGATATATTTTATATAAAAACTTCATTATTTCAAATGGAACACCCTGTATTTTTTTAAATAAATCTATATTAGGGTTTCCTATATCTATCTAGCTCAAATTTTGCATAAAAAGCGATTTTTAAATAAAATTGCAATAAAAGTGGCTGGTATCGCTATCACAATTTCATAGTGACAGTTAGTAACTATTTCTAAAGTCGACATTAGTTTATGGACATTATTGTTTATAATTTATAACAGTTTACTTAAATTTACCTTAATAGTTTAATAAATAAGTATTCATTATTTTATCAATAAAAATAAAGCACTGGTGGACGAATAGATATGTTACTAGTGATTTTATTTTGTGAGGAAAATTGCTCCTTGTCCTCAAGGGCTTATGCTTAAAGAAATCCAAATAGGAATCTTCCTGATAAGCGTTCCTTTGAAAAACGACTTGTCCTATTTCGCAGAGTTGGTAGTGTGGTTTCTAAAAAACCTATTAGGCAGAAACCTATCGTTGGAAGTGAAGAAAATTAATTTGCCATAATAGGCTCTTTTATAGAAAATCCATATATCTACAAGTTATCGTAAAATAAATCAAAGAAGTACTTCTTCGTTTTTCTTGATAGAATAATAAATACATATTTAATAAATATTATTTATTAAACTATTGTAGGTAAATTAAATAAAAGTAAACTGGTATAAATTTAAATAAGTCCATAAACTAATTTCGATTTTTAAAATAGCTACTAACTGTCACTAGAAACTTGCCATGACGACACCAGCCCTCTTGGTTGCCATTTTATTGAAAAATTGATCTTTATTCAAAATCTGAGCTAGTTAGTTATAGGAAACCCTAATATAGTTTGAAAGAGCATTTGAATCTCTCTCTACCTTTAAATTTAGCATAAGAATTAATTCTGAAAAGTAACGTACAGGGTGTTAAAAAACTATTTTATTTTAGCATGCCAATTTAAATATCTTTAAATATCCCAAAAACAAAAGATTTTAAAGATATTTAACCCCTATAATAAATGCCTTTTTTTTTGACCTAAGAATCCAAAAATTAAATAAAATACAGGGTGTTCCATAAGAAAAATATAACTTTGGATGGATCTTAGTTCTGAAACACCCTGTATATTTCAAAATAATTTTAAATTGTGCACATTGCCTCCCCACATATACCCATAAAATATTTTGTTTCTACATCTTTCCGTTTTCGTATAATCAACTGAGGCGAATGAGGTGCGCCATCCTGTATAGTCTGTCCAACGCCAAAATCCTTGACATTGATCTGTCATTTTAAAATTTCAAAGTGCTCTCTTCCAATCCTTTTTCTTGCTTAATACCAATGAGGTTATATACAGAGAGACGCTATGAGCATTTAAAGTGCTTGCGAAAAATAGTAACACTAGGCGTGGCTTAAGCCGGTACCAATATGGCGGCATTAGCAGGGCCGGATTACAGAAACTTCTTTGAAAAATTTTATTTTACACAATATAATGACTCCAACTTTTTTAGATAAAAAATTAATTAATCAAAATAACTACAAAACCGACAATTTTTAAAAAATATAAATTATAAGATTAATTTTAATGACTATATACTATGTATATTTAAGGATGAAACACAAAAAAATAATACACATTAAATAAATTAAATTTTATTGCCCACTAAATAACACTGTTTTGTTGCTAGTATGTCTTAAACAAATTGCCTTGTTTTTATTGGTGTATCTAACAATAATAATCTTAACATTTAAAAAAAAATAGAAAAAAAGCGGAAAATAATTAAACATGATTACTGATTTACCATAATTAACATTTTGATAATCATTAAAATTTAGGAATCTTAGGAAATGATTATTTATTTGAGATATTTTATTGAGATGTTCTATCAAAACAGCTATCAGAAAAATGTTTCGAGCATAGAACACTACCTGATGTAGCTTGCCAGTCTCTCCTGTTCACAAACTTCACCCAAGCTTCTCGACGGATGGGATTTTTGGGAACCTAAAAATCAGATTTAATATAATATTTATTTGATAAAATTTTTTACGTACTAAATTTAAAATGTTGATATAAAATTTTATTAAAATAATAAATGTTTTTCAATAAATATAAGTCGTTAAGACTTTATCTGCAAAAAGTAAATTTACTTTGTTGATTTTATAATATTTATCTAAAAATTAAAGCACAAACTTTATATAGTATATACAAGCAGATGCTAAAAAGGAATGTAAATAAATGTTTAAGTACAAAATCTTAGTGTAAAAATAGAAAAATAAACCGTAATTAAAACAAAACTTTTAAATTTGGCCTAGCTAAATAGCATTTCCTGTCAAAAAAAGTATTTGTAGTTAAAAATAACAGATATTGTTAAGAATCTTTTTTTATAAGAATAGAAGTCGAGACATGTTTTAATTACTTAATTGCCTCTAACAAAGTATTAAATAACTAAGTAAACAATTATATAGTATACTTTGTCAATATAGAAACACTTAATATTTAAATAATAAACGCATAACTAGTTAAATGGAAAATACGAAAATAATTTAATCAGGTCCTGTATTATGTTTACACTTACCTGTGAAATGCAATTTCAGTGGATTTCTTCTTCTCTACACGTTGTCGACTGCAACAACTACTTACAGCACACGAAGACATGTTCGGAAAGTCCAAATATTCAAATAAAAACGCAAAAATAGTCTTGGAAAATTAAAAAAACACTCGCAGCAACGCACTTAACCTCAAAAACTGAACTGTCAGAATTGCCGGCACCAATATAGCGTAACTAGGTACGTTTCTCGATAGCTTATGTCGCCTCCCCCCCGTATAACCTCATTGCTTAATACACATAGATAAATGAAGAAACAGGTTTAGGGTTTAGATTGGAAAGTACCCATAATGACAATGTAAACACTATTTGGTGCTATTCTTGCAACGGTCGCGACCCAAAGCTTTTGATAATTTCGTATCGGTTCGTTTTTTTCTGGAATTATGTCGCCAAATATTATTTATTCATGTTTATTATTATTTTCTTTTAACTTTTGTAAATAAAATACAGTGTGTTGCATTCACAAGAAACTTTATTTTATATAAGGACACGTATGTGAAATACCTATAAAACATTGGAAACCGACGTTATGCCACGACCCACGATGGTTTTTGCAGTTCACAATTCAAGACACAGTTTTTTAGTTTTTAATGTCACTTTTTCACAATTATCACGGGTTTGAGTAAGTAAAATTTGAATTAAACTCACAAGATAGTAATAATTACTTTGAGAATGGACGCTTTAAACACTTTTCGGTATTTTTTCAATGAGAGCGGTTTAAATTTTGAAAGATTTTATAATTTTTGAAGATTCTGACTTTGACAAGAGGAAATTATTTCTGTTATTGTGTTTGCGGTTTTTCTTAGCAACCGCTATAGTAGCGTCAGACCGCGTACAACGGTCGCGACCCAAAACAATTATATATTTTTACGGGCTTTCCAATCTAAATTTTATTTCATTTATCTATGGCTTAATACTCATCATCATCATCATTTTCAGCTTTTTCAGCCATTTCGAATTATGGTGTGGGGGGTGCAAGGGGTATTGAAGCGATACATATAGCCTAGCTTACCCAAAAGTCAACCTCACCTTCACGTGGTGCACCCTGTTTACACAAACGAGGCTCTGACGTCCGAGTATAGGCGGTATAACCTTATACAACCCTCAGACCTACCATCTTCTGGGGAAAAGGAGTAATAAAATACACCTAGCCGGCCGAGAACGTAGCACAAGGGAACTATCGTCGCAGTCCTCACTGTGCCATAGCCATCCCGTGCTACAGTTGCAGCCAAAACTGTGCGGCAGCGTAACCGCCACAGTTATACCTTTTCACGCAGCTTACACACAGCAATGATGGAACATTCGAGTGGGACAAAATTATCGTCCGGAGGTAAAATACCCCCTCAATCGGATCTCCGGGAGGGGGTGCCTACTCGAGCGTATCATCGGAGAAACAAAAACATCAATGTTTCACGTTCGCGGCGTGGAACGTCCGCACTCTACTGGACAAGATAAATTCAAATCGACCAGAGAGAAGAACAGCACTGGTCTCACAGGAACTCCACCGATTAAATATAGATGTTGCCGCTCTAAGCGAAACACGCTTTGCAGATGAAGGTGGTCTCACTGAGGAGCATTACACCTTCTTTTGGAAAGGTCATCCCGCAACACACAAGAGAATTCATGGTGTAGGCATTGCGATCAAAAACGAAATCGCCACCAAGTTAACAGAAGTACCTATTGGTGTCTCCGAACGTCTTATGACCCTAAGGTACCCCATATCAGACAAAACTTACGTCAACATCATTAGTGCCTACGCTCCCACCCTTGACGCTAAAATTGAAGATAAGGATAAATTTTACCAGGCTTTACAAGATGCCCTTCAACGAATTCCAAAGCACGAACGAATCATCTTGCTAGGTGACTTTAATGCCCGTGTAGGCAAACAACAGGAAATATGGCCTGACGTATTGGGAAAACATGGAATGGGAAACGCAAATAGCAATGGTGAACGCTTATTAACAACATGCGCAGAGTATAATCTTTGCATCACCAATACGTGGTTCATGTTGAAGGACAAGTTTAAAGGTACCTGGAAACATCCTAGATCAGGCCACTGGCATCAATTGGACCACATAATCGTTCGAAGGACGCATCTAAAAGATGTTAGGCTCACAAAAGCTAGAGTAGATGCCGAATGCGGCACTGACCACCGACTTTTAATTTCAAAAATGAAAATCCAGTTAAAACCCAAACATCCACGCTGTAAAAAGCAAAACAACATGACCAGATTGAACGTACGGGGTCTAGAAAACAACAATACCGCCGACGCCCTCCGGGAAGCCATCAAAGAATCACTTCCACCGATAACTTCAATCTCAGTATTGGAAGCTGAACAAGGCCGGACACAATTAAGGGATGCGATTCATAAAACCAGCGAAGCAGTACTGGGAAAGTCGAACAAAAAGAAACAACCAGACTGGTTTGACGAAAATCAACCGCATATACAGGCTTTGTTGGAACAAAAGCATAGAGCATATCAAGCCGTCACTGCAAATCCACATAATCCAAGACTGGTAGACAACTTTAAAGCAGCCAACAACACGCTTCGAAGAGAACTGCGCCAAGTAAAGGATAACTGGTGGTCACAAAAAGCGAATCAGATTCAAGAGTACGCCACGCATCACGATTATCGTAAATTCTTCGAGGCTGTAAAAGAAGTATACGGCCCAACTAAGAAGGTAAGCTGCCCAATCATGGCTCAAAATGGCGAACTTCTAAAGAGGAAGAACAAATTAGAAATCGCTGGAAAGAACATTACAGCCATATCCTTAACCAAGAAAAACAACCCCAATATGGAAGCATTAAACACAATACCTCAGTATAACAGCCTCGATGTATTAGACATCCCAATAACAGAACAAGAAATAAAGACCTCCATAAAACAGCTTAAAAACAACAAATCAGCTGGCTGTGACGATATTCCGGCGGAAATCTATAAGTGTGCAAGTAAAGAACTTATTGGTCATCTTAAGGCTCTCTTTGATGTCGTATGGGAAAGCGGAGAGGTACCTCAGGATTTTCGAAATGCGAATATAGTGAATATATTTAAGAACAAAGGAAGTGCATCAGACTGCGGAAATTACCGGGGAATTTCGCTATTGGCTATCGGCGGAAAAATTCTTGCAAAAATAATGTCAAACCGCCTGCACCCACATATAGAAAAAATTCTTCCAGAATCGCAAACGGGTTTTCGTACCAACCGCGGCACCGTCGATTCCATATTTTCCATCCGTCAACTACAGGAAAAAGTAAAGAGCAGCAGTCTAAACTTTATGTTGCATTCATCGATCTAACAAAAGCCTTCGACTCTGTGAACAGAGATGCGCTTTGGGCAATTATGGAAAAGTTCGGAGTATCCAACAAATTTCTTACAGTGTGTAAAAGCCTCCATAACAACAACAAGTCAAGAGTGTCACATCATGGATCACTGAGCGACCCATTCCTAACAAATACAGGAGTTAGGCAGGGATGTGTCTTAGCGCCTCTCCTATTCAACATATTCATGGCAGCGCTCTCCATTATAGTGGACAGCAAACTGCAGGAGAGAGGATTGGGCATTAGATACAGATATGACGGCGGTCTGTTCAACATAAAAAGACTCAGGGCAAAAACACGTACAAAATTTATCACAGAACTTCAATACGCTGACGACTGCGCTCTAGTTGCAAACACGGTACAACAATTACAAGAAATGTTGAACACATATACCTGGGCATACGAGGCTTTGGGCCTTAAGCTGAACATCGGCAAAACTAAAATCATGTGCACTCCCCCGGAAGATCACAACAATGCTATAAAAATCGGAGAAGAACTATTCGAATATGTGGCGGAATTCAATTACCTTGGCAGTTTGATTTCGGAAAAGGCCAATATTGACTCTGAAATTCAGCACAGGATTAGTAGCGCCTCAAGAGCATTCTGGAAATTAAAAGACAGGGTTTTCTACAATCATGACTTGAGTACAAAAACAAAACTTGCAGTATACCGAGCAATTATAATCCCCACCATGATATATGGGAGCGAAACCTGGGTGCCTTACCGCCGACACATGAACGCATTGAACAAGTTGCAACAGAGACACCTTAGACAACTCTTAAGAGTCCGGTGGTTCCATCATGTCTCAAACGTATCGGTCCTTGAAAAATCTAACTGCGAGAGTATTGAAGTCATGGTCACAAAATCCCGCTTAAGATGGGCTGGTCACGTATGCAGAATGCAAGAAAACCGCATACCAAAATCTCTGCTTTACGGTGAGCTTGTGGACGGTAAGAGGAGGCCGGGTGGACAACTGAAAAGATACAAGGACATTTTCCACGAAAATTTAAAGGGAATTAACATGCAGAATGAGTGGGAAAAAGCAGCTCACAATAGAACTCAATGGAGAAGGGTTGTAAACTCAGTTAACAGCGGCAACCAAAAAGTAGAGAGGCAACAAAGCAATGAGATTTTTGAATGTCCGGAGTGCGGTAGGCAGATAACATCACGTATCGGGCTTTTCAGTCACAGAAAAGCTCATGAAAGAAAACGCCTTGCGTGACCATTTTCTTTATGTGTGTCGAATACTCGTCAGCGAGTAACGGCTGTATGTATGTATGTATGTAATTATGGTGTAGCCTCCCTTACATACTCTCTTTGTAGTTGGGCCCATTGTTGTCTATTGTTGGCTATGCGGTCCCAAGTTATCCCTCCTAATTTTCTAATATCATTGTCCCATCCCAAGAACAGTTAACCTAAAAGGACTGCTCATTCAGCCAAAAGTGTCCGCCAGGTGCATGCGAAAACTTTTCGCTTTGTGACGTCATTGTAGTCCTTGTCATGGTTATTAGTCCTTATCCGGCAACCAATAATACACACACGTGCATTATTGGTTACCGGATGCAAAACGTTCATTGTTTAGTTTATTTATTTAAACACCTTATATGTATGCAGTATAGAAAATTAACTGTATAAATCGTATTAAATACTCGGATAATGCATTTTTAAGAACAGCAGTTCCCAGCATCACCTTTTGCAGGCATTCTTTTTAGAGTACTTCCATATTTTGCTTTAAAATAATTAATAAACAATATCGTAGGCACTTAGTAAGCACTTTGTCACAATCCACAACACAAAATGAACGTATTTATACACTCTATAGCTCTAAAAACTTTAAAAACGCCTTTTTCACATTTAAAATTGACAAAATAATTAACTCAAAATTTCTCAGCTGTTGTTTTTATAAGTTTACCATAGGCAATTTATAATACACACTATCATGACAAGGACTACAATGACGTCACAACTGTCAGCTGAAGCGCGGGAAGAGGCGAACGTACGTCTTATGAGAATGAGCAATCCTATTAGTTTACCGTTCTTGGTCCCATCCCATCCAAGTCTTCTTCTAGGTCTCTTAATTTCTCGTTTTTGGTTTGGTAATGTGTGTGCTGTGTCACATGCTGTAATTTTTGTGGTCCATCTGTTGTCCGTTCTTCTTGCCAGATGTCCTGCCCATTGCCATTTGAGGGATTTGACTATGTGGATGAGATGTATTACCTGGGTCTTTTGTCGTATCCACTCTATTCTTTTACGGTCTCTCTTGGTTATTCCCAGCATATTTCGTTCCATTGAACGTTGTGCGACCTGCAGTTACCTTATGATGTCCGTTTTAAGTGTCCAGGTTTCGCATGCATAGGTCATCACTGGTAGTACACATTAGTCGAATGTTTTCTTCTTTAGATAGATTATAATACAGTATTTAACTCTATTGTATCTAGCTGTTATTTTATTGTAAGAAGTTAGTATGTTAAAGAGATTACGTTGGTGATAGGCTTCTTCAGTTGTGCTGGCATGTTTTACCCACATCTGAAGAATTCTTGTACATCCATTGCATTTCAGTTATCTTTTTGTATATTAACCATTCTTTTAATCAAATAATTTCTTAGGAACTCATATTTAGTCCGACACCGATACACTCTGTATATATTTATTATTGTTACGTTTTTCATCGGTTCCGTGTGGATCGAGGGGTGTCTCACTATTGGAATTACCTGTACATTTTCTTGGCAGTCGCTGGCAGTCATTGGCAGTCTTATGGCAGTCGCCTATAATAATTACATGGCAGTCATAGGCAGTCTTCTTCATAGTCATTGGCAGTCGCTTAGCAGTGGAAGGATATTTTGGCAGTACGTGTACATTTTTACCCGAGTGAGACACACCTCGGTGTGGATAAAAAGTCTAATTTATTTAAACACAGTTTATTTTACACTAAGTAACAAAACAATAACGATAAAAGACTTAAAGAACTATTTACAAACTTATTTATAACTATTTATCTAGAAGGAATTTATTTTGAATTTAGGGCGGCAATTGTACGCGTCGGCCAAATCTGTTTGTTTCTGTCCTCTTTGCACCGGCCTCGGTTTATATAGCCACAGACAGAGACCCTAGAGTAATCCAGTCCATAGACCATTATGTGCATAGAGAAGATTTAGAATGTTCTTTATGTACGCAGCCATTCCAGTGGAACTCGATTGTTCCCGATCGGCTGAGTCATTGCGGTGTCTCTTCTTTAATGCGATTCCAAGTCATATGGGGGCAGGACACATTATATTAACTTTTTTTCTCTTCATAACTAATTCCAGGATTGTCAATCAACAAATCCGTAGAAAATTTTCGGTCTACTATATTTAGGAAAACAGGAAGTATACATTTTTAATGACTATTTATTACCGTTCGGAGTGCATGTCATAACATGGCGTTTTGAAACTTAACAAACTTTGTCTGAGTTTCGTTTGGGCACGCAACCCCCAACGCAGCCATCGCTTGACGCCTCGCAACGATCGAAAATTTAATTACGTACAAGATTAGCACGTTCGTTCGCATACCCCGTTACGTGATTGTTATATATGTTCAGTGCGAATGTATACGCGCGCAAAGTTAGGGGGTAGAGCATACAAGTACCTCCTAGAAGGCTAGAGCCACAGGACTTTTTTGAAGTTAATGTTGACAAAATTGGAAAAGTTATGTGCGATACTTGGTGTTCCATTTATAATAACAAAGATGAAGCGGCAACACTGTAACGCCGAAAATACATTAGACAGATGGAGCAGATGTCTTTAGGCAAATATCCAAGTTTTCAAAAAAAATTAGTCTGTTTAGCGATCGTTCAAACGTTACGTCATCATTATTTGTCAAATATGAGTTTCAGGGTGTGTCTGAAACTGAGATGTCTGAAACTGAGTGTGTCTGAAACTGAGATCAGATCATATTATTATTTAATAATGAATTTATACCGCGCAACCCAAGAATCATACTTCCTCAGCTAATGGTAAACTGCTGATGGACACATGCCATCCAGTTCAAAAGGACCCAGTCCAGGAGAGCTTTCTCGTTATATTTCGGTTTTAACATATTCTTTTGATGGTAATAATGTTCTTTAATAATGAATTTATACCCCGCAACCCAAGAATCATACTTCTTCAGCTAATGGTAAACTGCTGATTGACACATGTCATCCAGTTTGAAAGGACCCAGTCCAGGAGAGAGCTTTCTCGTTATATTTCGGTTTTAATATATTCTTTTGATGGTAATAATGATATTTAATAATTAATTTTTACCCCCCAACCGAAGAATCATACTTCTTCAGCTAATGGTAAACTGCTGATAGACACATGTCATCCAGTTCAAAAGGACCCAGTCCAGGAGAGCTTTCTCGTTATATTTCGGTTTTAATATATTCTTTTTATGGTAATAATGTTCTTTAATAATGAATTTATACCCCGCAACCCAAGAATCATACTTCTTTAGCTAATGGTAAACTGCTGATGGACACATGCCATTCAGTCCAGGAGAGCTTCCTCGTTATATTTCGGTTTTAATATATTCTTTTGATGTTAATAATGTTATTTAATAATGAATTTATACCCTCCAATCCAAGAATCATACTTCTGTAGCTAATGGTAAACTGCTGATGAACACATGCCATCCAGCTCGAAAGGACCCAGTCCAGGAGAGGTTTCTCGAAAAATTTTCCGTTGTGTTTTTTTGCATCTGAGTGTATATATATTGTCCAAAGAATGCTATTATCCAAAAAGTAAAAATAATATTAGAATCGACTAGATAATTACGATCACTACTGGTGACGTCACGAGAACAAAGTAAGGCTTTAGTTTTTAAGGAGGTATTAGTAAAGCAGCAGCAGGGTAACTAGCACACACTCGCTAAACCTTACCCTCTCACCGTTGCAGGGGTTAACTCGACCAGACAGTAATAAATAGCCTTAACTTGATGAGCTTAAATCTAGCGGGTGGCGCAAAACGAGTGGCATTAATCAGTATAGCCTTGACTTGGTTCGTTTCCCGCGGGGTGATTGGATAGTGAGGGGTAAGACGGGGTGGTGCAAAGCGAAAAGGAATGGGGAGGTGATCGGTAAAAGTAATTTTCCCGCTGGAAGAATCGATTTGGTTCGGAAGAGTTCGTGTATTTGGGTGGTAAGAAATGTGTTAATTAGGATTAGAAAAACTTAATATTATAATTTGAAAGGGCCATATGAAATAATATCTGCGAAATATAAAAATTTTCAAATACTGTAAAAACAACAAAAATAATGGTTTCATTGTCCACCTAACAAATAATTAAACTACAGGGTGTTTTATTTAAAAAAAAACGAAGAAAAATTATATTATTACTTTTTTACTTATTTTTATCTGCAGAATATGCTGCCGAAGTTTCCGGAATACAGTTCAGACCACCCTGTATTTTATATTTATTTGTCAATATCTCTGAAACTATAGAAATATATTTACTCATATCTTATGATTATGTAAAATTGTCTTAAAGGTAGCCAAAAATGCAATAATATGCAGGATGTTCCATTTAAAAAAAAATCATGCACTTAAACAAAAATTTTTTTTAAATGGAACTTAAACAAAATTCCCAGGTTTTCTATTCAAGGAACTATAAATGCCCAACGCACTATTGCCGATCCCTGTATGACTTGTATTTTTCTTAAACTACTCAATTTGTTCATAATGAGCTTTATTGATACGTTCTATGTAACGATGTCTATCTACATGTAGGTTTTCAGAGAGAGAGTGCACTGAACGAAATCCTATGGAAACTTCTAATAACCTCTAAGTTTTTCCATTATAGGAAGCGGGAGCAACATCAAAAGAGGTCTATTTCCACTCTCAAACCCCTGTACGTCTGAAACTTTATAAACATATCATAATAAAACTGTACTGTACGACATGTTCTGCAAGCTTTGGCGAACTTTGCCTTCCCATAAAAACTATCGTTATTTATATTGGCTTATTATAACTTTATCGTCTTTCGCCTTCATATAGCGCTGAGGGGTTATGCGGGATATATTCTGAATTTGGCCAACTATTCCGTGTAGGATAAATGGGTGATAAATATAGACATAATAGCCGGTTCTAAGTTAAATAATTTAATAATCTTTCCTAAATTATATTAGTTATTAAAGATGATTATCTCTATTAGGTTTAATCTAAAAAAAGAATCTAAAACGTACATAATATATATAATATACGTACATACTTCTACGGATACAAATCTAAAACAGCCCCTACACTATGCGGAGAACTCTTCGAAGCAGCTCAAGGTCACGTTTCGTCGCCTAACTTTGTCGCATTTCGGTTTATTTCCAGTTGTCTTGACCCACTTCGGCTTGCCTCGACCTACATTTGATTCTTTAAAGCGCCTGAAAACTGCTCGTGAGGAGGGCGTGGGGGACTTTTTTTGGCGTTTCCTGTTGTCTCGTTCAATTTTGTTCCGTTTTGAGCTATTTCCAAAACGTGGCGGTATCTGTACCCGAGGCAAAGAACTTTTTTTCATAAATCTCACTGAAATAAGTAAACCTAGACGTTTCTAAAATAGCTGTTGTTACGATAATATTTCGTTAATTACATCTCGTTTTATGTTGATATATATTCCACAAGATTAATATTTGAACAGGAGGTTTATAATATGTAGAGTAGATATTTAAGAACAAAACATATTCTTATAATATAATTACAATATGTTTATTATTTAAATTTATTATAATGAATTAGTATATAAAGTTGTATATGTAATTGATTAATAGTATTGCTTGATGAGTAATACTGGCAACATCATCAATATATCGAGCTGATTGGGAAAATTATTGATTGGCCCGATGTCAATAAAAGATAGTTTTATATATAATAACATGGTTTGATATAATTCTATTCAAAAATAAGAAATAATATAAATAATTATATATTATGTTGAAATGAACTAACAATGTATTCAATTTATAGATAATATCTATCAATTTTAGTCTATTAAACCTGACAACATTTTGCTCGCATTCCTTGTGCTGTTACCGTTTGCCACATAAAAAATTATGTTCCTTTCAGGATGGTTGAAGCATGCTTTCAAATGAGGCAAAACCAACTAAAAAATCGCCAAATCCAAACACTTCCGAACAAAACTAGGTTTTTATTGCGAGCAGATCAGAGAACATGCCCTCGGGTCGCGACAAACGGGTCTCTCTTTATTTTTACACCCTCTGCCAAAGAGCAATAGACACCGCCGCGTCGAGGCACTGTTTCAATTTGCTCTGTGGCGTCTGAATTTGCATTAGCCGCCGGCTACGACCGGACACATGTCAATCGAATCCGCGCCTGCCCTTGGGAAGGGCGTTTGGCCTTTCACACCCCGAGCCCTTTGATGCTGCCATTTATGCTAAACTGTTTTTCGATACAAGTATCAACATCTTTTTATAGAGAACGTGAAAATCATGACAAGTAGCAATTGTGGATTTTTCTTTATAGAAAATTATGATGATCAAAGGAAAATATGATATACCGGGTGCATCTCAAAAGTGGCTCACCTCTATAACTTTTTTATTTGTTCGGATAAAAT
Organism: Sitophilus oryzae; assembly: GCF_002938485.1. Classification (NCBI taxonomy): domain Eukaryota; kingdom Metazoa; phylum Arthropoda; class Insecta; order Coleoptera; family Curculionidae; genus Sitophilus; species Sitophilus oryzae. The sequence continues at coordinate 1,154,041 of NW_022147575.1, read as the reverse complement.
TTCGGAAAAACAGATTTGGTATGTTAGTACATGACATAGATTGATTGACGTATTCAATTCTTTTTGGTCACTTCCTGTTTCACCGGAAATGAGTACAACTTTTGATTTTTACATTTCTACTTTATTTGATAGAAAATGACACTCTGAATAGAATGACATATCTTCTTATTCTGGGGAAATTCGTCTCATATATGTGATATATTTATATTTCAAAAAAAATGTTTAAGGTGTATATTTAATTTAAAACAAATTGAGAGTTGTAGAAATACCTTTATTAACAACAGCATTTTAACTTTGCCAGATTTATATATTTATGAAGTTTTAGTTTTTTATAAAAATTATAGTCACCTATTTTCTCAAGGTACGCCTGGTCACACCTATTCAACAAGAAATAAATCTATGTTATTAATAAAAAAATCTAACGAGAACTGATACTGTTTTTAAAGGGTTGCAAAACTTTGCTTTAAAAATTTTCAATAAATTGCCAGATTACTTAAAACAACTAGACATAAAAACATTCAGAAAAGAACTAAAGTATTATCTTGTGAATAGGTGTGATTACTCTGTTGATAATTTTTTTTGTTTAATGTTTAATCATTTATTAGTTATTAAAGGTGCATTTTTGGTTAATTATTGATTATTGTGGTTGTTATATGTATTTTTGAACCACTGATTATGTAATCTTTGAGTTGTGGTTTTCGGATTGTTTCTTATATTTTTTTTTTGTTGCTGTTGCAACTTTTTTCATGCAAAATATGACATTTATTCCACATTGTAATTACAATATTTGAACAATAAATAAATCTATCTATCTATCTATCTATCTATCTATCATTTGTTAACCTTTGACATTTTTGCATATCGCTTATTTGAAATTGTAACATGCGGTTCATAACAACAATTTGACTCGAAATACCAAGTGTGTGGTACCAAATCATTCGTAAAAAAATGATTTTTCCAAATATGCTAATGACCCACTCTCGCTCCCTTTGAAAAAAATGAGATATGATTAAAATACAATTTAGGCATCTTTTAACCGGCCAGGATAAAACACGAAAAACCTTAGACGATCAAATCAATTTTTCCAAGGCTTCTTGCTTAAAAATTAGAGTTTTTAAAACAGCCATGGAACTCTAGATTAAAATTTAAAATACGATTTTTTAAGCAAAACTGACAAAACATGACATATGATACATCATTCTATTCAGAGTTTCGTTTTCTATCGAATAAAGTAGAAATATACCGAGGGTGCTAGTTAAAAATCAAAAGTTGTAGTCATTTCCGGTAAAACAGGAACAAGTGACCAAAAACAATTGAATACGTGTTCCTTTAAATGGCACCCTCGGTATTTTTTACTTTATTCAATAGAAAATGACACTCTGAATAGAATATCATATCTTATCCCAACTTTTGACACTCTCACTTAAGAAATCGTAGTTTAAATTTGAATCTAGATTGCCAGGGCTGTGTTAAAAACACCATTTTTTATCAAGGAGCTTTGGAAAAATAGATTTGATTAAAAATTATAGGGGTGGGCCACTTTGAGACGCACCCGGTATAAAAAATCATTTGTATAAAATATATAGGGCGATAAGATATTTTTTTCTGCCAAGGATTATTTTAGGTTTAGCCTTAAATGATATTCATTTTTTTTTTAATTTACATTACAATGTTTCCAAAATTTATCAGTCCATGAATGTTGAAAATAAAATTAAAAAAACGCGTTGTTTCTTCTGATCTATTCTATTAAATTCAAAATCCTAGACAGGTGTACATTCCCTACCTATTTTCCTCATCTTTAACCACCGCTCCACTCTAAAGCCTCCATCTTTTCCATTCCTCCACAACTCCCGTCAAACTTTCCAGCATTCCGGATCGAAAAAGATTGTTCTTTTAGTTTAAAACAAGGAATCGGGACTCCGGGAAAAGGAAAATACCCGAAAAGGACGTGGGGGAAGCCCTCCCTTGAAACAGAAAAGGGACTTGGAAGAAGTTTGGATCGGCTGATACCGGTCCGCTTTTTTATTCCACTTTTATCAGTTTTGTTTTATCAGTCGTCGTTCTTCTCGGTCCCGAAAAAGGGTCTCCTCTCAGGTTTTTTATTTGTTTCTTAGGGTGCAAGGGCTTGAGAAGGTAAAGGGAAGTCTGATGACCCGTGCGTCTGAAGGAACGAAACGGTTGTTTGCGGGAAAAAAATCTAGATAGCTCGCGATTTTTTTTAATCGTTTGTAACGTTTCAAGAATATGTTACATTATTTTTCAATAAATATGGTGAAATATACAGGGTGTTTTAAAGTTAGTGTAAAAAAGCAACCCTTCAATTAACCTTGTACGAGCCCTAACAACTTGCCACGCCCTTTCTAATTTGAAGTTCAATAAAACACAAAGTTTACTTAAAGCAGAATGAGTTACATAGAGGCCACTAGCTTTTTAATTTTAACAGCCGGGTGGTCGGGGTTCAAAGATATTAATAAAAGGGCGCCACGAGATTATGCTCTATGAACTCGACATATAAGATGTTACTATTAAGTAGACTTCAACACTAACCTCGAACTGTTGAGTGCAACTACCATGAACTTCAAATATTCTATAACTATTTGTACTTAAGTGACTCTAACTTAACTATGAGACTAGACTGTAAATAATACTACTAAAAATATTTAAGCAATTTATTAAAATATTAAAAAAAGTTAAATATATATAAAAAAAAACGAATGAAATGTAAAGTGTAGTACGTTAAGAAATTATTTAAATCAAAAGGTTGGAAAAGAAAATAGAATTTTAAATTAAATGTAATAACTAAACCTACGACGTCAAACCCCCTTATCTAACTTAATACTAGATACAATCAGGGTGGTTTATACCCATAAATCAAATCTAAAATTATACAAATATCTAAACAGTCTTACTCTACTCGATGTGATATACTTGAAAACTTCCTCCGGCTGAGCTACGGCGTATAGCTACAGGGTTGCTAAGGCGGTGTACAGCAGCTCGGTGTACTGTCACTGGAGCCCACGGATGTCAGCAGAGGTACAGGTGAAAGGTAGGTGTTGAGATTTCAAATGGTGAACATAAAAACCCTAAATAATATTGGTTGTCTTAGAAAAGAGCCTCGATTATAGAACAAAGACTAGCACAACATGTAGGAGTTAATAAAGGTAATAAAGATGGACTAATTAAATCTGAACTTTACCTCAACGAGGGTTTATGATGTCCAACGGGTAACTCTATACACGGGCAACAGGAACGGATGGAATTCTGGACTGTTCTGTGCTGTACGGTCTGGATCTGTCTTCTTGCTCTACAATTACGAACAACAAATAAGATTTAAGAAAGATAACACTCAACTAATCTTTCTACACCACGTGGGCGTGGAAAAGTCGAAAACCAGTCAACAATACGAATAAAAATCAGTTGAGCATTGACTTAGACTAGGCAGAAGAATTATAGCATACCTTGGAACTGTTCGGGGACTTTTTGGGCACGTGGAATCGGAATATCGGTCGGAAAAATTTAGCTATTTAATCCCTTACGGAAATTGGTCGGTGGTCCATGTAAACTCAACAAAATCCAACCACATCTCTGACCAAATGTGTTCCGGAAGACTTAATCCTTCACTAGGAAGACCTGCTAATCACCAACAGGGAATGCTTCACGGAACGGCAGCCAGTTCTTCACGACGATATTCTGACGGTGGATACACAAGAAGTGATGCAAGGATTCGATTTCCTTCACAAAATCAGATTTCTACCGGAAATCTCCCTCCAGGATATAGATAGAGAACTATATATCTTGACTAGTCCAACTCACAAAAAGGCATAAATAAAAAACGATGTTCTAGATTATTTTCACAGCCATCTTCGATATCCGGTCAATGAACGAACTAAACTCACAAATTCCCACAATTAAATGAACGAATTGCACACTGCGATCCACATCAAAAATAACCAATTTAACTACGAAATTTTATCTGATAATTATAAAATTTCAATAACCAAAACAAAGGATAAATAAATCCAAAAACATCTGATTTGATCTGACAGTGACAAGGGACAAGTGATGACCAAAGATTCAGAGAGATGGACAAAAATTCTAATGCTGGGCGGTATCCAGTGACAATATTCTGTGGCTCTATAGCGCGGTGTATATCGGGTTGCATAATGGTAAAATACTAAATACAATAATATTTAACAATAAAATTATGTAAACATGATGCAAAAATAACAGTTATTTGCGATAATGTATGAGCTAGCACACAGAGGTCGTTGCGAGGAAATTTGACTGTTACAAACTAAATGTTCGGACAAACAAAAATGTTTATTTTCATAAACTGAATTTTTTACATTTAAGAAATGCATTAAAAATATAGTAAAATCTAACATTTATAATGAGTATTTAAATAGTCTAGTTTCTATAAACATTAAAATAAACTGTAGACCAATAAATAAACAAAAATATTGCACAATATCGTGACAACTAAATGTTCGGACACTTTAAAAAATAACTGTTCTAATATGGCGTTACATCGGCATGAACTTTTGCAACCACTGCATGCCTGTTTGGCATTGTTTTTATTAATGATTTATATATGCCAGAGTAAAAATTTTGCCATAATTCACTTAATATTATCGTCAAATGGGCAACGGTTTCTTGGGGATCGTGGCACAATTTTTGTTTTGTTTTATGCCACATGTCTCGATAACATTACGGTCCGGACTGTGCGAAGGCCATGAGGGGACCTTGATGTTCATGTCCCTAAACCATTTTTTAGTAGTTTTAGCCATATGGCATGTCCATCCTGTTGAAATATAAAATTCATTTCCTGGTAAAGGTCTCTCGTACTTGGCACAAAACTGTTTTTCAAAATTTCTTGATATTTTGACACATTAGTTGTGCCTTTCTACCACCTCATACCTTCCTAGACCCATTGCGGGCATAAACTCTAAAAGCAAAATGTCTTTAGGAAATTTCACTGTCCATCTTTCATAAAGATCATGCATGCGTGCAGATGTAATCCTTGAACTTGCAGTTTTCGATTAGAATTAACAGCGTCGGATTGGAACTTCTGGTGTTAAAAACTACAAAAATGACATTAAGGTAAAAACATTAATTATTTCCCCATCCGACGCTAATAATTCCAATCACAAATGGCAAGTGCACGGGTTACATGTGCACATGAGCCACCTTAATATCGATATAATAAATATAATCGAACACCGCTAGAGTGTCTCTTATTTGATAAAGATTGCGTCAAAAGAGGACAATGAAATTTCCTAAAGCCATTATGATTTGAAGGTGTATGTCCAAAATAGGCCCAGAAAAGTATGAGGTGGTAGAAGGCATAATTGATGCGTCAAAAAATCAAAAAAATTTGAAAAATATTCTTGTGTCAAGTGGGAAGGATAAAGGTCCTTGTAACCAATTGTTCTGGTAAAGACCAGGACAATAATTTTATATTTCAACAGGATGGCGGGCATGCCATACAGCTAAAACTACTAAAAAATGGTTTAGGGACATGAACATCAAGTTTCCCTCATGGCCTTCGCACAGTCCGGACCTTAATGTTATCGAGACATGTGGCATAAAACAAAACAAAAATTGTGCCACGATCCCCAAGAAACAGTTGTCAATTTGACGATTATATTAAGTGAATTATGGCAAAATTTTTATTCTGGCGTATGTCAAGCATTAATAAAAACAATGCCAAACAGGCTTGCAGTGGTTACAAAAATTCATGCCGATGTAACGCCATATTAGAACAGTTATTTTTTAAAGTGCCCGAACATTTAGTTGTCACGATCTTTTTGTTTATTTATTGGCCTACAGTTTATTTTAATGTTTATAGAAACTAAACTATTTAAATACTCATTAGAAATGTTAGATTTTAATATATTTTAAAAGTATTTCTTAATGTAAATAATTCCATAGTTAATTTAAAAAATATTAGAATTAGACCTATACTCTGTTTTTTTTCTCAGGTAAGATTTCGACAGATGATGACAGAAGAAAAGCAGATGACGTCCCATACCAATCTATTTATTTTACTAAAAAAAGTTTCTAATAATTTTTAAGTTAACTATGGATGGGTTTAAATATAAATTCGTGATGCGTCGTCACTTGTTGTTTTTAACCAGTTTTATTGGTTTATTTCAAAAATGACAGATCGTATTTCAATTTTATTGGTTTGACGGAACGATGAACGACAAACGGACGCCGATGCGTATGAACTCGCCTTTAGATTTTTGACGTTTGTCAAAGTCTTGCCAAATTATAGGTTATAATTTTGTGACAACATTTGTCAAATACCCTGCATTTTGGAAGATGATGCATTTTGATTCGTGTTATTGTGAGTGTTTTGTGTCTTTTGAAGTCAAGGGGAGGAAAAATCGAGTGAAAATTAACTGTAGAACCCAGAGCACAGTTTATGGTTAATACTCGATGCCCAGGCAGAAAGTCTTATACAGATACACCCCAATAAAGTTACTATCAATAAGGGCCATACTAAACACATACTAAAAACTGGAGTAGCTGTAAAATATCGACTTCACACGATAGGTAAATAATGGATTCTAGTACTGCAGAAAAATAATGTCAAAAGGTACTGGTTTAAAAAAATTAAGTTAATTAATCAACCTGTGAGGTATAAAATTTGGTAAGTGTTATTATTAATAAAATAGTTTGTTTTATTTATTCCTGCGGAATATTACAAATTTGTATTTGTACATAAGTTATATTGATAAATATAATCATTAATGATTGGAAGTTTCATAAAGCTTGAAAGTAAGAAATAGTTCTTTTTTATATTTTTTGGTATGTGGTGGCTTGTTTTTGTTTGTTTTGTATTAACACATACCGTTTTTTATTAAATAAAATAACTCGATTACATTTTTTCAGTTTTATACAGTTTTTTTCACAATATTTTTAAGTTACTTGTCAGTCAAATTTTAAATACATATATTAATTTCCTGCTATGCGTTCCAGTTGTACCAACTTATTTCTTTGTAAAATAAGGTAAACTACTTTGAAATTAAAATGACAGACACATCTATCACTGTCAAGGATCTTCTCGTTGGACAGACTATACAATCACTGTATTTTCAACCGTCTGCGATATGAATTGTCAACGAAAGGACTTTGACTGACGTGACTGACATCCCTCCAGTTAAATGGAGGAAAGAAGCTCCAATTCTCACGCGTAAAAACTGGAAATTGGAGGGTGTGGAGGGAGGGGAAGCACAGACTTCGCTCGTTTATCGCAATTACCTTCGTTATTTCGGCCCCATCTGGCGGGAAAGAAGTGAAACTTTCGAGCGGACGTGCCGATAGGGCGGTAATTAGACAAAATGACCCGTGTATGGACCTCGTTTAGGGCCTGGCTGATTGGAAAAAGGGGAAGAAGTCGCAAAAAAGCCCCAGAAACTGTTCTATCTCAGATAAATTACTGTAGATTTTTGTCAGGGAAGCACGTTTATTTTGTGATTATTTCTGACAAAGTCGCACATCTAAGGTAAATTTGGTTATTGCCATGGATGTATATTTGATATCAACTAAACTGTTAGTTGCGGGAAACGACTTTTTTGTTGATGTTTAATCATGAACAATTTTGAATTTTAAAATTTTGATCATCTCACACACAGGTTAAAGGTCTAGTATTTAATACAATGACTAAAGAATCCAAAGACAAATAACACGCGAGAGCAAATTGTGGCGATGTCACCAAACAGTGCCGTGGCGCATATTTTTCTTAACCTAGCTGTTTAAAGCAATATTTATATTTTTTGATAATGGGGTCTTTCACAAAAAATAAAATATTTCCAATTCAAGGACAAAATCTGAAATAGAAGACTATTTTCAGTATATTTATCCAAAAAAAAATAGTTCCATGACATTGAATAATTTTTTTATAGGCCCTCAAAATTGCTTTAATTTGAAATAATTTTAAAATGCCAATTAATGACGTATGAAAAATACGCCCAATCACATTTCAGAACCGTGCTCGTGCACCAGCCAACAACTGGCAACATGGCGATTTGATTTGACCAGCACCACCTCAACTCAAGGCCAATCAACATGATATGGGCAAGGCAAATATGGCGGCGAAGGCAGCGCATTATTAAATTGTTTACCTTTAACGTGAAAAGCCGGTAGTGGTTTCTCGTTCCGATTGCATACCAGAAATAATTAATTATCTCTAGTTTGTTGTGCTTCTGCAACACGTTTGTTTAATTCTCAGTGTTCAGTGCATGGTGTGATCAGAAAATTGTGATAAAATAACAGTTTAATAAAAATCCAAACCAGACATTCCACATAGGGAACTTGAATCTTTTGTGCTTGTCGTACTCCTCTATTATTAATTATTTTAAGGTAAGAACTAGAAGTATTTATCAAGATGATACACCTAGATGAGCCTTCGCCGCCAGTCTGCATAGTACTTTATAATGATTACTTAACAATAATCAAAAGATAGGTATTAAAGGGTTAATATTTTATTGTAGAATGCCTTTTACATGCTCTGTTCCAAATTGTCACGGGAATTATAGAGGGGATCCCAAGGTTTCTGTGCCTCTAAATATATATATTTCTCTACCTATATCCTGGAGGGAGATTTCTGGTTGAAATCTGATTTTGTGAAGGAAATCGAACCCTTGCATCACTCCTTGTGTTATTTCCCGACCGAAAAACATCGGGTGAAGAACTGGCTGCCTGTTTCGTCAGGCATTCCCTGTTGGTAATTAGCAGGTCTTCTTAGAGAAGGACTAAGTCTTCCGAAACACATTTGGTCAGAGACGTGGTTGGATTTTGTTGAATTTGTTGGACCACCGATCAAATTTCCGTCAAGGATTAAATAGCCGAATTTTCACCCGTTATTCCGATTGCACGTGCCCAAGTCCCCGAGAGTTCCAAGGTAATTCTTCTGCCTATTCTAAGTCAATGCTCAACTGATTTTTATTCGTATTGTTGACTGGTTTTCGACATTTCCACGCCCACGTGGTGTAGAAAGATTAGTTGAGTGTTATCTTTCTTAAATCTTATTTGGTTGTTCGTAATTGTAGAGCAAGAAGACCGATCCAGACCGTAGCACAGAACAGTCCAGAATTCCATCCGTTCCTGTTGTCCGTGTAGAGGTACCCGTTTGACATCATAAACCCTCGTTGAGGTAAAGTTCAGATTTGATTAGTCCTTCTTTATTACCTTTATTAACTCCTACACGTTGTGCTAGACCTTGTTCTATAATTGAGGCTCTTTTCTAAGACAACCAATATTATTTAGGATTTTTATGTTCACCATTTGAAATCTCAACACTTACCTTTCACCTGTACCTCTGCTGACATCCGTGGGCTCCAGTGACAGTACACCGAGCTGCTGTACACCGCCGGCGCCGTAGCAGCCTTGTAGCTATACGCCATAGCTCAGCCGGAGGAAGTTTCGAGTAGTTTCAAGACATTAAAGTAAGACTGTTTAGATAAGATTATATTTAGTTTGATATTTGTAATCCACCCAGGATATTGTACTTGGTTTTAAGTAAGGGGGATTATGACTTTACATCTATCATCACTTTACATCTATTTTCATTTACCTTCAATTTCATTTCTTTATATAACTTTTGAATACTTTAATACATTGCTTAATCATTTTTATTAGTATTATTTACAGTCTAGTCTCATAGTTAAGTTAGAGTCACTTAAGTTCAAATAATTATAGTAAGATTTGAAGTTCATGGTAGTTGCACTCAACAGTTCGAGGTTAGTGTTGAAGTCTACTTAATAGTAACATCTTATATGCCGAGTTCATAGAGTATAATCTCGTAGTAAACTTTGTGTTTTATTGAACTTCGAATTAGAAAAGGACGCGGAGAGGAGGTGAGTTTTTTTTATGTTAATAATAACTGTTTATATATTTATAAATTAATTTATTATTTCTGTTTTCTAAAATATTTTGAATAAACGAAAATATGTAAAAGTGGGCAACGCTGTGCCGGTCCAGCGTATAATCACGTGACTAAAAGTATAATTATTGGTATGAACTATACCGGGCGCGTCTCAAAAGTGGCTCACCCCTATAATTTTTTTTGATTTTTTTCAGATAAAAAAACGAGATTTGGTTTGTTAGTGAAAAAATAAAAAGTTATGCACTCGGTATGTTGCGGTTAAGGTCCGAAATAAGGTTAGTCTCAATATTAGCCGTTAATCTCGAGAATCACATAAAACAAAACAACCAAACCCAAACAATAACTTGTTATCATTAACTCATATTATCTAATTTCGGACTTCAACCATACACTATATTTAATAAAATAGATAAATAAATAAGTGTGTAATAATATAAACAAGTCTCGAATGCATACAAGTCAGCTTAGAAGAATAGTAAAGTAAAACAAATAAAATATTAAAAAAGAAAGTTTATTAAAAAGTAAAAAAGATACTTTACGAAACTAAACAATATTCTTTGGAATTATTATTTTGTCAGATTCCGCAGCTTCCAGTTGTTTTTGGATTTCGAGTCCAGACAGACTATTGCAGTAATTCGTTGTACAATAATAACAGTTAAATGTGGACAGATCAGGATAGTAGGCTACTAAAGTTTTGTAGATATTGTTGCAGGTATCTCCAGACAGATCACAGCCTCTTGATGTCACAAAAACTTTTTCTGTTGAATAGAAATCAAAATTTTCTTAATTTGATAAATATCTTCTAAATATTTTATTACTAAAAATTTATAATGAAACTTTTATTCATTTAAACAAAATAAAATTATTGCGCTTTTGATTGACATAAAATTACCTAGAAAATGAATTTCACTCAGAGGAAGTCGAGTAAGAATAAAAAACATGCAACTGTATACGAGTAAAAATCTTAGATATCTGTGTTATGTGCTCATGAGTATCAAAATAAATCCCTTAAGAGTCCATTTCACTAGACCGAAAAAGTAGCGAAATAAGCGTTCGGCATTTAACGTTTTATGTAAAACTGGCTAGGTATTTTTACACAAATAAAGAAGGAAATTAAAGATAAAGGATTATACTATATCCGTATTTTAGCACATTTTTAGGCAACTTCTTTATTTTTAAGATTTTGATGGTCATACATCAACAAGATATTCCTTATGTTTGGACTAAATTTTCTCTTAAATAAAGACATAATTTAAAATTCCGTTAGAATATGGAAATAGATTGAAGTTTTTTGATTACAGTGATATATAATTTATATGGTTTTGTAACAAATTGCTCTATGGCAAATGCTGAAGCTCTGCAAACCTTAATCAAAGCACTTGTGTTTGTAATTTTGGATGTGGCCTAACATGACAGGATCGGGCTAAGCCTTAGGCAGATTTCTGAAATATATATTTCTTTCGGCCACACACCCGACCCCTGAGAGCGACCCGAACAGTACAGCGCTAGCGTAATAGACTCTTAAAAGAAATGCTGAATGACTATAAATACATAAAATGATATTATAGATACTTGCCTTTGCAGAAAAAAAAATTGGAAAGGAAAAATTCAAAACCAAAAATTAATTTGACATAATTAATAATTGTTTACTTACGTGTTACATAAGAGACCCTTGTACAAACGTAGTTGTTAGCACATGTAGTAATGTTGACTGTGGCAGACATTGGATCTATACATGCTAACTTATTGGCATCGTTGTAGGAATTACAAAGATAACAGCCAATTGAACCAAAAACACCTGAAACATTAATATTAATTTAAAAAAAATGTAAAAAAAATGTTTGAAATATAATTGAAGAAAAATTGAGACATATTTGTCTTCTAATAGCTTCAGTCTATTTATCTATTATCTTATCTATTTAAATCTCTTATGAAAGATTATGGCCTATATATTGGCCAGTGACATCAAAGATTCTTAAAAAGATTATCATTTTTTCAAAGTTACCTTGTATTTTAAGAATTTAGTATGCAATCCTTGGAAAAGGTAAATAAATGAAACTAAGATCATTTATGATAAAGTGAAATAAACTAAACGACCATGAAATACATGCCTTATTCTATGATAGGAATTTATATCAAAATTTCAAATTAAAATAGTATTTAAAAATTATTTTTTCTAATATCACTTTATATATGTATGAAAGTCTTACCAGTTGATGTAGTTGCAAGCACTACAAAAGCTACCAGCACTAAATTCTTGATCATTTTGAAAATAAATTATTTGTTTCTTCTGCTATAGATTTAAGAAAACTATGTCCTAAATCTGATTTTGTCTCTCAATTTATACTTGATTCTAATCCATAAAAACGTCGATATCAAACACTTAATCTCAAATGATGTTTCTTGACTCTGATAAACTAAATGTATACACGTTTGTTCTTGGTACTGTTGACAAATCCTCTCAGACATAAACAAAAATTGAAGTTGTTTATAAAATTATTTCTAATCTTACCTAGTAATAGACTAAAAACATTGGTTATATTTTTTTCATATTGCACACGTGAGGATCGAGCAATACAGATAATATATTTTCACACTGATTAGAAATTACTTATAATTAAAAATATTGAACACATATACCTGGGCATACAAGGCCTAGGATCTTAATCTGAACATCGATAAAACTAAAGACTAAGTGCACTCCCCCGGAAAATCATAGCAATGCTATAAAAATCGGAGAACTATTGGAATATGTAGAGGAATTCAATTACCTCGGCAGTTTGATTTGGGAAAAGGCCAACATCGACTCTGAAATTCAGCACAGGATTAGCAGCGCCTCAAGGGCATTCTGGAAATTAAAAGACAGACAGACATTTTTACAATCATGACTTCACAGGAGCCATGAGAACCTGTCCATCAGCAGCAATGGAGGTCATTCTAGATCTAACACCACTGCACATTGTCATTGGTAGATATGCCAATGCGACAATGATTAGAATGGTCACTAACGGAATTAGTACTGGGAGAATTGTCAGATCACGGGCTAGGAACACCCTCAAAAAGGAAATACCACTCCTGCAACTCCCAGTGGACGATATGCCAAGAACGTACAACTTTGACAAACATGTCAATGTAGTATTGAGCAATAAGAAGGATTGGAAGACCGAAACGCTTGCCCAGCAGTTAAAAGACCATACCATAACTTGGTATACTGATGCTTCCAAATCCAATACGGGAACAGGGATCGGAGTGTTTGGGCCGAGAGCTAATTACTCCGAACCAATGGGCCCTAGTATCCTACAGGCAGAAATCTACGCTATCGAGAGATGCGTACAACTTATCTTAGATAGGAACTATCGGACACAAGAAATAGCCATCTTATCTGATAGTCAAGCAGCGTTAAAGGCGATCAACTCAGTATCAATCGATTCGAAATTGGTCAAAGAATGCTTAGAGAAGCTGAATAAATTAGGCAAAGAAAACAAAGTCCTCCTACACTGGGTGCCTGCTCACCAAGGGATAGAAGGCAATGAAAAAGCAAATAATCTAGCTAGGAAAGGAGCGAACACTCCACTAACTGGACCAAAACCGTTCTGCTTTCCAAGTGGTAACCAACTCAAGGCGGAACTCAAGAACTTGGAAGATTCCATCCGCAACCTGGAATGGAAATCTTGCAATGGCCTAAGACACTCGAAGAAGTTTCTGAGGGCTTATGATCAAGAAAAATCACAGATCTTCCTGGGGTTTTTAACAGGACACTGTCTCCTCAATGAACACCTCAGTAGATTGAAACTAAGAAGAAACGGCGAATGCAGATTCTGTGGGGAAGATGGGGAAACACCAGTACACCTCATCACTGAGTGCGCCGAGACGACAACCATTCGTGCCATGAATTTTGGTACGACTGATATTGGAGATGGAGAACTACCCTCTATAAAACCGTCCCAGATACTGGCTTTTGTCAAAGCCCTGGGACTGTATGATGAGTTATGATTCAAGAAAGGGGGACACAATGGATCTGTAAGGTCGAAGTGATTAATCCCTCTCCCACTCATTCTAAATTCTAAATTCTACAATCATGACTTGAGCACAAAAACGAAACCGAGCAATAATAATCCCCGGCATGTTATATGGAAGCGAAACCTGGGTGCCGTACCGCCGACCCATGAACGCATTAAACAAGTTGCAACAGAGACACCTTAGACAACTCTTAAGAATCAAATGGTTCCGCCAAGTCTCAAACGTATCGGTCCTTGAAAAAGCTAGCTACGAGAGCCTTGAAGTCATGATTACTAAATCCTGCTAAAGATGGGCTGATCACGTATCCAGGATGCAAAAAAAAAGTCTACCGGTAAGAGGAAACCGGGTGGACAACTCAAAACGTAGAAGGATATTTTCCACAAAAACTTAAAGGAGATAAGAATGCAGTAGGGGGGAATTGTAAACACAGTTAACAGCGACAGGCAAAAAGTAAAGAGGCAACAAAGCAATGAGATTTTTGAATGTCCGGAGTGCGGAAGAGAGTTAACATCAGGTATCGGGCTTTTTAGTCACAGAAAACTCATGAAAGGAAACGCTTTGCGTAAAACTGCGTCTTCTGATGCGTGTCAAATACCCGTCAGCGAGTAATGGCAGTAGTAATAGTAGTAATAGCCAAATAGTATTTTATTTAAATGTCTATGAAAAAAGTCTTTTTCAAAATAAAAACAGAAGATCATGACACAATTCCATTGTAACTGACTGTTTTAATACTCTCGTGACCTACTTTAAGGTTTTCATTCGAACATTTAATTTATTGATGTGATAATGGACGAGTGTAATGGATTTATACATTAGTTATATTTTAAGTTACAATTTGACTTTCATAGGTAAGAATCTGTTGAAATTTTAAATGAGTCGATATAGCATTATAGCATTTTAAAAACATTTGGAGATAGAGATTATGCGTTAAAGGTATGTCTTGTATTTATTCATAGAATAAAACAATATCTATCTATCTTGTAAGGTCAAAACTATCTAGTGATTTAGCATTAGGTATTTTAAAGTGAAAAATATCGTATGATCGAAAAAAAGGCGTCAATGACGATTGGGGAATGATAATCGATGACGATTTTGGCTAGGTAAATATCTAAAATCACTTTTACTCAATCACTTTACTTCACTAAAGGTGGCTAAACACACTACTGCAAGCTTAACAAGCATGCATGAACAATATTTTTGTACAAGCCATGCATAATTTAACTTCACCGCCACACGGTACATGCATGCTTAAACAAGTTTTTGATGCCGCGAAAAAGAAGGAAACCCGAAGAAAAAGAAGAAGGAATCCTGAAGGCATTTATCTTTTTAATAACGGCATCCTTATCGGCTTGGCTGTCAATTAATCTATACTTATCTTTTACTTTATTAAGTAAATTTTTGTATGCTGCATCCTTCTTCACCCTATCATGATATTCTGGTGATTTAATTCGCCAAACAAACGGCTGATTTTCGTATGCGCGAATAAAATCTTCCAATAATCCTCGATTGCTCCTTTACAGATCGCTAGACATTTACGATCACGGACTGAACTAATTGTCTGTACAAGCTGAATATATGTGGTACACACGTACCGTTTCGCTTGCGCAAGTATGGCTTGTCCAAGCTTGCATGATTCAAATTCAATCAATCATCAAGCGGCTTGCACAATTAAAATGCTTGCTCAAATTTTCCCTACAGACGCTACAGTTTGCTTGTACAAAAAGATTGTTCATGCATGCTTGTCAAGCTTGCATTAGTGTGTGTAGCCACCTTAAAAATAAATTACAACCTTGTCAAAGCCACCTGGCAGTAAGAGCCAGGTACCAAGGAAATAAAGATATTCTTATTTCCATTATGATTATTGTTAGTTCCCAGTAGCTAATACGCAGAAAAAAAATCGTAGGTGTTTGGGAAGGCTCGAAAGAACGCAATAAAATTATGTTTTTTGCTGTAAAAAAAATTGCTTTCTTTCAAACCTTCTCAAACACCCACGGTTCTTATTTCAGTTGATGCAAAAGCCACCAACACTAAATTCTTGATCATTTTGAAAATAGATTATTTGTTTCTTCTGCTATAGATTTGAGAAAACTATGTCCTAAATCTGATTTTGTCTCTCAATTTATACTTGATTCTAATCCATGAAAATATCGATATCAAGCACTTAATCTAAAATGATGTTTCTTGACTCTGATAAACTAAATGTACACACGTTTGTTCTTGGTACTGTTGATAAATCCTCATTCAGACATAAACAAAATTGAAGTTGTTTATAAAATTATTTCTAATAATAATAATCTTACCTAGTAACACTTACTAGTAACCTACAAACATTGGTTATATTTTTTTTTATATGGGACACGTGAGGTCGTTATTGGTCGTCACTGTATTTTCCCAATTCATACTCTACATACCGACTGCGTCTCAAAAGTGGCTCACTCCTACAACTTTTTTATTTTTTCGGATAAAAAAGGGAGATTTGGTATGTTAGTATATTATGACATAACGTAGGATTGATTGACGTTCATTCAATTGTTTTTGGTCACTTCCTGTTTCACCGGAGATAACTAAAATTTTTAATTTTTAAATGACACCCCCGGTATATTTTACATTATTCGATAGAAAATGACACTCTGAATAGAATGACATATCATATGTCAATTTTTGACATCTTCGCATATGGTGTTTATTTGAAATTGGAACATGCGGTTCATAACGACAATTTGACTCGAAATACCAAGTGTGTGATACCAAATTATTCGTAAAACGATGCTTTTTAGTTCCATTTGAAAAAATTGAGGTATGATTAAAAATACGATTTGGCATCTTTAACCCGGCCAGGACAGCACACGAAAATCATTAGATGATCAAATCTATTTTTCCAAGGCTCCTTAATTAAAAATTAGTGTTTTTAACACATGCATGGTACCTACTCTAGATAAAATTTAAAATACGATTTTTTTAAGCAAAAATATCCAAAGTTGACATATGATATGTCATTCTATTCAGAATGTAATTTTCTATCATTTTAATTTTCTATCTATCTATAAAGTAAAAATATACCGACGGTGCCATTTAAAAATCAATAGTTGTAGTCATTTCCGGTGAAACAGGAAGTGACCAAAAACAATCGAATACCGTCAATTACAACCTAATTTATGTCATATCCTAAAAATACCAAATCTCGTTTTCTTATCTGAAAAAATAAAAAAGTTATACGGGTGAGCCACTTTTGAGACGCACCCTGTACATGTAAAATGTGTTAAAACGGTTGTCCGAAATATCGACATGTCCCGATTATATTTATTTACCAATGCGCCCTTTTTCCCCTAAAAAAAATCACGCCAAAACGAAAAACCAAATCGTTGTCGCCGGTCAAAAGCTCCCAAACCAAACATCGTTAGGCAAATCAAATTTAAACGAAAACAATTTCGTTCTCCCTGTGCTCCCCTTCCCTCCAAACCCTTGCCCACGGTTGGACAGGAGCCCTGGACGCTGGCACGCAATCAGGAAGGGCAAATAATAATGCAATTGTTAACGTAATTTCTATGAATTTGCCTATTGAGAGCGAGAGAGAGAACGGGAGAGGTTTTGTCCTGCCGACCGGCATAATACGAAAGATCCACATAATCCTGTTCGATTGTCCAGAGGGATTTGCTTTGGGCCAGGTCTGTCCACCGGGGTCAGTCGATGCAGCGATTGTCCACGATTTTGTCTGGATAGATCATTTAGTCGAGTAGATTTTGTTTGTTTGATGGATGCACGACTGAAAGAAGTCACCATTTGTTTATTTACTTCAACAATTGATTTGTCGTTGTGCTTATGATTAGTAGAACTGGTTCTATTTCAAACGCGTCTCTCGACGGGGAACACAGCCGCTGACATTCAGCGTAGAATTTCGCTGACCCTTGATTTATGACATTTTACGATATTTCCTAAACGGCAAAAAGCAGCAAAAAGAACAAGAAACAGCAACTGTCTCATGCGCTCTCTGTCTACTATAAAAATTTGAGAGAAATATAAATAAATCGCCTTCGTCAAATCGGTCTATAATCGATCTTTAGTCTTTAGAATAAAACTTATTTTGAAAAAAGAATTATTACTAGCTGATCATTTAATAATTGAAAATATATTATTTGACAATACAGTATTAAACATTAAATTTCTAAAAAATAACAGTTTATAAATAATTTTACCTAATACTAAACAAAACAACTTAAAACAACAGAAACTGGCAATTCGACCAAGTCACCTTTTACGTATATTTTTAATGGTATGGTACAAATAAAATTACTGAAGGTGTAAATATTGGTAAATACCATACAATAAAAAAAAACGACGTCAGGGGTGACGTGGAGATGAAGATGCTGTTATTTTATAAACTTACTAGCGTGTACCAGCGACTTCGTTCGCGTCGAATTAATCATTTGTAATGGTGACGATAAAGCAAAGCAAGAATTTCCATGAACATACAAAATGGATAAAATTTTCTCAGTTTTATGTCAGCATGAGAAAAAACAATATGGCGATATTATTATATAACTTGGTAATATATGAGGGGTAGTTTCATCTCGTTGGAATATGACTTTCGAAAAATCCGTTTGCCAAAAATAAGCTTTTTACGTCAAGCAGTTTAAGCAGAATCGTCGTTAAGAAGTTACCCAACTTTTTGGAACACACTGTATGATTTTTTAAAAACAACATACAATTGTAAAAAAAATAAATTATGCTTGTCCAAGCTTTTTTCCGAAATACTAACCGTTTTTCAAATAACAAATATTGTAATATTTGAGGGGCGTTTTCACCCTCTTGGAATTTGAGATTCGAGAAACCCCACCTTATCGAACCTCTACACCTCACAGTGAATCCGTTTGCCAAAAATCAGCTTTAAACGTCAAGCAGTTTAAGCAGAATCGTGATTACTCAATGGTCATATTTTATGAAACACCCTGTATAAGTTTATAAAAAATCTTAAAATATGTAAAACAACAAAATAAAATATACGTGTTTAAATATTTTTCCGAAAAACTCACCGGTTTTTAAATAAAAAATATTTAATTATTTGAGGGATAGTTTCACCCCCTTAGAATTCGAGTTTCGAAAAATCCTTTCTTTTCGAACCTCTACACCCTAAAGTCAATCCGTTTTCCAAAAATCAGCTTTTTACGTCAAACGCTTTAAGCAGGATCGTGATTAATCAATGACCAGATTTTTCGCAACACCCTGTATACCTTTTTAAAAATTTTAAAATATGTAAAAAAAAACAAAATATACGTGTTTAAGCGTTTTGTCGGAAAATTGACCGTTTTTTAAATAAAAAATATTGTAATATTTGAGGGGCGGTTTCACCCTCTTGGAACTGGAATTACGAAAAATCCCTTCTTATCGAACCTCTACACCCTAGAATCAACCTGTATGACAAAATTGAGCTTCTTACGTTGAGTGGTTTGAGCAGGATCGTGATTAATCAGTATGTCAGTCACTTAAGAATTTTATATATTAGTATAGATAGGAGACTCTTCTAAGAATTATCTAATATTTTTTGTTTCCAAAAATATAAATTTTCCAAAATACTGAATTAAATAAACAACCAGATGGTTATTCTATGAATTAGTAACTTTAATTAATCATCTTATTTTTTTACTAACAAATCAGATATCAGTTTATTAATTCATTTATCAATATTTAAATAATTATTATTAGATAAAGACACTCATAATTATTACTTATCATAATGATAGTATGTGTATCGAAAATCAGACTACAGACTTTTAAGTACCTCTAAAAGTGTTCTTAGAAAATACAGGACATAAGGAAGCACTTCACACATTTTATAATTAATTTGTCTTATTTCCCATACAGCCACGGTACGTACTATGTACGTACCTGGTACGTAATGTTGGGACGAACGTCAGGTCCCTGGTACGTACAGACGTACTATGTACGTACTAGGGACGTACATTTTCCAACGCTATGTACGTGCCCGGTACGTCCCTGGGATGTGGTAAAGTACGTACTATGTACGTCGTATGTACGTACATTCCAGGCACGTACATTTTATGTTTTGTTCCGGACCAAAACTGGATGTAAAATGATCGAAAGTACGTACAATGTACGTACTATGGACATACAATGTACGTACTATGGACGTACATTTGTCAACGACGTATACGACCTAGGAATTTAATTTTTAATGTTTGTAAATTTATTAATAATTAATTGGTAAATTTATTTTTATTTTTTTTGCAGTTAATCTCTGCAATAAACATTTTTTTTATATATTTTACATGTAAAAAAATGTATAAAGTATTGTTATCAAATATGTAAAATAATTGTAAACTATAAAAAAAAAATTCTAGTGATAAAAAATCTATATGTATACAGTACGTCTGTCCGTTCTGTAGCTACGGGGTATCCGTGAGAGGGGAAACGATATTCTCTCGATGTTTTTCGTAAAAAATTGGACGACGCGTCCCATCAATAAAAATTCGACAAATTTGCAAGTAGCCAATAAAATGAGTGGGCGGAGCGATTAGCGGTGACGTACTCGTCAAGTCGACGTATAAAATATATTTCTGTTTATTTAAATGTTTTTTGTCCGCATTCCTTTCATAGACACAGATCCAGCAGACGTACTGTAGTTGTTATATAAAACTTAAATTTACCTGCCAAGATTTGCTGGTGCTAGACAAACTTGTGGTGGGCTACTTGATACTACATATATTTTTTTAAATATTCTTTCAAAAAATTTGCTAATTTAGGTGTATAATAATAGTCCCGGTGAGTAATAAATAAAAATTTAAAATTAAATAAAATAACACAAATCTTCTAGAATTGTTTATTTTTTGTGGAAAATTAAAATATTCTTATGATTGAAGGTAACAAGTATTAAAAATTACATTATTCATTGAATCCGTACGCAAGTGTGAAGGGGAATGGCTAGATTCATTATTATACCGTATGGTCGAAAAAAACGACGTCCAGTTGGCTTGTAAATGACGATCGACGACATTCCCCATATAATTTTACATATAAAATGACAGCGATCTTCATTTCATAGCTAGCGATCTTCATTTCATAGCTATCGCCGTCTTTTTTCGATGTCGTTTTGTATAGTTTTTATGTCATTTTATATGTAGAATTATATGGGGAATATCATCGATCGTAATTTACAAGCCAACTGGACGTCGGTTTTTTTCGATTATACGGTATAATAATGAATCTAGTCAATTCCCTTCACACTTGCTTACGGGTTCAATGAATAATGCAATTTTTAATATTCATTTGTGAAACTGTCATTTCCAAACAAACAAGACGCCGTTTTTTTCGATCATACAGTATATATGTATATACACGTTTAAAACATATGTTATTACATTATTTTTTATTTAGTTATACATTATACACACGTTAATAAATAAATAATTGTCTTGATAATCAGTCCACTGTGACTGTTAAATAAATTTTGCATTATCGACTTAGATATTCTAATATTATAAAGGTGAGACTATAAAATACAAAATTGTATATGCATTACTCAAAAATGAACGATATATTAGTTTACGTTTTAATAAATATTTTGTACCGTCTAGGTACAAGCTAATTTCTGATGCTACGCCATTGGAGAATCTCGCGTGGTGACAACTTGTCTCACTTTCAGCTGCCGTGTTACCTGCCCCCTCTCTTTTCTTGTCTAAGCGCCCGACTTCCGAGTCCGACAAGACTCGAATGTGAACGAATAACTTAGCGGGAAATTTAAACATATGCATAATTTTCCTGTTAGGCTTGATTGCATAATATATCGCATTTTTAACCCATCAGATTTCTTCAAAGGCTGTCATGCATTATGGTCATTGGTAATTTAGGAAATCAATTTTTATTGCGGGCGGGTTAGATTTATTAATAAAAGAAGTAGAGATAGGTTAGAGTGACTTGAATTAACGTTAACCTAGAAAAGATCCAATGATCCAGTCCATTCTTTATTATTGGGTATATCTGACCAAAATAATCCAGTCATGATATTAAAATTAAATAACATTCTGTACTGCGTTTTCAAAAGTTTTCAAGATACGTACGTATTACGTACTCGCATGTACGTCCGTAGTGAAGTCCTACAATGTACGTAAATAATACGTACATGGGGCACGTACTATGTACGTATACTTTTGTACGTACATAGTACGCCCCTAATTGGTCCCGGGACGTACCGACGTAAAATGGACATAAAATGTACGTCTCTGGGACGAAGTGTGCTGTATGGGTTCTGATGTCTTGATAAAAATTATTACTTTTATTACTCATTTCTTAACCTTTAACACAATAAACAGTTTTGTAACTGTTATGATATGTTTATTATGTTTTCTTTAATTATTATGAAACATTAATTTTGAATAAAGTAGTGCTTTAGTTCTGCCAATTTTGCTGTATGTAATATTTAATATTTTGTAATTCGGTGGAACTGCGACAGGCTTAGTCCGCCACTGCCGCTGCATGTAAACGCCCGAAAATGGAACACCCTGTACACCCAGATTATCAAAAACACCCTTAATGCACTCCGAACCGATTCACAGTCATTAATCTTGTTCTGAGTCGGCGATTATGATATACCCATCGGAAATAAACCCAACAATAGTCGGCGCACAGTGAGGGGAGTTCGCAAAACACGATTCCTAATAGAAAAACACGTGTGAGGGTAGATTATTTGGAAGCGATGATCGGAATGACTCAAGTTTTCATTAGATTTCGCCGATGAAATATGTGGAAAGTGTCGACAAATGATCTAGCACAAATTCGGTAATGAATGAGCCACAATGAAAGTGGGTGCGAAGTGGTGGGTTCAGACGAATTTGCTTGTCTGGAGTCTTTGTTCCCTTTTCAATAGAAAACTCTGGTGCTTAAATTGAGATTTCAGAGAAATAATTATATTTAAAAGAGCATAAGTAAATTTAGAATATATCTATGAATTTTGTTAAGCTTAAAGTTTCATTCAGAACTTCAAAATTAGTGGTTTCAATTATACTTTTTACTTAAGAATTTACGATCATTCGTAGCTAGCTTTTTCAAGGATCGATACATTTGAGACATGGTGAAACCATTTGATTCTTAAAAGTTGTCTAAGGTGCCTCTGTTGCAACTTGTTTAATGCGTTTCTGAATTTCTGACTGATTAACCTGACTGAATTTCAGCACAGGATTAGCAGTGCAAATCAATATTGGCCTTTTCCCAAATCAAACTGTCGAATTAATTCGCTACTAAGAATTCCTCTACATATTCCAATAGTTCTTCTCCGATTTTTATAGCATTGTTGTGATTTTCCGGGGGAGTGCACATAATTTTAGTTTTATCGATATTCAGCTTAAGGCCCAAAGACATTTCTTGCAATTGATGTAACGTTTTTGCCAAGTTCTGTGATGACTTTTGAACCTCATGTTGAACAGACCGCCGTTGTATCTGTATCTAATGTCCATTCCTTTTTCCTGCAGTTTGCTGTCTACTATAATGGAGAGTGCTGCCATGAATGTGTTGAATAAGAGAGGCGCTAAGACACATCCCTGCCTAACTCCTGTATTTGTCAGGAAGGGATCGCTCAGTAATCCATGACATGACACTTATCGCTCGTTGTTGTTATAGAGGCTTTTACACACTGTAAGAAATTTGTTGAGTACTCCAAACTATTTTCATAATTGACCAAAATGCATCTATGTTTACGGAGTCGAAGGCTTTTGTTAGGTCGATGAATGCAACATAAAGTTTACACTACTGCTCTTTTACTTTTTTCCTGTAGTTGGCGGACGGAGAATATGGAATTAACGGTACCGAGGTTGGTGCGAAAACACATTTGCGATCCTAGAATTATTATATTTTAGTTATTAGTATTCTTTCTATAAGAATATGGGTGTAGGCGCCCATACAGCACATCAAATCACATTTACGATGTGTTTACATTATTAGATGTAGACACAGGGTGACACAATTCCCTCGATGTAAATATGCTACGTTTACACATTGTAGTTCAACACGTATGCGCAAAGGTTAAACGTCCGCCTCACAATGTAGCCACAGTATAGTATTTACGTATACACAAAGTAAGGGATAGACAGTGTGCCGTAGGATACACACTGCTTGTGTATTACGTTTAAAATATGTTTACACATTGCAGTTGTGACTACCGCGTGTATACATATCTTTGAATAAGAAGACTAAGGAAGGAGCATATCAAAAATCTTAGGTACACTGCGATGGGCCTCAAATATGGCCGACTTAAATTCCGGTTTATCAGTGTCGTTCTAATTTTATTTAAAAAATGTAAAACTATGATGTAGAGTAGACGTGGGGTAGACTCAATAATTTGTTGTTTTATTTTACGTTCTGAATAAATGTTGGTAGTTATTAAAATTGTTATAAAAATATATAATTCTAATAAAAATAGATAAGTTATAAATAAGTATTTATTAACACAAACATCCGATACGCTACTGAAGCAGGTAAGTCAAATTAACGTATCTAAATTCTTTGACATCTAATCTTTGACAAGTAATAAATAAAAGCTAAAATGCAAGAAAAATATATAATTTAGTTAATTTAAGTGAATTTCATAAATGATCGGTTTACTACACGTATGTATATTATATAGTCACTTACTAGCGAAAAGTTGTTCCATTATTTCACTCAGTTTTTGCCGAGATCTACCGCACGCTACACAACCAATTATTTTAGAGTCTTTCGATAAATCGCGATAGTGTCACTGTTAATTTAAGTTCTGCCACAATTTCCATCTAGATTTACTACCTTTATACAACTATCAGTAGTAGAATAAATAATAAATAACATAAAATAAGCTCCGTAAAGACTGACAAATCCACAAAATTTCAAATCAAATTCAAATGTGTCAAATGAATCGTCAAACAGAACTGTCAAGGATCCCCACCCTAGAGAGCTTTTATGGTGGCTTTTCCGCCCACCATGCATGAATACATGGATAGCATTATGCTCCTTCCTTAGTCTTCTTATTCAAAGATACATATGTATTTTGCTTCGTATGTACATCTTGTGCTAGATAAAACTACTTCTTATGAACGAATTTAGGAAATAATACAAGTTTTGATGCCTAACTTTTCGTTCTTTTTAAGAAATACTTATTCAATGATACCAATTATATCTTTTTAGAACGAAAATTAGGAATGCAAAACTTTGTATTTTTCCAAAGTATCTCGATCGTAAGTTCAAGAGAAGTAGCCTTAAAATTGTTCCATTTTTGTTTTGTATTAAATGTACCATTTTTCTTCCATAAAATGGATTAAGTGGTTAAAAAATAAAATTCTTATATTTCTTTATATCATGGAACGCAATAGCGCAAATAACACAATAATAATAATTATTTACACTGCAGAAACCAGAAGTAAGAAAACACTGTAAAAGAACAGAATTTGTGTCAAAATGTATTAAAAATATACCTAGTATAACAACATACTAAAATGGTAAACACTGGTATATCGCCACAACAGAATTTGTGTCAAAATGTATTAAAAAAATACCTAGTATAACAACATACTAAAATGGTAAACACTGGTATATCGCCACGATTTGGTGGACCTCGTTTAGTCATTTTTTTCTCCTCTTTTCCCTCCAAGCAGTTGGTTTATTAGCATACTCATTCATCGAGCACTCTGTTGGACTTTGTTGTATTTTATTTCCAGATTAACAATCTCACCCTTAAATTTTATATCAAACTGATTATTGAATATTAAACATATCTGTGTATATTGATCCATCAATAACTTACCGAATATCAGTGTAAGAAGTTCTTTGAAGTGTTTAAATCTTTCTTTCTCTGGTCCATTTAGATTTTTATTATTTCCAAATTTAAAAAAAATTATATTGCAGAGCTAACTCAGCTAACCTCTTTATCATTATACGAGAATATTTGGAGTTTTCATTCATTGGAGTCAAAATTTGGTAAATTGGGTATCGAGTAAGGGAAGAGTCGCTGCTATAATATTAATAATACTCTTAGGAAGGTGTAACAAGGTAATTAAAAACTTGTACTTACCTTAAAATCTCTTTTAAACTACACACAAACAAAACGTTTATATAGAGCTTCCGAATGATAAAACAATAATGGCTGCTAACGACTGCTAACACATACCACTCCTAGAAAGGAGAAAGGAAAGAGGACACATAAGGTACACTTGGTCGGTGTGATACGCTGAGGCTATCCGCGCATGCGCACACCTTCATTTCATGCTAGAATGTAGACACAACAGTACACTATTACAAAGTGTCTATATAGATATTTATATTATGTGTATTCGTCACATTTTTACAAGGTGTGTACTATAGGCACAACTATGACACGAAGTATCACACATGCATCTGACTTATACATTGTATGTCTCATATACCGACGTCAGATTTCATCATTTTAATAATTATTTGTTACGTTATAAAAAACTCTTTAGAATCTTGAGTGCATACGGTATACAACTAGTAAACACTGTATTACACAATTCTATCAATATAAACCTGCATGTATCTCATACGTATATGTTAGAACTAGATGATCACTTAGGTTCACTTTAACATATGTTGTTTCTCATGTGTCTCCCTTGTAGAAACGTAATTTCATTTGGGCGTGCTATATGGGCGGTTTGACATAATTTTTCAAGAACATTTCCTCACATAGTCAGTAGTGAAATCCCCCGGTAATTTTCCGTAAACTGATGCACTCCCTGTGTTCTTAAAAAAAACACAAAGGAACACAATAGATCTATAATGTCGCGGTGATTAACTTCCTTCCTCCCATACAATCTACAATGTCAATCTGTAGAACATTTAATCAAAAGACTCGTTTCAGAAACTCGAATTTCCTCCAAAGCCCCGTTAAGAATTTTCCGAGAATATAGGCGATACAATTTAAAATGAAAAAAAAAGAAGGGAATAGGACGATTGGATCCAGTTTTTTACCCTTTTCATTCCCTCAGCACGAGCTCAGTCGATTTAGGAGGCGCCATCTGGAGTTGTCGCCTTCGTACCAAACTAAAGAATAAACAAGTTTGCGGAAGTAATTTTTTTTTCGATACGTACGTAATTTTCGTGCTTGCAAAATGAAATTTCTCTTCAAGGTTGACACGTTATCTAAGGAACAGTGGCGGCGCGGCAGTGGGAATTTCTTAGAATAAACAAACAATCGAAACATATCGCCTTCCCTGTTTGCAAAAAAAAATGTGCGTATATTTGTAGTGAAACTTCTTACTAACAGCTATTAAATTGTAAGATTTGAAGGACATGTTTGAAAAAGTGTAGTTTGAAATGTTGAAAGAGAAATAGATTAAAAATTAATAAATAATTTGAGTCACTCTCACAAAATTTGTATTAAAATGATCGTCTGTCCGTCTAAGGATTCCATTCGGGTACCTCTATCCACCTGCCGAGTTTGCTTCCAATCGACCCATAATTAATATATATCCTGATGATTTTTTTCATTTAGAGGCATCAATTCGAAACGTCGAGGGCGTCATCCTGTAGCCCGTCCCTCATTATGCCAAAATCCATCCACATTTTTTTCAATATCAAATCCTTAGTCCCACCCTGATGAAGATGTAAATGAAACGTCGTATCAAACTTTGCAGGGTGGGACCGTGTTCACCGTCGCTCACATAGCCTACCCACCAAATTTCGTCGCCATCGAACGACATAAAATTTTAACGTTTCTTACGTCAAAACTAACTGTCACAGTGACACGTATCGTTCAGGGTTAAGATGGCGTTAGTCCAATCTATCGACATACCAAATTTCATTGAAATCGGACTATTTTCAGTTGGAGTTTCTATGTTAGAATGCACTGGGCTGTAGTAACACGTTCAGGGCCGGCGGAAGGAAAATATTGAGACCGGGCGAGTACCCTATCTGGCGCCCCCCCCCCTCCTTAACAGTTATTATAACACTCTTTTTCCTTCAGTCCTATACTTTAACTACAAACTAAGCATATTTATGCTACTTTAACAATAAATTTTCACTTAAAGATACTTCAAAATTCTTCTGTTCGTTCAATCTTAGTCTGCGATTGTTGTTTTTTCTACACAGATCTCGAAAGTGACTCACTCCTATAAATTTTTTATTTTTTAGATAAAAAAAGCGAGTTTTGGTATGTTAGTATATGACATATATTAGGTTTGATTGACGTATTCAATGGTTTTTAGTCACTTCCTGTTTGACCGAAAATGACTAAAATTTTTGTTTTTAAAAGCAGCCTCGGTATATTTCTACTTTATTCCAAAAGAAAATGACATTCTGAGTAGAATGGCATATCATATATCAACTTATGACATTTTTGCTTAAAAAAATACGTATTTTAAATTTTAATCTATAGTGCCAGGGCTGTGTTAAAAATAAACAAATTATAGGGGGAGAAACTTCTGAGACGCACTCGGTAGGTTAGGTTAGGTTGTTAGTCTCGTTCTGGTATAAGTGATCTTTGAAAACATAACAGTATTTAATTGCAAGCAGTTGCATTATTTCTTATTATATTTTATTATTAAGAATTTAAGAAAATTTTCCTTTCTTTTTCACAAACAATTACATATTTAGTGCAGAATCAGTATTATGATCAGACAGTTTTGTCGGCTGCAAAATGAGGATCAACCAATGTTTGAGATGTATTTTTTTGTGAGAAATTTTTCTTTGTGTGATTCCTCTAATAAGAAAATTCTACGATTTTGCTACCATTTTCAGTGTATTACTACATATTCAATCCGGAACAATCAAAACCACCAAAAGATTGATATCTTTCCCACTACTGTTAATAAATTAATTTAATTAATGGGGCAAACTTATAAGTTTTTTTTGATAATAAGAATATCGGGATCCTCTTCAGCTTCTTGCGAATGAATATTTGTCGCATATAACTTTAGAGCATATCAGCCATTAATAATAAATAAAGGGTGTGGATAGAGTGTGGGAGTAGAAAAAGTGCAATTTTGAGCGGTCAGTATAAAACTGTTAATTTTGCTGGCTCCTGACCCAAAACAGTTTGTTTAGAAATTTATAAAAACGAGAATTATAGAAAGAAGGATTATTTACAAAAAGTTGTTAGCTTTTGAGTTATAAAAATGCCACGAACAAATCCGATTTATATTTTTTATTTAATTTTGTTTAATATTCTTCCACGAAAATGAATTCGCAAAGCTCAGTTTCGGATAGAGCACTCAAAAAACATATAGAATAGAAGAAATCAAAACTATCCCAAAGCTTTCGTGCTAAGGATTTTTTTGAGCATAATTTCAGTTAACTATAATTGGTTACATCTAGGATATAGTATAGTGTTTATAATGTTTATTCAGATATTCTTCCCTATGTGGTGTGGTAATACCTAATGTGTTAATATGGAAATTGACAGTACCAGTTAATTATTGAACTGGATATTCGTTACTATTTGTTTAGATTACTGTTTTTAAATATTTTAGTTGCTGTCGTGGCGCCCCTCGTTTGCGGCGCCCCGGGCGGCCGCCCGGGTCGCCCGGCCCTGAACACGTTTCACTAGGCACTAGTTCAAATGGTTTTGTTCTTTTTAGTCTTTTAACTAAGCCATCACTATCCAGGAGCTGGTGGGACTCGATATTGATGTGCTGATGGAGCCTCTCTTCATATCTTAAGGCATATTTCCTGATGACGTTGTCGACATCATCCACGTCTAAGTACTTATGTAGATTGCCATTGCGAATATACCACGGTGCTTCAACAATACCTCGTAGTACCTTGTTTTGGAATCTTTGGATAATATTTCGGTTATGTTTTTTTACTTAAGTTTAGATCATGATAATCTGCTAGTTAAGTCAATAAAATGACTTAAATCAATATAATTTCCCTTAAGTCAAGACAACCAGAATTAAATTTAAATACCTATTTTTTAAATGTTAATATTAATTTTCATGTATTACTCATTACCGATTTTTTTATTATCTATATTAATTTATTGTAGATACTAGGTGTATGTATTGTACTTTGTAAAGGTTTGGTTTGTAAAGGTTTGGCATTTTTGTGTTGATGCCGCTATTAAAAATTTACGATAAAAATATATGAAAAAAAATTGGTCAAGTGCGAGTCGGACTCGCACACGGAGGGTTCCGTACCATTTATTATCTACATTAAACATTAGACACTATATTATTATATTTTGTTTTCCGATTAAGCTGAAATTTTGAATGCGCGTATAAGTAATTTAAAAAAAAATGAAGAAACACATTACTAAAAATTGTATTAATCAATAATAAATATGTAAAAAGTAAAAATAAATATGTAAAAATATGTAAAAATTAAAGAAAAACGATTAAAATAAAGTTGCCTTGACTAGAATTCGAACCTGCCTTACTACGGCTCCAACGTCAACATAACCTAACCTAACCACGCGGCCACCGAGGACTTGAAAGATTCGATGTAAAATTCTTACTTAAAAGATAATGTTTAGTGAAAGTACTTTTTATTTATAAACATTTATTTAATTCTGTTTTTAGTATTTGCTCTTATAGCGGCAACATAGATACATTATAAAAAATGTCTATACCTATGTGGCGGATACATCTCTCCAAAAAAATCCTTTATGGGTATTTCGCCACTGCACTGCAAGAAAATCAATAAAAACAAATGTATTGCTCATGCATCTCTAGATGTTAGTAATGTATGGTAATCGCTTCTTTGATTTTAAAGACCATAACATAAATAAACATAACATACGTAAAATTTAAAAATAATCATACAGAAAGTTTGGGGCTTTTTGGTTTTACCTTATTAAGTAATTGTTATCAGGTAGTAATTGTTAATTTTGAAGTTTAACTTGATATAATGTCATTTTAACAGAACGTCAACGGTTTCTTGTAGACGTATCTGTTTTAAAAAAGTAAAGTGTTCTCAAATAGTTGAATTTAAATATTTTAAATATTTTTTTTTCTTTATTCTTTGTATTTTTTTGCTTCCGATGACGGAAAGAGATAACTTTCCGAAACGTTAAGCATTTTTTTCTTTGTTAGGCAAATTTGTATTACTGTAAACATAAATTCTGACAAGCAGCGTCCGTTTAGGTTTAACGCAGAAATGTTTACAAAAAATAACTATTTTTTTTGCTTGCAGTGCAGTGGCGAAATACCTATAAAGATTTTTTTTGGAGAGATAGATACATTATCTGTGAAAATTTAAACTGTTTAGCTATAACGGTTCATAAGATAGGCCTTTGCGACAGACGGACGGACGGACAGCGAAGTCTTAGTAATAGGGTTCCCATTTTTACCCTTTGGGTACGGAACCCTAAAAAAGACTTAAATCTTTTTTAAAAAGACTTAAATCTTATAAAAGACTTAAATCTTTTAAAATATTTAAGTCTTTTGTAAAATGACTTAAGTAATTAAAGATTTAATCTTTAATTAATAAGTCATCTTTTTTAATGACTTAATCATTTTACAAAAGACTTAAATCTTTTTTTTAACGACTTAAATCTTTTTCTATTTCGGAATAAAAACTTAAATCACAAGTCATTTTGAAAATGACTTAAATTTTAAGTCCTAAGTCAGCTTTCCAAATATGACTTAAATTCAATGATTCAAATTCGCAATGATTTAAGCTAATCAAATGATTTAAGCTATTAAAATGATTTAAGTCAACATATTTTTTTTTTTAGTTTTCTGTGAGCTTGTAGCTCTGGTTATAACTCAACAAAGAGGGGCACAATAGATATACAAAGTTGCGGTGATTCAAAGACAATCTACAAAACCTGCGCGTCATTTTTCGACTATTGACAGGGAAAAAACTGGTAGTGCCAATAATAAATGTCCAAAACTAACTTACATTGGACAACGCCACTGCTAATGGGAAGGTGAGGAGTGGAGAGAGATTAGACGTAGAAGGTGCTCCACTCTGTCTCCCTTTCATCCAGCAGGTCTTAGAGAGATAAACTAGTCCTTTTTTCGTTTTATTACGGAGTCTGTCTTTTATTTCGTTCAATTTTCTCTTCATTCGGCCGAAATGCCCGAGGGAAAACCGATTTCCGTCTCTTTCTTTCCGTATATACATCCAGTTTCCAGCTGGGCTTGTTGCAACCGTTTTCGTCTTATAATTTTCTCTTGACTGCTACAGATTTGAATCGGTTTGATGTATATGTTACAGTAAAAGTTGGAAATCAGTGATTGTTAACAATTATTACTAGTAAAAGCTCGCATTCGCTGATTTGCTAAGACTAAGCCAGTAAAAGTTCAGCAGCTATTTTTGAATCCAACTTTTACTAGTGAATGTTAGCATTCCCTGGACGACAGCAGTGAGTTTGAAAGATGTAAAATATAAGGATGAATAAGGATAAGTTGGATAATAGGCAATATAAGAATAACATTAAATCGGGCTAAACGTTGGCAACGTTGACAGACATCTGGCGTAAATTCGCTTTGTCTTTTGTGGTTATGTATGATTGTTTTATTATCGTTGTAAAAAGTGCTGCGCGGTATTTTCCATATGGAAGAAATTTTCTGTGAAAAATTAAGGTAAACTAGGCACTTCCAAGATTGTAATAGTGCTTGTTTTTCATTTTTGCAATATAATGAAGTCATAGCAAAAGTTAAGCGTGCAAGAGAAAAATATATTAAAGAACCTAGTGACTATGAATTTATTAAACGTTTTGATATGCTTGAAGTAGCGGGTTTGAAAAAACGAATTACTTCCGTTGAAGAAAATTCGGGCATACTTTACTTTGTCCACGATAAAGAACTTTATTTAAAAATAACCTTGTACCAATAAGTAATTTTATGTTTATAAATGTTTTTTAAATTGTTTTGTACGCTTTAAACTGTTTACTATGTTTTCTCTTTTAATATTTAGGTTATGTCGTTATTTTCTATAATTTTTAATAAATATTCTAAAGAAGTAAATTGTAATTTTAAGATATGTGGATCAGCTTGAAGATTGGGGCCATCCAATATTCTTAAATGTTTATGTGTTCTAACTTCCACCAACATTCTTCCTCACCACACTCACCCTGTACAATCGAATAACTTTTACTGGCAATCTTTAGTAAATGCTACTTTCACTAGTGAATGTTGGAAATTACTAGGAAAAGTCGACAAATCTCTTTAAAATACCACATTCACTGGTCCAATGCGTAATTACTAGTATTTCCTCGTGAATGTTAACAATCACTGAATTTCCTACTTTTACTGCAACATATATGAATGTTTAGCTCTTTTAAATTGATTAATCCAGCTTCATCTACAATCACAATACAAATGGTATACATGCTAAATCGTCCAATATAAACGGTGTCCCATCTAAGATTGCACAGATATTGTGGTTAGAAATCAAAAGTTGATTGTTTTATAAGCTAAATATTAGACTTTCCCTATGGATACACCTGACTAATGCAAGCTGTTGCTAGGATATTCCATTAATTTTAATTGTGTTTTTTAAACATTGTGAATGATCATAAACGAAAAAGTATAAAGTGTAATTGAAACGACTAATTTATTGCACTAATTGCGAGGTTCTGAATGAAGCTTTACGCCAAAATATGAATTGGAGTGTTATTAGAAAAGTAGGAAGCTAAGAAAAATAATAAATCCCAAGATTTATCTATATTCTACATTCTAATTCTATATTCTGCATCCTACATTCTCCATTCTAAATTCTACATTCTACATTTTATATTTTACATTCTACATTCTACATACTACATTCTACATCCTACATGCCACGTTCTACATTCTACATTCTACAAACTACATTCTACAATCTATGCATTTTACATTCTACATTCTACATTCTACATTCTACATTCTACATTCTACATTCTACATTCTACTTTCTACATTCTACATTCTACATTCTACATGCTACATTCTACATTCTACATTCTACATTCTACAGTCTACATTCTACATTCTACATTCTACATTCTACATTCTAAATTCTACATTCTACATTCTACATTCTACATTCTACATTCTACATTCTACATTCTACATTCTACATTCTACATTCTACATTCTACATCTACATTCTACTTTTTTTTAATCCCCGCTTAAAAAAAAAGGTTCTGATAGGAATCTGCTTATCAGACGAATGGGCGGCTTGCGCGCTTTTGTGTGCCCAGACAGTGTCGGATTGGTACTACCGACCGACTAAATCCTTCCCCCTGTGTTCCACAGCAAATCGATTCGGAAACCGCTTTCGCATTACTTCGAAAACGATGTGCTGGATGTTTCTCTCAGCTCTGTGTTCTAGGTTCTCGTTCTAGGTTCTCATTCTACTTGTATCTTCTATGTCTGTTCCTTTTTCCTCTCTCATGCATGTCATCTATGATCAATTACTTTTATCGCCATAATTGTTCTAATTGCCATATATGCGTGGTTCCATCCTTCTTTGGACTCTATTAGGCTCCTCATCATGTTTTCTGCTGTAAATAACATGCCTGTTTTTTGAAGATAGGTTATTCTTGCTTTGGACCAGTTTGGGCATTCGAACATTGTATGCTTTACATCATCTTCTTTCTGGCAATAGCGGCAGTTGCTAGTGATGGATTTTTTTCGTTCATAAAGATATTTTTTAAAACAACCATGCCCAGACAGCGTTTGAGTCAGCAAGTAGTCCGCGTCGCCGTAGGGTCTTTCTATCCATGCTGCTATGTTTGGGATGAGATGATATGTCCAGCGTCCATATTTACCATTTTCCCATTCTTCTTGCCATTTCCTCATTCGTTTTGTATTAGCAATAGTTTTTGGGGTGCCCAAATACCGTTCGCGTCGCTCTTCTATTAACAGCTTGATTTGAGGTATTCACAATAACACCAACTCCTTGGGTCGAGATTGCTCTATACCCGCTGCATATTCTTATCGACAGGACACTTTGAAGACTACTTAGTTTGGTCATGAGAATTTTATTTTTGGTCGCTTCATGCCAAGCTTGTGCCCCATACAATATTTGTGAGTGTACTACGCTAGATAGAATTCTTCTTTTTGATGTCCGAGGACCTCCTACGTTAGGCATTAGTCTTGAAAGGGCTGTGACTGTTCTCCCTGCCTTTTCAATGGTTTTTGAGATATGCACAGCAAACGACAGTTTTTGGTCCAAGTATACTCCAAGGTACTTTATAGAGTTCTTTGGTCTAACCGTAGCATGACTGTGTTTATTTTTCTCTTCTTAGTTAAAAGTACTGCTTCTGTTTTCTCTGGGGCCAAGGATAATTTTTTCCCATTCATCCAATGTGATATTCTTAACAGGGCCGTATTAGCTAGTGTCATTAGTAAAGCTTCCGTTTTTGCAGTAACTACTACTATATCATCCGCGAATCATATTAGCGTAACTCCCTCTGGCATCTCTGTTCTCTCAGCAGTTCATCGTACAAAATATTCCATAGAGTTGGTCCCAACACTGAACCTTGTGGGACTCCACTATTAACCCTCAAAGCTTTGGAGTTATTTTGGTCACTTAACAGAACATATCGATTTGTCAAATATGATGATATTATCCTTGTCAAGCCTTCATTAATACCTCTTTTTTTAAACTCATCCAGAATTATCTGCCACGATGCGCTGTTAAATGCGTTTCTTACGTCAAGTGCAATGGCTACGCACAATCTTCTATTCGCGTAAGCATAGTTTTCGGCATCTTTTGCTATCCTAAGGACCTCGTTAATTGCATCAACTACATCTACATCTACATCTACATCTACATCTACATCTACATCTACATCTACATCTACATCTACATCTACATCTACATCTACATCTACATCTACATCTACATCTACATCTACATCTACATCTACATCTACATCTACATCTACATCTACATCTACATCTACATCTACATCTACATCTACATCTACATCTACATCTACATCTACATCTACATCTACATCTACATCTACATCTACATCTACATCTACATCTACATCTACATCTACATCTACATCTACATGTACATCTACATCTACATCTACATCTACATGTACATGTACATGTACATCTACATCTACATCTACATCTACATCTACATCTACATCTACATCTACATCTACATCTACATCTACATCTACATCTACATCTACATCTACATCTACATCTACATCTACATCTACATCTACATCTACATCTACATCTACATCTACATCTACATCTACAGCTACAGCTACAGCTACAGCTACAGCTACACCTACATCTACACCTACATCTACACCTACATCTACATCTACATCTACATCTACTGCTACGCCTAAACCTACACCTACACCTACACCTACACCTACACCTACACCTACACCTACACCTACACCTACACCTACATCTACATCTACAGCTACAGCTACAGCTACATCTACAGCTACAGCTACAGCTACATCTACATCTACATCTACATCTACATTCTACATTCTACATTCTACATTCTACATTCTACATTCTACATTCTACATTCTACATTCTACACACTACATCGTTCTCTTCATTTTACGTTCACTGAAAATAGATTTTTCCTTCGCTAACTAAATAATTATATTTATTAATTTAGTTTTAAGGATCTAGAGTTTAGTTTTTAGGTTAGGAGAGATTAGTTAATATGCCACACCGCCAAGTACTTTGCTAATCTCACCTAATACCCGACATCCAATCGGCTGCCGACATGGGATTTAGGCCGCAAATAGAGCCAAAACTAATATTTGAGATCTGACGAAGAGGTAGGTTGCGTATCTATTATCGGAAGCGATGCGGAGCATCCTAAATCCCAATAAGGTGTTAATAACAGCGCCGTTACCATATGAGACCTTTCATTAGTTCGCCTGTCGGCGGGGTATCGGATTGGCGGGAATGTGCACAACACGTGAAACTCGTGCGTCATTTTACTAAATCGATGAATCGCAAATCAATGAATCGCGTTATTAGAATTTCCAGACTGATGAGAGAAATAGGATTCAAATTCCATTCAAATCCTCTGTAAGAACTGTCGTTTCGTGTTCTTTAAGTAAACCCGAACAAAGACTTAATATGATACAGTGCCTCCCTGAAAAGTTAGTATGTAAAAAATACATTTTTCTCTTCGTATCATTTCTGCTGATTCTTATGTAGAACCACGTCCTGAATTCAAATATAGACTCAACG
Source organism: Sitophilus oryzae (assembly GCF_002938485.1). Classification (NCBI taxonomy): domain Eukaryota; kingdom Metazoa; phylum Arthropoda; class Insecta; order Coleoptera; family Curculionidae; genus Sitophilus; species Sitophilus oryzae. The sequence goes on along the minus strand of NW_022147575.1, from coordinate 1,117,012 downwards.
AGGTTCTCATGTTCTTTTTTCGGGGGAACCTTTCTCGTTATTTTTATCATATTTTTATCACTCTGTGATAATAATACACTCAGATGCAAAAAAACGCAACGGAGAGTCTTTGGTCATTTAAGCTGTTATATTTTTTGTTATTTTTAGCCCTATTTTCATAACTTTTTAGCAACCTGTATATAATTACATCAACTTTAATTCGTAAACTCAGTTTTTTATAAACTTTAGTATTTGGCATATTATACATAGTTAATCGAGGGGTTGTTTTCTTCATTTCGTTTGTAAATTTTCCTAAAATACAATTTTACGGTCAGAACCGAGGTCAGAACCATGTCTCCTGAGCATTTTGTTTTTTGGGTCATGCCAATACATGCCTTGGTTAATTTTTAAGAGCGAAATGAACTTGCCACCAACAATTTGCAATTTTTTCAATTATCATTTCTTTTTGAAGTTATTTTTCAATATGACAAGGCGACTTTACAGATTATTGTGAACTATAAACCACTATGAACTGTTCATCATGTTCGACGTTTGGGAAATGCTTGGCAGGAGGTTTAGAGGTCGCGAAGCGGTATCAGCTTCATTAAATGAACTTCGCTTGGTTCATAAAGAAGAATGGGAAAGCATAACGCAATATGATATCCAGCCACAATGACAGTATGAACGGACGTATACAGGCAGTTCTAGTATAACCAAGGGAGGGCAATAATAATGTTACGTTTTTCGTCGGTTCCGTGTGGATAGAAAGTCACAATTTATTTAAACACTATTTATTTAACAGTAATTAACAAAAACAATAACGATAAAAGACTTATAGAACTATTTACAAACGACTTATAACTAAGAATTTATTTTGAACTTTAGCGCGTCAACTGTACTGTTTATTTATAACTGCCCCCTGTAGGCCACAGCCGCCGGCTTTTATATCGACAGGTAAAGAACTCTAGAATAGTCCATAGATCGTTAGGTACGTAGAGAAGGTTTTCGAATGTTCTCGTATGTACTAGTCCATTCCAGTGGGGCTCGATTCTTCTCGAACGAATGAATCATTACGGTGTCTATTCTTTAATGCGATGTTAAGGTCATCTGAGGGCGGGACATATAGTTAGGTTAGGTCGAGTCCACACGGGTCCGCAACAATAATATGAAAATATAAAAGTATTAGGGTATTTTTTACAATTTTTTATCTGTTTGTATACTTGAGTATTACGAATGTTTTCTTTAATATCGTTAGTTCTGTTATCGTTATAAATGTTTATTAAAACCAGGACTGTATCGTTAGTTTTAATTTTTTTTTAAATTTAATATAGAGTATCCAATGCAGCGTAATGTGACGTTACGACAATGGTCAAAACTCATTTGCAAAATTGCAAATTGATCGTGATCAGTTCATTTTGCTCTTAAAAATTATTCAAAACATGTATGAATCAAAATACAAAATGCTCAGGAGTATCTATGGTTCGTAAATGGTGACCGTAAAATTATATTTTAGGAAAATTTACAAACGAAATTATGGCACAGGGTGTTTTAAATTAGGGTAATAAAACAACCCCTGGATTTACCCTGTATAATACGCCAAATGCTAAAATATAATATATAAAACTTAGTTTCCGTATTAAAGTTGATATAATTATATGCAGTTTGCTCAAAGAATCATAAAAATAGGGCAAAGAATAACAAAAATATAACACTTTAAATTTGACCAAAATTTTCTCTTTTGCGTTTTTTTGAGTGTAATTTTGTCTTTTAAAAATATATTTGATTAATAATTCTGCAAATTTATAGAAAATTATAGAAATAATATTAATGAAAAATCTGACTCGAAGGACCAATTAATGTTTTGTATGTATAGTTTTCGCTATTATGAATTTTTTCGTATCACTTACAAAATTGGGTCTTGCATGTTATTAGACCTAGCCTCTATTCTTTAATCTTTACCTAAAAACAATATACCAAACTATTAAAAAATATCGTCGTCTGAACACTACTAATTCATCGCTACATTACAATAGAACACTTGTCCGAACCCTCTCCACGTTCAGCATTGCTAACGTTCCTTCCTTCTCTACCCCTCTATCCGGCGTTACCCCTCTCTCTTTTATCCATAAATCCGTGGCGTGCAATTATCCATAGCGCCGCGCGTACCAACACGTCACACGTCTCCCATTCATTCCCGCGGGACTTTTGTCCTTCGCTAATGAATTCCCGCTCTCGAAAACACCACCGCCGGCAACAACAACAACAACGGCAACGTCCGCCATTATTTTAAAACGTTCATTTTGTTCGTTCGGGGGCCAGCTGCTGCCATCCGAATTATTAAAAAGCAACTTGGGAGCATAAATAAAAACTTGCGACGGACGGTACGCGCAATATTAACTTCTCTGAAAGAGCTTTAGTTGCGTCAGTGTGTCAATTAATATTCGTTTTTTGTGTACTATATCTTGTTTGAGGAAAAAAAATTGTGTTTGCACTATGTGCGCATATTTGAAGATTGAAACTTCTTACTAACGGCCATTAAATTGGAGGATTTAAAGGACATGTTTGAAAAAGAAATAAATTAATAATTATTAATAAATAATTTGAGTAGGTACTAGAACACTTTGAACAAACAGTAGACTTTTACTGATTTTGCTGCCTGCTTTACTGTTTTTGTAGTCTGTTTTTCTGTTTTTACTTTTTTTGCTCTTTTTGTTATCTGTTTTACTGTTTGTATGCTGTCAGCTTTTATACCTATACAGGGTCCGGCAATAGTGCGTCGGGCATCTGTAGCTCCTAGAATAAAAACTTGGAAATTTTGTTTAAGTGCAAACCTAAAGTATGTGCTAGGATGTATTTCAGGAAAATATTTTAACTTCTATAGGGTGGCTCAAAGAAGTCGTGTGAGTAGATCGGGATGATTTTTTTAAATGGAGATTTTTTTCAGATCTCGTTACATAATCCTAAAACATGAGTAAATACATTTCGATAATTTCAGAGATATTAATAAATAAATAAAAATTATATATTTTTCAGCCTTTCTTAAAAAAATTATTAATCATACAAGAACTGTTCTGGAATCAAAACTATATTAGGTGTTTACTTTAGATGGTCTGTACTTACTTTACTATAAATATAAATATCGAAATAGTAAATCATACAGGATGTTCAAAATTCTGCACCAAACTTTCTAAAATATAAAATATTTTTTTCTTAAAAACACCAGATATTTTGTGTCATTTTTGGATTCTTGGACATAAAATAAGGCATTTATTATAGGGGTTTATTATAAATGTTTAAAAGCTTTAATTTTTCATATATTTAAAGATATTTAAATATGCATGCTCTAATAAAAAAAGTTGTCAACACCCTGTACATTTCTTTTCATAATTAATTATTCTGCTAACTTTTAAGCCAGAGAAATAAACTTTACTAAACAATTTGAGTGCTTCTTTAAATATACATAGGAGTATCAAAAATTGCTAGTCTATTTTCCATATTTATTTACCTAAAACCTTCGTTACTTCAAATGCAATACTCTGTATTCTTAAAAATATGTCAAAGCAGATTTAAACGCTCTTTCAAACTATATTAGGGTTTCCTATACCTATCTGGCTCAGATTTTGAATAATGAGCGATTTTTCAATAAAAGGAAAACCAAGAGGGCTAGTATCGTCATGGTAATTTTCTAGAGCCCCAGTTATTTTTGTTATAAATTAAAATAAAGTCCATAAACTAATGTCGATCTTGAAAATAACTACTATAACTGTCACTAGAAAGTGGCCATGCCCGGCCATCTTCATTGCCATTTTATTGAAAAATCGCTTTTTATTCAATATTTGAGCCAGATAGGTCTAGGAAACCCTAATATAGTTTAAAAGAGGATTTACATCTGCTTCTATTTATTTCAAGAAATACACGGTGTTGAATTTGAAATAACGAAAAATTTTCATGTAAAATAAATATTTAAAATAGACCAACAATTTTTGGTACCCCTGTATACATTTAAGGAATTTTTAAACATATTTAACACAAAAAAAAGTATGTTTGCTAAACTGAAAAATATAAACATCTAAGTTCAAATTCAAAACAAGTATTCCTTTGGAACAGAATTATCATTATTATATTATATTTAAAATATTAAAACTGTATTACAAAAATAGCCAGTCACATAAAAATACAATTACCTCCAATCATTTTCGTCTCTCTGTCCTCTTTTCTTCACCATAATCCCCCACCCTTCGGCACAACGACAAACGCAAGAAGAAAAATCTGCAAGGGCGGGTCCGAACCTCCCTAAAATCTCCCCCCAAGGGAAACTAAGGTGCCCGCGATGTAAATAGAGCGTTTCGCGCGACCTCTTCCGCTGTCAAAGGGAAGCAATGACTGTCGCTGACAGATACCGGCTATCTCGACGCAGAGCGGGCCATTAGGGAGATGCGACAATGGCCTGTCGTTAGCGCCCCCCGTAGGTGGTCTAGGACGACAGGTGTCTCTGTCACTCGTTTGCTTAGATACAGGGCTGTACAGGGTGGCGCCCCTTTAGTGGGGTCGGACAGCATAAAAATATTTCAGTGCTGGCGGCCAATTTGAACTTTTGGATATGGATAGTACATATACCAAGCATCAAAAAACGCCCTAGACCCCGAAATTTTGGGGCCACCCACCACCGGTATGACGTCATTAAAGTGGGGGTCAAAAAAACGGCTTTTAGGCATATAAATACTTTTTTTTTCTTTGTAAAAACCCATTTTAATTTTATTTTTTATACTAAAACTACTTATTTGAAAACATTTTCAACTGTTTTTAATTATATGGCGGCCATCTTGTTATATAAATGTCAAAATTTTAACATTTTATCTGAAATTTCGTGTTTGTTGTAAATATCAATTTATAGGTTTTTAGGGTCGACAAATTTAGTGATAATATTTAAATTTTAATACGATACATCTACAGCTAGATGCTACCCCAAACAAACCCTCAAAATTTTTTTTATACATCCCTTCCCCAACACCCCCCTATGCACCAACCTTTATACTAAAATATAAACTTCTATTTATGTTCATAATATTTTATTTCATCAAACGTATGAACAAAAAAGACTTGAAAATTCAAAATAAGTTAACATTCTAAATAAAAATAACATTTTAACAAAATAAGTTAATACACTCTATTAATCGTTTTCAGAACAATGTCCTTCACATGCACACAGAACCGAAGTACACCGAAGACCGTTTTTTACACATTTACATGCTGAACACCGTTGTTTGCAGCGATCGCAAGTCCTAAACCTTCCAACCTCCTTTCTTGCCCACCCCACAGAATGATGACACAGTATCGCAACCTGTTATAGAATTAAATATTGGTAGATATCTGCAAGTCTCCTGTGAAAGCTGGGAACATAAGCCATGGATGCTAATTAATCCTTGATATTTCCCAGTTCCAAAATCAATCCAGAGTTGTTGAATGTTTTTAATTTTAAAAAATGTTGACACTTCAATGACAACAACATCTGAATCCACCGTTCAAATGGTGACGCAGTTGTGGCCATTATCGACTGCATGTTTAGCATGCAGAAGAAGGCGACCGTCTGCTTCTTCATGCCACGATGGCAAAATATCTGAAAGATCCAATTCTGCTGAAGAAAATATTACTGATTCTTCGAGCGTACAAACTTGTTTTCCAATAAAAGTTTCGCTTGTTAGCTGTTTTGCCAAAAAGCTAAATAACTGCTGTTTGTTTTCATCTACTCGTAAAAATTCGATTTTGGAACAGGGAAACATCAAAGATTAATTAGCATCCATGGCTTATGTTCCCAGCTTTCACAAGAGACTTGCAGATATCTACCAATATTTCATTCTATAACAGGTTGCGATACTGTGTCATCATTCTGTGGGATGGACAAGAAAGGAGCTTGGAAGGTTTGGATAGCAGATCCTAATGTTAATTCGGCTTTTGAACAAATGCTTATGGGAAGAGGTCCAGATGAAGATATTTTGCGTACAATGGAAAGATTTGTGGTTCTATTATATGATGCGACATCACCCTTGAGTACTGTTAACGAGTGTAGACGTTTGCTTTTCCTAAAAAAATAGGCCAATTGAGAATATACCTCCAACGCAAAATGCTTTCATTCAACTTATCAAGCGAGCCAGTCTACAAACCCTTATATGGAACAACTGCTTGGAAAAAGACTTTCAAGCTTCATTGCCTGATAATTGGGGATGGCAAAAAAGTAACAACGGATTTCAGCCATTGTGGTCTACCATTCCAGATGTGGTAAAAAGCTGTGAACGCCCTATATATTAATTGATTTTTGGATTCTAAGAAAATAAAGGTGAGTTTTATTAAAGAAGCATATACCTAAAATCTAAGGATTTTGAGATATTTCACATTTTGTAAAAATTAAGAGTAAATTTTAAATTTCTACTCAGATCAAATCATGTAAATGAAAATATCTAGGAAAATCTTTGTTTGAGGGATAGGCAACCTTAATAGTATTTTGAAGAGACATGAATTCTCCATTGAATATCGGAATAATGAGATTATTACTCAATTACTTGAGACGTAAGGGGAAATAAAATCAGTCTTGTCACGAATTCGCTAATTAAGTTGCGTATCTTTCCAATTCTTTCAATCAATGACCTAAAAGAATAATTAAAATATATAGTATAGTATATTAAATATACAATTATTTTCCAAATATGAGTTAATTTCGATGTGGACTGAATTTTCTAAGGTACCAAACAAAATCTTTGAGTTAATTTAGCACACGCTGTATTATATACCTTCCCTCTGTAATTTAACCGTTAGATATTTATATCACGTCTGACTGCAATCACACCAAAATAAAGAACTACGTCTCTTTTATTTACCTCGCTGATTTCTCCAGCAATACGACACACAAAACAACTACTTCCTATTTCTTACCGGTTTTTCTGCTTCCTCCGAAATCATTGTCCTCCTTCGTCGATTTTTACTAAAAATGTCTCGAGAAAAGAACTTGCTAAAAGAAGGTTATATTAATTTCCGAAGTCATCCGGCTCCAGAATAGAGAGAAAAGGTGGAAAAATCTTGGAAAACTACTGAGTTTCCATCACGTATAAGAGCTGATTGGTTTAATTTGAGGAAGTGTGATGTCCGCCTAAAACAGAAAAAAATCGTTATTTCTACGTAGGAACGAGTTGAGTGCTGTTGAAAAGTTCAGAGTGACAAATAGATAAATCATAGACACGTGTCTTAAAACATATCAAAGACTTAGCGAGCGACTTAAATTCCGGTTTATCAGTGCCGTACTAATTTTACTCATAACGTCTAAAAATCGGTAGACCGAATAATTTTTGTTTTATATTACGTTCTCAATAAATGTTGGCAGTTATTAAAATTGTTATAAAAATATATAATTCCAATCAAAATAGATAAGTTATAATAGTTATTTAATAACGCAAACATCCGATACGCTACTGAAGTAGGCAAGTCAAATTGACGTACCTAAATTCTTTGACAAGTAGTAAATAAAAGCAAAAATGCAATAAGAAATATATATTTAGTTAATTTCATAAGTGATCGTTTTACTACACGTATGTATATGATATATAGTCTTATGATATATGATATATAGACTTTCAAAGTAGTTTATTTTATTGTACAAAGAAATAAGTTGGTACAATTGGAACGCATAGCAGAAAATTAATATATTTAAAATTTGAGTGACAAGTCTGGTGACAAGTGATTACTTCAAAATATTGTGAAAAATACTGTATAAAATTGAAAAAATCTAATCGAGTTATTTTATTAAAAACAAATTACAGTATGTGTTAATGCAAAACAAGCAAGGATGTATTTTAAAAAACACCGCATAACAAAAAAAGATATAAAAAAGATTTCTTGCTTTCAAGCCGTGTTTCGAGCTCAAGCAACTTCCTGCATTTGTTGTTACATTATTTATCAATATAATTATTCAATATGATTATTATTTACCTATCGTGTGCTGCCATTTTACAGATACTCCAGTCTTTTGGTATCATATACAAGATACAAACTTTATTTGTGGCTAATACAACTATGGCAAACTGTCTCTGGGCACCGATTATTAACTGTAAACTATGGTCTGGGTCAACACTTAATTTCCCCTTTGAGTTTTCCTCCACTTAATTTTAAAAAACACGAAACACACGTAATAACACAGTCCAAAATGCAAAATATTTATCATTTTTATTTGACATAATTTGACACAAAATTACAGGGGTGGATGGGCCATATGGGAAAACGGGAAAATTCCCGGTGGGCCGGTCCCGATCAGAGCTCAAAGAAAGATTGGATCTTCTAACTAAAGTGACGTAATCTCTTTAGTGACTCCATGACTAACTAATCAATTTGCATCAGTATAATCGTCACAGTTGCTTTTAAATATAAACACCAATTTGTAAAATGTCTTTCTCTGGGACACTTATAATTTTAATAATCATCTGTTGTTTGTTCGGCTTGAAAATTTTTATTATACTTTTAATGTAATTTCACTTTTATGTAAATTCACTTTTTATGTAACATGTTCCTACATTATTAAGTTAATTTCAGTTTTGTTAGCATATCTCTTAAGAAATATAGAAAAAATACCAGTTAGAGTAAAAATTGATTCTCTTTTATTCCAGATGAGTTATCGTAAAAATTCCAAATACGTCCCGATATATTAGTCTTAGCTATCCCCAGAACTTATAATTCTAGTTATTTTTTTTTTGGCAAAATGGCAGCAACACAAAAATTACATTCCTTTTTTTCACACCCTGTATAACATAGAAAACTAAATCTCATACAAAATTTAGAAACATCAGATCAATCTATGAAAAACGATCTTTAATATGCTAAAAAAAATCAACAAAATCGGTCCATTTTTTTTAAAATTACAACTCGTTGAAAATGGGTAAAAAAATCGCTGTGGTATTTAATTTGACTGGCAGTTTAGTCTCGATCTAAATCTATAATAAGAATACGGCAGCGTAGATTGACAACTGGGGGCCTCGGTGCAATATTTTTGGAGCTCCCCTTTGTAAAAAGGTAGACGAATTTGACGCGAACTCTGCGGTTGACGGAGAAAACATATCTATGCTTGGTTTGAATTGGGGAAAGTCTGAGAACTAAAAGCCAAGTCTAAATTGTTGTTTAAAATGTTGCTAAAATGAATTTGCTAAAAATTACTGAGACAGCAGAGAAGAGTTAAATAAGGTTTAAACTAGATTAGATAATAAAATATTAATATGTCTGGAAAATCTAAATATTCTTATTATGGACTATAACATAGCATTACATTAGAACACATTTATATCCACTGCCTAGGTATTGCATAGGTTTTTTTCGTTTGAGTGATGGTATTATCATACAAGATGCCAAATGTAGAAAGGTATAGAGGAAAAGTTTCGTGATAAGAACTAAATAATAACCTAAAAAATGCTGCAGTTTTAATGGCGACCGCGGTTCATTCCGTTGAAAACACGTATATACACGACGCGACGAGGCGGCTGCTGTAGCAGAAAAGAGAGAATTTCTTTCTACAATATGCAAGAAAGTATATACCCGAAAAGCTAAAAGTAATGTATTTCACAGAGGATTGGGTCAGCTGAACTGAATGAATCCGGAAGTCTTAAAATTTCTCAAAATCGCGACTCAAAATTGTAGTCTATTCAAGATCAAATTACCGGTATCGATAATGGAAATAAAGCAGTAGAGCCCTATAAAACAGAGCCATTTTGTAGTAAAAATTCAGATGTGCGACCCAATATTGGACTTTGCGAAAATGTTGATCAAGACAATTTATATAATTTTTAAAAAACCGGAGGCAAAAGAGCTTTTTCGCACGAGCGAAAAAAACCCTTACTTATATATAAAAAATATTAGAAACTTTTTTGAGTTAAATAAATGGATTGATATGGACGTCATCTGCATTTTTCTGTCATTGTCTGTCGTAATCTTACCTGAGAAAAAAAAAAACAGATTATAGTCACTTACTAGTGAAAAGTTATTCCATTATTTCCCTCGATGTTTAACTGAGATCTACCGCACGCTACACAACCAACAACTATTTTAAGTATTTTTCGATAAATTGCAATAGTGTCACTGTTAACTTAAATTCTGCCACAATTTCCTTCTAGATTTTTTTGTTCCAAAGCCCCAAAGGTTCAACAATAATTATTGCTTCATCATCATTTTTCGTAGAAAAAATTACCAACTACAAAAATTATTTATTAATAATTTTTCACGTATTATTTTCTGTGAGTTTTTTTAACATCTAATTTTAACATCTAATTAAACCTAACCTAACCTTAAATTAATGACCAAAGATGGCGCTGATCCAGTTCTCTACAGACATCCGTCAACTGTCAATAAGTGGAAATACTTAAGATAGTGATCAATAGGGGAAGGCGGGGCAGAACGGGGTACTTAACGTTTGATGGTTAACTGTCACCCCAATATTAACCAAAAAAAAAATATTTTTGCATCGTTGTATTTCTAAATATTGTAAATTAAGCCTCTCACCTTTTTTAACAGTTAAACAAATATTTTAAAGAAAATTATTATGAGAAACCAAAGGTGCATTTTGCCCCATTCCTGCCCAGGGGGCGAGGGCAGGATGAGGTTTTTATATATTTTACCAGATCTCATTAATATGTGGTTAGATTTCATCTGAAATATAGCGTTAATGGTGAAAAATGGTAGTAATATTAAGTACACACAATTTTATTATAATTTTTTTATTAAAATAGGTAAAACCATTGGACAAAATCAGACAAAAATCCACTTAGGATTGGCACTGTTCACAAACAAGCACAAATTCGTCGTCTTCGCTATCAACGCCGGCACAGGCATTGTGTGCCCATTTGTGACACGCTGAACAGGCAATCCATCCTTCAACAGACTTGGACCAGTATTCACAACAGTAAAGACATTCTACGTCACTAGTTTCATCTGAAGATGAGTCAGAATCTACCTTTTTAATCGACACTTTCTTTGAAGGGTTTCGCTTCACTTTCTTAATGTTACTTGCTTTACTCTTATTCTCTTTGCCAATAATTTTTCTTTTAACGCCTTCTTTCATCTTTTGCGAAACCTTTTTTGCAGCTGCTGCTGCCTCTAGTTCTTCCTTATACGGAGTCGAGGTCAATATTGCAGTTTTACCTCTCTTGCGATTAGCTCTCTTAACTGTTTGCTGGATTTTTGGAATAGGTAAAGCAACTTCTGGCGACAAGCAGGGAAAAGAAGATTTTTTGTTGACACCGGAGGCAGCAAATTCGTTTGGCGCTTTCCATAAAGAGCAACCTGGTAGGGGATTTAAAATGTCACTTGCTGATACAGTTAGAGGAGATTTAGTTGATTTTCTTAGATTAGATATTTTTGTAGCGGGAGGTGTTATTGAAATTGAAGGTTCCGTTGGCGTATGAGCTCTTGGTGCAGTAGAAGGATCATTGGCTGATGGAGGGGTATTGTTTGTAATATCCGTGGTAGCAGCTGGTAAAAAATCAACTTCGGTAAAAACGTTTTCATCGGGTGGAAAAATCCCAGTTTTGCGAAATCCGTTTATCGCCGTTTTCATGGTGGCTGCGTTTAAAAAGGCACTACCAAAAGCGTGGAAATTTGAAGAATGGTTATTACCTTTCCTGGATTGCTTCGCAGCCATATCCGAAATTTCATGTTCATAAAATGTGCTTAACGGCTTCATGAAGGAAACGTCCAACGGTTGCAGTCTATGACTTGTGTGTGTGGAAAGCATAATAATATTACACCGTTCTCACGTGCATGCAAAATTAGGTCAATATTTTTTGGTATGGGTTGCATGTCCATCTAACAAAAGAAGCACTGGATTTTCTTTTGTTGCTTTAGAAAACGCAACAAATAGCTTAAACCGATTTAAAAAAGTTCAGAGGTTATCCATCCAGAATCACTAACTTCTACTACTGAACCAGGTGGCAAGCCTAACTCAAATGACTGTTGCTTTCGTTTTCTTGGAAAAATAAGCATAGGTGGGCATGTATGCTCCAGCAGCAGAAAAACAGATTTCAGCAGTTATGGTTTCTCCTCGTTCGGCGGAAGTTAGGGGTGCCAACCTGACGCTTTCCTTTCAAGGCTAAGATTTTTGGTATGGCCCTTTGGATTCACAGTCAACCCCGTTTCGTCACAGTTATAAATGCGTTCACCAGCTAGCTTATATTTGTCTACTGTTTCCAAAGAAGGTGGAAAAATTGTGCTACCGCAACCTTATTAAATCCCATAGCTCGAGCTCCAGAAGTTGATTCTGGTTTTCGCAGCGTCAAAGTAGAATTGGCGTTTTAAAAAACACTGCATCCAATCCTTGCCAGCCATTTCAGATGCAGCATTAAATTTATGTTGACACTGATTTCGTATAGCTAATTGAAAAGCCAGACGTCTAAAGTCCATCATGGTTAAGCCAAAAGGCTTGATTCCATAGATTTTAAATAGTCGACAAGTTCTATCTCCTGTTCTTGTGAAAAAACGCTGCGAAATTTTCCAACAGATTTATCAACAACAAAGTTTTGTTGATCCTTTCTTTTTCGCGACATATCTTTCTAAAGTTGTTTGGGGCACACCATGTTGTTCTGCGACCCTCCTATACCCCATTTGTCCACTAACAACGACATCAACTGCTGCGTTCATGGATTCGGTACACCATTCCTGACGCTTTGTCTTCTGAACATAATTTCTAACCATCTGAAAAAATATTAAATTAAATACGACATTTAACGGGGCAGAACAGGGTACCCCATTGTACCCCACCCTATTCTGCCCCATGTTGCAGCGATTTACTTTAAAGTAAAATTTTTGAAAGAAAAACATGACCTAGAGTAAATCTAAAGTGATAAAAAAAGTTTGCTAAACAATCGTTCTCTGCATTACATAACTGAAATAGATTAAAATTTAATAAACAAATTACTTACGGTGGTTAATATGGACGCCAAAGTTATAAATCTACACGAAAATTCCAGATGATAACGAGACTAACCTCTTGCTCGATGGTTTTCGGACTACTGGCGTACCTAACATGCGACCCATGCTTTTAGGCGACCTTCAGTGCAATTTCGGATATTTTCGTTTAGACGTTCGGTTTTTTAATGGCGTACCCCGTTCTACCCCGCTACCCCGTTCCGCCCCACCTTCCCCTACCTGGAAACCTAATATAGTTTTGTTTACATCTAGTTTGTTATCTTGAGTACCTTTATTTTCTACAGTAAGGTTTATTTTTAAAGTGAAACTTCTTTATGTGCGTTGGGAGTAAAAATTCAAGGCCGTGGCGCAACATGGCCTTGACCATGCCTTGACGCACAAGCTAGCGAGCCAAAAAAGTGGTAAAGTTGGCGCAAACACCAAAAAATATTTAATTTAAAGCTAAAAAAACATTATAATCAACTTGATACTGTATCTGCGTACCAATATCCTCTGGTTGTGTGGTAGGAAGTAAAATTTTCATGCATATATTCATCCATAGGTTTGTAGCTTCTGAATAACGGTCTAGGTAAAGCATTTAGCCCATTTGTTAGCTCAGAATTAGAATTATTAGAGTTAAGCAACTCGCATTTTCATTAGAGGACATTGATATATTTATTTCAAACCAATAAACAACGAGAATATTCGTACAATTTAACAAAATTACTGTAAACCACTATAAATACGAATTGTTGGTTAGGTTCAATTTTTTTTCTCTACATAAATAAATATAAGCGTTAACATCATTAGGGCATTTGCATAAAAGTGTGTATTTTGGGTAGTATTCCACAAAATTTGGAGAAGAAAACAGAAAATGGACAGATTAATAATTCAAAATAATATTTATATTAAAATATTATACAGAGTGAGTCTTAAATAAGTGCAAATATTTTCAGGGCTGGTAGATCTCGATAAAAAGAAACATATTTTCTCTTTACCATTTTTCAGATAAGTCCAAAATAACCGAGTTATTTAAGTTTGGTTTTAAAAAAAATTGATTTTTTTTGAAAAAATTTTGAGAGCCACCGGATTTTTACTGTATTTGCGTCCCTTTTAGTGCCGTAACCATGGAGTAAAGCCGTAACTATGGTAATATCAGAGATTAAGAAATTATACTGTGCGGGAAAATTTGGCGGTGAACAGGCAGTTTTCCTGTGGTCGAAATATACCGTGTTCCTGGGGTCGAAATATACCACTCCTGAAAATATTTTCACTTATTTAAGACTCACCCTGTATATGTCGCTTTTTCAAACATGTCTTTCAAACCCTTCAATTTAATAGCTGTTAGTAAGAAGTTTCACTTCAAATATGCGCACATATTGCACATATTTTTTTTAATATCGTTTTTTCGAGGTTTTTCTAGTATTTAGTTGCAATAAATAAACAAGAATAACAGTATCCAGTTCTCTACAAGCCAACCCAATCAATCAACGACGTTTAGATTTGGCGAATTGCTCTGAAAGAAAAGCGTAACCCGGCTATGAAGATCGCCTATGCCACTTCACCCGTCCCGAAAGACAAATATTGACTCCGGGACCTCCGAAAGACTTCCGGACCTGGAAAAGTTCGAGGTCCGGGCGGCGTTTTTAGCAAATTAAAGTCGTCGGCTAATTCGAGGGGGTTGGGGTAGACTCTTTACCCCTACCCTCGCTATGATGCAAGCAAAGGGAACTGCAGAACGCAAGAACCAGGATGCGACTAGCTTGCAACTTACAAGAAGTCGAACAGTTCGTTTACTTTTGGAATAAGACGGGTAAATAATAGTAAGAATTGCATGGTAGGGTTTTATTTGAAATATATAGAGTGATTCTTGTTCTAACGTTTGTTAGGCCAGACTCAAACGACTCGTGTACTTGGCAAATATTTGTTATTGGCATATACTTGTCATGTGAATGCTTTCTTGTACAATTATTTGTCACTCATCGGGTTCAGCCAGGCTCAGACGACTCATATACTTGGCAAACACTTGTTATTGGTATATAAGTGTAGACTTCTCCATAATTGTGAAGGTGCTCAAACGAATGCACAAATAATTTTACTGTTTATATTGTACACAAATAATTTTACTGTTAATATTTACTGTTATATTAGTGTTTGTTTAATTGTCATTGACGACGAACGGTAATCCTACTGTATTGTTTTTAAATAATTACTAGCTTTAAACGGCAAAAACTTGTTTAATTTAAACGGAACACCCTGTATATTTTACGAGAATCATCAAATTTAACTGTCTATCATATTGTATTATACTATTTTTTACATATCTCTTCAAGTTTTCGTAGAAAATTATTTTTTTTATAATTTAGACCTCATTTATCAATATACCCATGGACTATTGACATTATAGATTGTTTTTAAAGACATAACAAGCTTTCAAAGAGTACAGATACTAATATTGCCGATATAGTTCGCTTATTTTATTAAAAAATAAAAAAAAAACTTTTTAAATATTTATAAAAGAGGGCAAATTAATATGATCCCAGTATTCGAACTACATTAATTAACTGTTTGCGTTGCCCCCCCCCCCAAAAAACAATCAGGAGAAAATTAGAAAAACTTATTTAAATTATACTTTTTGTAAATCACTTTTTTTCATCCTAAAATATTCAAAACAATTCCCAATTTGTCCAATTTTCGCTTGAAAACATTTTATTTTAATCATTTTCTATACTGCCGGTCAAAATTTTATTTTGACCTTCGTTCCCGCTATGTTTTACACGTATTAAACTCCAAGTACCGCGACTCGTGACGCCAACAAGGTAAGGTATACTACGTATAGAATATATAATTGGTTAAGTTGCGATAGATATAACTTATATTGGCCATTGACCGCGTCATTCATAAAAAGATTTGTAGGTTAGGCAACTTTATATACACTTGTATTTGGTAGTTTACTGACAGACGATATAAAAAGTGGCAGTTTTTGTCTTTGTCTAGAAACCAGCGTGTTATTATTGTAATTTGTAATATTGTTTATTAGTTTAGAATATGAGAATCAATATAGTTGATTAAGAAATATCGAGTGCATTATTTCTATATGAATAGGTATATTGCAAGTTATCAGTCATATCGCTGGAAAAATTTCGCCGTGTGGGCAGGTTGAGTGTTTATAAAAACTCAAATTATAAAACAACCTAGGTTTTTGTATCGTTTATCGCGTATCGCGTATAATGTTTGGTTTAGCCAATATTAATCAATATTTAAATTTTTAATATCGAAAAGAATTTTAGTTTTAGTTGCCGTAGCTTTGTCGTAGCCGAGGGTTTCAGATGCAGCGCGAAATCTGTGTAAGTAATAATTCATAATTTTCTGGTTCTGGATAAATGATGAACTCTTGTTGACTGATTCTGGAATAGACATTTTCAAATAGACAACATATTTTATGGTGTTTAGTTTGTAAAATCGTGCGGTTAAAAGAAAACAACTGCTTAAATTTCGAAAAACGTTTAGAAAAAGAATTGGCTTAAAATATAAAAAAAAATGTGAAATAAAACTTTTAGAAATGTGTTTATGTATATGTATGTATTTATATTTTTGTGACATTATTATTTAAGTGTCTTTTAAAGACACTAAAATGTCTTTTAAATCCTACCGTGGAAAATTTGTGTAAAGAACATGACTGGATTTTTAGTGAAATGTTACTAGACCACCTGTTTAAAAATGTATGGGTTGGCATTTTAACATAATTTGTATTTAAAAAATTTTAGATTTATTTTCCTTTAACTAAACGGGCACAAGTATATTGCAAGAGACCAATTAAATATGGTCGCGTTTGTAAATTATTACATTAAATTACCAAGATAAAACTTAATCAAAAATACGTAATAAGCCTCTCATCGTGGATCCTCCTGTAAAGTTAGTAATCAACTTCTACTAGGACTTACCAACAATGTCTTAATCTGGTCAGCAGGAACTTGTGGACTTGTGGCTCTGTGCTGTCAATGCTTCGGTACTTCTCTCTTGCATAAACGATCGACGGACCCTTCTCAGTATTCTTTTAAATTTTAGGTTTAAGGTGTTGAAGTAGAAATAAAATGCTGATTTTACACAACACCTACTTTATTACAATACTAAGAAATTAAATAGCGAAAATAAAAGAAAGACAAAAAAATATAAATAACAACTATTTAAAAGTAAAAAGAAAATTAAGCGTTTAAAACAATGAACCTAAAATTATAATAAGATAATATCTAATTCAATCAGAAACTAACTTAGAGAAAGAAAATTAATATAATTAAAATTTAAGAAAGAGAAAAAAAAAATAAGAAATCAAATTTAAATTAGGATTTAATTTAAAGAAAGAAATAAAATTTAGTAAACTGATAATCAAAAAATATATGTTAATAAAGAAACTTAGTATTTTAAATTTAAGAACTTCAGAAAATCAAAGACTATTAAAATAAAAAAAAATATACCAAGAAATACTGAGATTCACCACGAAGCCGAACACGTCAAACTACTTAAAAAGACAGAAGTGAACTGATTTAGAAAATTATTTTTCTAACACTTGTTTCATCCAGGATAAGTGGGGTAAGTTTGTAGGCTCCACCCATGGTTTTGGTTCCTCGTATCATCATCAGGCACCCTTTTTACCGGTACCCTCTGATTGGCCGAGGAGGTTCCAACCCCTAGTGTTTTAGGCTTAACTCACACCATATAACCTAGATGGCACCAGTAATGTTAACTTCAGCTATTAAATTCAATTATCATAAATATCTACGTAAATCTCATTATTTCCTGAATTTACCCTATCATTGTTTACTATATTTTTACCTAACACAAATTGAGGATTACTCTTAAAAAAAAAACCTACCAAATCACAATTCTAATTTATTTTCATTATATTTCAGTGTATTTATTTCTCATAATTTCGGACCTGCATAGGATAAAAAAAGGAGAGCAATCCTTCAGGATAACGTTACGTGAACCTTGTTAATTTAGTTATTTAACTTATTTATATCAAAAACGTTTGGTTCGACCAGGGTGGGCTAGTCGTCGGTTTATCGAACATGTGGCATGGGACATGGATATTAAAAATAGTTGGTGTCGCGTTGTATAGAGGCTTCTCTATAAGGGTCTGTTTATTTAGTCTGGCTAGAGCTTAGTTCTTACGACTTTGTTGATTTCTATTAAAGATTTCTTGGTTCCCATCCATTCTATAAGGCAATTCATTAATTTTATGATCGTGAGATTTAAGTCGAAAAGAAAAATATTTAGTTTTCCCCAGAGAAAAAGAAGGGTCCCTCAGACTAAACAGATTTTACGACTTTCCTAGAAAATTATCGTGTTAAGGGCGGAAACACGTGTAGACCCCCAAACAAGATAGGCTTATTTTCTTCGCTGTAAAATAAACTGTTACAAATGTATGGGTTGGTCTCATTTTAACATAATTTGTATTTATTTTTAGATTTATTTTCCTTTAATTAAACGTACAAGTACCTTGCAAGAGACCAATTAAATATGGTCGCGTCTAAAAAAAAATCGACCCAATATTTTCAGATTGACCTCCCTACAATAATAACCACGAGCCGCCACTGTGAATAACATTGTATAATAGGAACTTTCGATAACCCTGTACCTCAAACTCAAACAGCACTTCCAACCACAATAAAACCCCCTCAAACAACAACATAGCCACCCCAATCATTCGAAAATACACTTAATTAAGATAAAACCCCTTGCCACTACTGACAGCAAAATTAATTTACTAAATGGCCCTTAAAAAGGCCGCCGATAGAAGAAGCGAAGGGCCAACCTAACCTTTTTTTTCCGCCGCGCCCTAGCAAATCCCGATACCGTTTGATATTCCGTCTGTGGAACATCCTGGAACATGTAAAGTGCATCTTGCTAAGAGATGCCCGTCTAGTATAAAAGGGCAAATATTTGAGTTGGGAACGAGAAGGGATTGAAGGAGGGGGGATTCAGCGCGAGAGGGGTGGGGGGATAAAACGTAGACTGCAGCTGCAATTTATATTTAGATTTGGCTGGAATATGCCGTCGGCCTGATTGAGGAGACGGGATGGGGTTGATTCGAGATCGGCAAACCCAAGTTTTGATTGAACCGAGCGGATCTAATGAGGGCCCGTTTGACTCGCGTGTTTTGATATAATTAGGGGATGATTCGGATGCGATTTACTTGATATTACCAAAATATTTTTATTTGTCTTGGAGGAAAATTGTCCTATTTAACAAAAAAATATACAGGGTTGCTGATATGTATGGGAACGGTTGATTATTAGGTAAACTATAAGAGCTACCGCAAGAAGTTAAATAAACTTACCGGCAAAAAAAACCGGCCACTAAAAACTAGTCCCAATTTCAAAGTTGGGTTTCTCACGAACGACCCATTAGATTTTGGTGATTTTTTTTTTTAAATTATAAATTAATTCCTTCTTAACGGATGCTATGTCAGATATTTTTATTCCGAATTTATTTTGAGCATATACAGGGCACAATAATAAGACGAAGTTTTTTGCCCGAACATAACACCCTGTAGGGTGCTGCAGCTGTAGTAGTTCTCGCTAAATCAAATCACATTGTAGCCTCATCTTTTGTGAGCATTTTGTTTTTTTAATCACGACATTATCTCTGTTTGTGTTGGAGATACGCTGCTTTAAAATGAACGTCTCGGAAAAATGCTTCGCAGGCAAAACCGCGATTCATCCGTGAAAAGGACTTTAGTCCATTGCTCAATATCTCAATTTACATGTCAACGCGCAAACTCAAGACGTGCCCCACGATGTCTTATTGGAAGTAGCTGGGGTCCTGTGGCTGGCCTCCTTGCATACAAGCTGTTTTCTTTTAGTCTACGATCAGGGCCAGTCAACTGAGATATACGACCTTGAACGATCTTTTTTTAGGGTAGTAATTTCCTGGGGCGCAAGATGGCGTATTTTTATTTTAATTTTTCTAGTTGCCTAACAATTGCGTACAAAATTGTTTTTATAGTTGCCTAAATAGGCCTATTAATTATGTTCTGTCATTGTTCTGTATGTCAAATCAGTTTTCCGTTTCCGGCTTCCTCTTTCCTCTTCAGTTGTGTTTTGCAATTGAACGGAGATGTGCGTTTCGCTGTTTTCTGGTTGTTTGGCTGTGTTTTTGCAATCTTCATTTTACAATCGTGATTTTGTATTTTTGAATTTTTTTGAACTTTGTTTTGTGTTTGATTTTTAAGATCTTTATTAAAGGTAAGGTTTAAGTTAAAGGTCTTTGATTTATCTAACAATTGTATTTAATAATCCAAGAAAGTGAGGTGAGGTAACCTAACCAAGTCCAAATGTTCCTGAATTTTATTTTTTAACAATGTAATATTTACAACGCCATATATTTTTACAAAAAAAAGTGATCAACTCCATATTTTTGTACATAAACTCCACAATGTGATATTACACAATTGTTCAAGTCCATATGTAAAAAATACACGTAAATAAAACATTATTGTTTCTAATGGACGTCACTTTCTCTTGTATTCCAACGATATTTGTTATGTGTTCTTAAATCTGGTACTATAATAAATATTATACTTTTTAATCTGTTGTTTTATTTGTTTGTAAAATGTTTCATGGTATAATTTTCTGTAAATTAAATTAAATTATTTATTGTAGATTTTTATGCACATAAAATGATATAAGCCAACCATTTAACACTTTACAATAGTTTAACCTGGTTTAACCTTTATATATAAATCCTTGTTTTTTACCATTTGACTTGTTTGCCAACTTGGGACCAATCAGATGACTACACATTATTTTGTAGAAATCTGATTGGCTCTACTGAACAAGTCAATACGTCTTGCTTAAAAATAAATTGCATCTATTTAAATTTGCCGCCACATTTGTTACTTTCCTGGGTGACTAGATGGCGCCACTTCAATATACAGATTACAAATTTCTTTACAAATTTGAAACCGTTTTGAAACTAAAAAATGCATGGGAGTTAGCGTTCTTCTTTAGTGTGTTCTGTGTCTACGATGGATCGTTCTCTCACTGACTTGAGTTCTACGCACGGCTTGTAGCAGATGTTGATTCTGAAACACTGTAATTCTACGATTTTGTAAAGTATTTAGGACAATAAAGCTATCCTCAATTGCATTTGTCTTCCGTTTTCTTCCGGAACCCACTCGCCTGGTGAAATATCCCGTTTCCACATACCGATTCCAGGCATTCTGGACTGTTGTTCGAGGTATCGGACACATAAAGTTGACTTCGGCCATCCTCAATTAAAGCCACAATATGAGCAACATCCGTCACAGATAATGGCATTTTTTATTTTGACAACCGTTGTTGTCATTGCAAATACTCACAAATCCGTTTTCGCCTATGTCGCCTTGATTATTTGTACATAAAACTTTCTGCCTGCGAAGCATTTTTCCGAGATGTTCGTTTTTGAAGCAGCGTATCTCCAATACAAACAGAGATAATGTCGTGATTAAAAGAACAAAATGCTCACAAAAGATGAGGCTACAATGTGATTTGATTTAGCAATAGCTACTACAGCTGCTGCACCCTACAGGGTGTTACAAAGTTCGGACAAAAAACTTCGTCTTATTGTTGTGCCCTGTAATATCTGACAAACGAATCTAAAACAGCGGAAGGAATGCGGGCAAAAAAGTCGATGTTGTCACGTTTAATTATAGAAAAGCAAAGTTGAACTAAAATAAATTGAATATATTTTAGTTCATTTCAGCATACATAATTATATATATGCTAATATGTTGACGTAGTTCTTATTGTAATAATGTATATTTATCTAATTAACTGATTTCGTTCATTCTGTCCATTATAAAAGTATTTCCTTAAGATAAGGTCCGCTTAGGGTAAGCTGGCAACGCTGACAAAATTCATGGCATCCAGGATTCAACCAGTCTGATTGGTCGAGATTCTCGCACGTCTTGTCGCCATTACCCCCAACTTTATGCCCCTCTCTAGGAATAGTAGAAACAGTCACTACTATTAAAAAATCCAGTGGCGGTGTTATTGTATTGTGTTTTATATCTTTAACTTGATTTGTGTTTATTGTAATTAGTACAGGCGTTTTAACAAATATTACTATATTATATTTGGCAAATGACTAAACAAAATGTAGGTACATATTATATATATTAATTACATATAACAAATATCTTGGTATCCATCAAGCTCTAAAAATTGATGATGGAGTAATAAAGAAGACTGCGGAGGATGCATTTATGAAGAGGGTTTGTAAAGTCTTGGGAACAGAGCTTCATGCGAAAAATAAAATAGCTGCGATCAATGTGTGGGCAGCACCTGTAGTTCTTAATACATTCGGAGTTCTAAAATGGTCACAAACCGACCTGGAGTCTCTCGATAGGAAAGTCAGAACATCAATGACAAGGCACCGAATACACCACCCCCATGCTTTAACCATTAGACTCTACATGCCAAGGGACAAAGGTGGAAGAGGAATTATTAGTCTCATTGCTATGCATGAAAAGCACATCAGAAGTCTGCAGCATTACTTTGACCAATCAAATGACCCTCTCCTTTCAGCTATTAAGACCGCCGACAGGAATTTCACACCTTTAAACTTAGCAGGTCAAAGATTACCTGCAGGTACTAGGGGTGCTAAGGAACTAATCGAAGAGTGGAAAGGGAAAGCCTTACACGGAAGATATCCATCCAACTTATATAACCCAGACGTTGACCGAAATCTGTCATTACGTTTTCTCAGAGATGGAGAGCTCCGAGCTGAGACCGAAGGATTTATTATAGCTATACAAGACCAGCAAATACCAACTAAAAATTTCCGGAAACAATTCAACACATCTGCTCTGGATGTACCTATCTTGCACCGCGGCATTATCTGGACAGGCACAACCGGGTGACTGGTATTCTACACCAAGAAATCTGCAAAAAAGAAATCTTTTAAATGAAATTACACCGTAATGCCGATACTTACCTGAAAAAATAGTAGAAAACGAAAACGTAAAAGTATACTGGGATACTGACATCATCACAGATCGTACTGTGCAGCATAATAGACCTGATATAGTAGTCTCAAAGAACAAAAACATGCTTACCTGCTGTATATCACAATACCACTAGACAAAAATATTAAAAATGTAAGGAAAGAGAAAATCACAAATTATGAAGCACTGGCGCAAGAACTAAAAGCTATATACGATTTGAGCAAGACTTTTATATTACCAATAATACTTACCTGTAACGGCCTAGTAGACGTAAACCTTATTCAAAGCCTTAAAAAACTCCAACTTCACAACCCGGAAAGAATCATCTCTACCATGCAGAAGTCCACAATTCTTTCTACCTGTTCTATCGTTTGCAATGTGTTGAACCGCGATTAGGTCGTTGCTAAGAATTATCCCGACTTAGTCGCTAAAACCGTCTTTAAGCTGAGAAAAAAAAATTATCATGAATAAATAATAGAAATCCTCAGAAAGATCGTCGGATGTCTAGTTCCTCTAATTATACAACTCTATGTATATTTTTCCTATATAGAAAAATGTGATTAATAAGTGATAATCATTTAAGTGATTATCGCTTGGTGGCCATATTGTAATTGTCATTTTTTTAAATATTAATTCAGTAGTCATTTCTGTCAGTTCCACAAAATATCCCTAATAATAATTATTATAATAAAAATGTTTAAGATAAGAAGGAAATAAATATGTATTTTATTACGTTGTATAATTCTTTTGAATACAACTCGATGTTTCGGGATTACCTAATACTTTTGCCTTTGGTAACGCATTTCGTGTCAGGTAAAAGTATTATTCGGTAATCCCGAAACGTCTTGTGGTATTACATTATAGAAGATACCTATACCTGTGCCTCCTGAAGTTGCGGAAGCATCTGTGTAGACTGCTATCTTTTGAGTGTTCATTGCTCAGTTGCTTTCCTATTCAAATTCTTTTCGCTAAACAAAGGATCTTAAAACTGTACCATTATTCACAACATTTTTTTTTCCGTGTTGTAATTGTCAAGACAAACATTATTCAGAAATGTTTCCTTGTTCCCATGCATAAATAACAGCGCTTCTCCATCTTTGTTCAGACTGCAGCTTCCTGTTCACTCCATCCTCGTCCCTGTCCTGTTCGTCTCAACCCCTCGGGGGGTCGAATTAATTACAAACATGGTCGTTTCGGAAATTATATTAAAAGCTGCGGTTTTTGTTATAATTGGATTAATATATGTATAATTTTGTTGTGTCGCAGTGACTGGAGCGGCGTTACGGCTGGCAGCGCGGCGGTTAATTTATTTCGACCGTTCGTTGCTGCTTTTAGGGTTTATTGTAATTGGTGGTGTCGGCGATATTTATCACTTTTTTTTCGTTATTGCATTGTTAGTCTCTCGATATATACAAATTAGAACATAATTAAAACCACTTTTATGAAATACTATTAGCCAGAAATATCTCTAATTAGTTTATGATGGTAAAAACACTTTTTTTGCTCACTTCAAGAATTGCTATAGTCAAGACCGTTTAAGACCGGTATGCTACTATAGATATAGTTCATAACAAATAAACTTTTAGTCAGGTGATTAAGCTTGACCGGCACAGTGTTGCCCACTTTTACATAATTTCTTTTAACCAAAATATTTTAGGAAACTAAAATATATTAATTATAAATATATAAACAGTTATTATTTACATCAACAAAACTCACCTCCTTATCAGCACTTAAGGGACATAAAGGGTCATTACTGTCGCTTTCCCGTTCAAATTATTCTAATAATGTTGCGATGAGTTTTTTTACGGCTATTACGTTATCTTGTATAGTCTGTCCAACGAGAAGATCCTTGACAGTGATAGATGTGTCTGTCATTTTAATTTCAAAGTAGTTTATTTTATTTTACAAAGAAATAAGTTCGTACAACTGGAACGCATAGCAGGAAATTATTATATTTAAAATTTGACCGACAAGTGATTACTTCAAAATATTGTGAAAAAAACTGTATAAAACTGCAAAAATGTAATCGAGTTATTTAATTTAATAAAAAACGGTATGTGTTAATACAAAACAAACAAGAACAAGGTACCACATACCAAAAAAATATAAAAAAGAACTATTTCTTACTTTCAAGCTTTATGAAACTTCACGCATTTATGATTATATTTACCAATATAACTTATGTACAAATACAAATTTGTAATATTCCGCAGGAATAAATAAAACAACATAAATAAAACAAACTATTTTATTATTAATAACACTTACCAAATTTTATGGGTACCTTAAAGGTTGATTAATTAACTTTAATCTTAATTTTTTAAACCAGTACCTTTGGCATACCAGCAACCAACCAGTACCTTTAGCAAACCAGTACTTCTTGTGCAGTACTAAAATCCATTATTTACGTATCGTGTGATGTCGATATTTTACAGCTACTCCAGTTTTTAGTATGTGTTTAGTATAGTCCTTCTACCATATTCGAGATGCACTTATCTACGACGAGATGGTATACGAACTTTAATGATGGTAACTTTATTGGTGTATAAGACTTTTTGCCTGGGCAGCGAGTATTAACCATAAACTGTGCTCTGGGTCTACAGTTAATTTTCACTCGATTTTTCCTCCACTTGACTTCAAAAGACATTATTCAGAAATGTTTACTACCTTGTTCCTATGCATAAATAATAGCGCTTCTCCATCTTTGTTCAGACTGCAGCCTGTTCACTCCATCCTCGTCCCTGTCCTGTTTCGTCTCAACCCCTCGGGGTCGAATTAATTACAAACATGGTCGTTTCTGGAAATTATATTAAAAGCTGCGGTTTTTGTTATAATTGGATTAATATATGTATAATTTTGTTGTGTCGCAGTGACTGGAGCGGCGTTACGGCTGGCAGCGCGGCGGTTAATTTATTTCGACCGTTCGTTGCTGCTTTTAGGGTTTATTGTAATTGGTGGTGTCGGCGATATTTATCACTTTTTTTCGTTATTGCATTGTTAGTCTCTCGATATATACAAATTAGAACATAATTAAAACCACTTTTATGAAATACTATTAGCCAGAAATTTCTCTAATTAGTTTATGATGGTAAAAAAAACTGTTTTTGCTCACTTCAAGAGTTGCTATAGTCAAGACCGTTTAGGACCGGTCTTACTAGTATGCTACTATAGATATAGTTCATAACAAATAAACTTTTAGTCAGGTGATTAAGCTTGACCGGCACAGTGTTGCCCACTTTTACATAATTTCTTTTAACCAAAATATTTTAGGAAACTAAAATATATTAATTATAAATATATAAACAGTTATTATTTACATCAACAAAACTCACCTCCTTATCAGCACTTAAGGGACATAAAGGGTCATTACTGTCGCTTTCCCGTTCAAATTATTCTAATAATGTTGCGATGAGTGTTTTTACGGCTATTACGTTATCTTGTACACTTCGCACTAAAAGAGATTCTAAAAAGAACAATATTCGACTGCATGGTCTGCTAGTAAACATTTTAAGTTTAAAGTATCACAACAGAACTCATTTAAACTAAAAACTATTATTACAAAACTAAGGTGTCAACACGAATGACAATGTCAGGAAATAAATAAGTAAATGTGGCAACTTGACATTTTTTACAGTAGAGCTGCAAGAACGGTAAACTAAAGGTTGTCGCCCACTAGACCGCGGCGCGACGCGGCGCTGCGCCATGTGGAAATTTCTTTTGTCTGCTTGCCATGTATTTAAATGGACCAACGCACATTAGAGCGCGCAGCGCAGAAGCGCGCCGCGGGATTTCCGTCAAGAAGTCGGAAGACTTCTCTACAACTTTTTTCCGTCTCCCGCGTTTCGCGCGTTGCAGTGTGCGTACTCACAAGGGAAATAATTTTGCATTCGAGTCTTTTCAGTTGGCTTTTTGACTAGGAACTAGTGATATGTATCAATGGCAGGAATTGTATTTTTAAAGGTAAATTAGGCAAATCGATTTTCATAAAGGAATATGATATTTTTTTTCTTCCCTCACTAGAGACAGATGGACGAAATGCCTTTCTATCAAAGATTTAATATAATTGAGGGGTGTAGAGGCAAACTGGCAATCTCCACTTTTTAACAAAAAACAATCTCCAATTTTAAATTTAATTACCTAAATATATAAAAAGATCAGGGTTTTTTTTGACCACATAACTAATATACACATCAGAATAAATAAGAATTATCAAAAATATTAGTACTTCTAAAACCCTCAATTGAGGAGTGCGTAAAATGTTTCTTTATATATTTGTAATACTAAAAAAAAAATTTTATCTTTTATTAAATCTGGAAAAAGATGGTAAAATTCTCCAAACTTCATCTTTCTTTTGTTAATCGTATGAGTCCAAACTTTTCTCACCCCTCTTCCTCTTCCTCTGTTAGAAGAGCACAAAAAATACGCTTTCGTCCGTACTTGAACTCATTGCTTTAAAAACTAAACTACAGTAAGTAAAAAACACTTCGACTATAACTAAATAGCGTTGCCGCGTTTCAAAAGCGCGCTATAGTGGGCGCAGTCCCTTCGCAGCCGGAAAAAAATCTCTTCCCAGCGCCGCGCCGCGCCGCGTTCTAGTGGGCGACAACCTTAATAGGATTGCTCATCCTCATAAGACGTACGTTCGCCTCTTCCCGCGCTTCAGCTGACAGTTGTGACGTCATTGTAGTCCTTGTCAAAGCCTTGTCCTTGCCTTGTCATGATAGTGTGTATTATTAGTTGCCTATGGTAATCTTATGAGTAACAGCTAATAAATTTTGAGTTAATTATTTTGTCAATTTTAAATGTGAAAAAGGTGTCTTTAAAGTTTTTGGAGCTATAGAGTGTCTAAATACGTTCATTTTGTGTTGTGGATTGTGACAAAGTGCTTACTAAGTGCCCACGATATTGTTTATTAATTATTTTAAAGCAAAATATGGAAGTATTCTAAAAAGAATGCTTGCAAAAGGTGATGCTGGGAACTGCAGTTTTTAAAAATGCATTATCCGAGTATTTAATACGATTTATACAGTTAATTTTCTATACTGCATACATATAAGGTGTTTAAATAAATAAACTAAATAATGAACGTTTTGCAATAATGCACGTGTGTGTATTATTAGTTGCCGGATAAGGACTAAATAACCATGACAAGGACTACAATGACGTCACAAAGCGAATAGTTTTCGCATGTACCTGCCGGACACTTTTGGCTGAATGAGCAGTCCTATTAGATTAACTGTTCTTGTTAGAGCTGCCCCCTGAATTTTTTTCTGAAAAAGTTTTTAATGTATTTATATAGAATAATTGTTTGATGTGTAAAAAATTGATGTGTATAATTGTTCATTGTTTCAGTTTACTAAACTGTAAAAAAGGTACTGAAAATAGTAGACGTAATCATCTATCACTACACTTAATAGTAATCTACAGTATTCTGTTACTATCTACTATCTACTATCTACTACTACTATCTATTAAAAATCTACACTGAATACAATTAATTTAAGTATTTTTTTTATTGTAGAAATTTAAAAATGTGTACTTATAACTTATAAACATACAAAATGTGGATGACGTATGAGGTTGCAACATTGCATTCTCTCGAAGCACTATAAACAAATTTCCGGAAACTGAACAAGCCGCACTCAAAAGTTTTTTAATATTTTTCGAAAAATGTCAAGAAAAATACAGGGTGTTCCTTAATGACATGCTGATATTTATGGAGGTGATTCTCGGACATATTCTAAGAAAAAACTTCATATGAATATATGCCCTAAACACCCTACCTTTTTAAATACAGGGTGGTAAAATTATCTATTTTTTTTTTCAAAATATCTCTGATGGTATATTTAGATACACGTCTTCCATGCATCAAAATGCTTATTTTGATACACGAAAAAAGTTGTTTTATTTCTTAATTTCCTTCCAGCCGATGCAGAAATGATTTCCACACAAGTCACCACATCATATTTTCAGCGATTTGACCCTAAAATAAACTGACTCTAATTTTTTAAGCAAAAACTATGTGTCGCGTCGGCCCAAACAAATCAAGAGACAAAACATGTTTAGAAAAGAATGGAAATTTTGAAAATAATTTTTATTTTAAGAGAACTCAATGGTGTGCCACTTTTTAAAAAAAAATAATAAAAACAATTCTTTGTCGACCAAAAAAGGTATTTTTATGCATAGAAGATGTGTATCAAGTTCCTGGTTATGAAAAAAAAAATTTAGAAAAAATTACCACTCTGTTTCTCAGAAATTACGATGTACATTCTGGACATACATTCATATGAAGTTTTCCTCTTAGAATAGGTCCAAGAATCGCACCCTTAAATATTAGCATGTCATATGGAACACTCTGTATAAAATTTTCAACATTTTTTTTTTAACAAAAAATCCTCATGGGCGTTTCTGGGGTCGAACCAGTTAAAATACTTGCACTTATCTAGGATATAGATTTCATTCGATTATACGGTATCTATAACAGTATCATTTATTTTAATACAATAAAAAAATAAAGAAATCATATTCAACCCCTTCGACGGTCATCTCGGAAAAATCCTTTCGAATTAGTTTGTCCGATTCATTTTCGACCATTTGAGGACGAAGTCACGCTCGGACGAAACGCCTTCTCCGCCTGGATTCCGAAGCTATTTTACATTTGCAATAAGCATTCCTTCCGGACGTATAGATTAGAAGCGATAAAGGCGGTGCAACAGATGCCACATCAATTATTAATATGGCCGCCTTGGAGGTGCCGCCAGTGTAACGGCGCACAGAACTAACAGCTTTAATTTGGCCAAAGCTGCGCGACGTGATTGAGGAACAAACGCTGAGGTTTCTGCGGCCATAATCGAAGATTTTTCACGTAACGAGATCTCGGAATTGTTTCCGAGAATGGGCCCTCTTTAAAGACAACACGTTTTTTTCCTTGTTCGTCCATTTTTATGAAATTTACACTGAAAAATATCTAATTTACAATACACCAAAACGCTTTACTTTTAAAGGTTGATTCTCACTACACTTTCCGTTTCCATTCCATATTTATCCGTTCCGTATTTTTTACTGTATTGACGCTGTGCGTAAGCTTCCGTTCCGTATCAGTTCCATGCTTTTTATTGTACAATTTATTATCATTACGAAAGTTTTATTTTAAAAATTTGTATCTTTTGAAAAAGGTAATAGATTTAATTAAGAGGTGAAAGAATAAATAAATATCATCAAAATGTTAACAGTGCTGGTACAAAATGTAAGAACTTGACAGCGCTGTTGCCGATACGCTTCAGTCCGTCCGCCAAAAAAATATATAGAAGCAAAGGATATGGAAGGAAAGGATATGGAACGGAAGGGAAACGGAACGGATAGTGTGCGTTGTCCTATTCATTTACATGATATAATATTTTATGTAAACGGAAAGGAAACGGAAGGTTGCAGTGAGAATCAACATTAAACTGCGCGTCTTGATAACTTACTTGATATCTTAAACATCATCAGTAGATGATTAAAACTGAACTATTATAATAATAATAAGCAGCTAGATCAGTTATCACCACTATCACTCTCAGATGAGACTACTCCACAAATTTTTAAAGACACATGGAAAAAGGCATGATAGGTTCTACAACAGCTTGCAAAACTCTGAACTGGCAAAAGAAGTATCATTTCTTTATTTAACCCAGGGATATTTTTTTACTGAAATCAATGGGGTATTAGCAGCAAATAATAGCACTATAGGAAATTCATATTAAAAGAGAACTTACCATTATACATTTAGAATATTAAAAACATTACCAGCAAAGTCACCAGGGCTCTCATGATATGAAGAAGATGCGGAAATAGATTGGTGGAAATAGATGCGCCCCTAATATTTTGCGCTGGATGTTTACCATGATAGTAAGACCTATGATTACCTATGGAGCAGTTGCTTGGTACACAAAACTAGAGCAACGTACAACAAGGCAAAACCTGTGCAAAGTAGAGAGGCTGACATGCATCTGTATTACAGGTGCCATGAGAACATGCCCAAAAGCAGCAATGAAGATCATCCTAGACCTACCAGCACTGCGTATTGTCGTCGGTAGTTATCTCAAAGCGACAATGATTAGAATGGTCATTGACGGAAAAAATACTGGGAGAATTTTCAGGTCAGGGGCTTGGAACACCCTCAAAAAGAAAATTCCACTTCTCCAACTCTTAGTGGATGGCATACCAAGAATTTACAACTTTGAGAAATACTTCACTGTAGTATTGAGTAATAAGAAGGATTGGAAGAGAGAAACGTTTGCTTAACATGTTTTGTCAACATGTACGTTTTTGATCATAACATAAAGTGGTATAGGGGAAACCGGGGGAATCCCGCGCACGGGGGAATACGGCGCACGCCGCTGTAAAAAAAACTACAACTAGTAATACACATGTGTGAGGCTGGAAGTGTTGCATAAACCATATGAAGTTTGCTCCAAAAGTTTGGAATAATTGCCGGCAGTCGTTAACCAATAACGAACATTTTAGTGCTAGATGTGTTTTTCATCTCTCTTTTCGGTAATTTAATCGGTTGATAATTAGTAGGTCCTGTGATGATTAAAAGCAGCTTGATTTTATTTCCACTTACCAGTGCACCTATAAGTGTTATCGCAAGCGATCACCAATAAAATGTAAGTACTTTTGCTAAAATAAATTTTTAGGTAAAAAAAACGGCTCCCGGGGAAATACCGCGCAAAAACCGGTATTACCCCAAATGTACACTCTTCTTGTTTATTTTTTTATAGCTTGTTTCTTTTAGTTCTTTTTTTTTTCTTTTAGTTTTTTCTTTTATGATGCCCAGAACATACCAAAGGGCATCAGAGAAAGGCAAATGGTCAGCGAATGCACTTAAATTAGAATTGGAAACTATGGAAGAAAATAGAAGAGAAAAAAGAAGCAAGTAATGTAAATATGAAGGAAAAGAGAAGAGACAAAAGGCAGAAAAGAGAAGCAAATATTGTATTGAAAAAAAGAAAACTTTGAACAACTTTAGAAAGTAAAAACAAGAAGCCAAAGCACATTCGCAATATTAAGTTTGATGACGATGATACTGAACCTGAGAGTTATTCTGAAAGCGAACTTTGTGTTGATGATGACTTAGACGAAGTTGATCCTTTCCCAACCTATGAAGATGATATCTGTTTAATTTACGGAGACTTTGGAAGGGACAACGAGGTCTGATATCGCTGTAATTCCTGCTGCTCAAAGTGGGCCCATGCTGCTTGTAGTGGAAAGTAGAAAGGAAAAATCTACCTTTGTGACTACTGTTGCTAGGTAACAGTTCATTTTTTATATAAATATCTGTGTTAGAATGTGTTTTTTATGTTAATATACAATAATGTATCTTTACTTTTGTTCTCACCATCATCTTTTTTATTATTTGGGTTATCTATATACCTGCATTTTATGTACAATAAAGTCTTAATGAAACTGCCTTAAAATACCTCAATGCGTGCCATTCCCCCAGACATGCGCGGTATTACCCAAAAGCCCGGGTAATACCGCGCAGTTACAAATTTTTATTTTTTTGTGTTAATAGGTACAACAAAACAAAAATGTTTTATTTTCGATGTTGCAATAGTTTGTATATTGTATCAATACTCCTCATACAAAAAATTACCTCATAAAAAAAATTAACATCAATCTTGGAGCTATTTTGCTTATGTGGGCGGAATTCCCCCGGCTTCCCCTACTGATGCTTCCAAAACCAAAGCAGGGACAGGGATAGGAGAATTTAGGCCGAAAACTAAATACTCCAATCAATGGGCACCTACGCCAGTATTCTTCAGGCAGAAATCTACGCTAACGAAAGATGCGTGTAATTTATCTTACACTGAAAAAAAGGATATCTCAGTCGAAATGAATATGACTTTGACCCACAAGATTGGCGCTTTTCAATAGGGCCAAGAACGACGTTTCTTTGCCCAAAGCATTAACTATCTTATCATAAGCTTTAAAAAATTACTTTAGAGAATAGAAGAATCTATCTGTCCAAAGTATTTCACTCTTGACCCAAAATTAATATGCAAAGAAATTCTTGCTACAAGAACAATAGTCTCTTTGATTCATGCAAAAATTCTTGATTGAAAAGGAAGATTTCTTGATTAAAGAGACACTTTTCTTAAACCAATAGCGAATACCATTGACTCAACTAAAATTTATTTTGATCTAAGAGAACTCTATACATCATATACAGGCATATAACGAGGTATATTATTTTCTGATAAATTTAGGTTTTCCTAGTCTGTAGTAAGTAAAGTGATAACATTTTTCTCGATAGTAGGTATAGTTATTTCTGCTTCTTCACTCCTTGGTATTTTTTGGGGTGGTTCATCACTCTACAAATTACAAAAAAATGTTACATCACGATTAATCAAAGTAAAGCAAACAAATTATTAAAGTTATAAGCTTTGGTCACATTTCGAATTTTTTAATACGACGCGACGACTTGAAATTCTAAAATTGTTGTAATTATTTGCATAAAAAATCGATACCTATATTTTTATTCTATCTATAGTCACGCATGCATTATCTAAACAGGTGCATTAGAACCTTCAAATATAGCAAATAAATGCTCTAATTTCCATTTTTTCAGAAACTCCTTTAAAGAATCCATATATCCTAAAATTTGTCCATAAAAATATGCAAAATTCCAAGTGGAAAATTCCAAGCAACAAAACCCGTTCGTACTATAATGTGCTATTGGTAGTATGGTGTAATTTTTGTGTTCCATATGTTGTTCGTTCTTCTCACAAGGTATCCTGCCCATTGCCATTTGAGGGATTTGACTCTGTGGATGATATTTATTATCTTGGTCTTTGGTCGTACCCACTCACACGTCTTTTTTGGTTATTCCCAGCAAATTTCATTCCATTGAGCATTGTGCAGTTTCCTTATGGTGTTCGTTTTAAGTGCCCAAGTTTCGCAAGCATAGGTCGTGACTGGTAGTACACAATCATAACACATCAAGAATAAATATACTAGATGTAATATTATAAAACTGGCCTTTAAAGCTTATTAAATTTTTATCGGTCCAAGATAACGTTAGAGCCCGTCAAGCCACGCCAATGATCTCCTTGTCGGACGTCTAATCAAGATTTAATTTTATCTCGTAGCGCGTCAAAAATCGTCCGATATGAAAATCATGGCACGGCGCAGCGGAGGCAACATCAAAAGATCCGATTTAATTGATAATCGAGGAAATTGGATTGAGGACGGCGAGGTGGGCCACTCGAAACGCTACTTTGTCTTCTCTTGCCTTTTCAGACGGTGCTGATTGTTTACGTTTTTGCTTTGTAGTCTCGCACAGAACGATATTGTCAAGAGTCGGTCAAGAGGATGCCACTCTAGAACTGTAATTTCCTTGTTAAACATTTACTTCAATTATGACGGGATACTAAAAGATAGAGACGTCAAAGGCTTCAACTATTTTATGAGAACCAGCTCGGATTTGTATTTTAATAATTGATATAACTTCCAAAATCTAACAAAAGCTTCAATACCTTTGAATAAATCAATCAGTAAGGTATTGAAGTTTTTGTTAGATTACACTGGGCAACAATTTAAAAAATAAGTTCTCTTGAGTTCGATATTTAAACTGTTTTAGAGGTATATATTAGGTTCAGCCAAAAAAAAACTAATCTATGGAATATATGGGTTAAAATGAACCTAATAACCGAGAAAAAATATAACCGGAAGGCAGGATTTTTAGCTCGATTTTAAAAACTGTCGGTAAACAGTAAGTTTTCCATTAAAATAACACGTAAAAAATCTTTTTCAATTAAAAGACCATAACTTTGAAAATGTTTACAATAAAAAAAATTACATTGTGGATTCTTGCAGAGCATAAAATTTCTTAAAAAATATATCTGAGAGTAATTTTTTTCAATTCAATAATTCGTATATTTTTTTTACAATAAGGGGCCGTCCTCTGCCGGCAACACTGCGGCCTGTGAGGCCTATTGTGTTTTTCCTCTTTTTATATCTGCACCCATTCTCCTATCCCTGTGCTCTGCACTAACTTATGCAGGTCCTTCAT
This sequence comes from Sitophilus oryzae, assembly GCF_002938485.1. Classification (NCBI taxonomy): domain Eukaryota; kingdom Metazoa; phylum Arthropoda; class Insecta; order Coleoptera; family Curculionidae; genus Sitophilus; species Sitophilus oryzae. Next base: position 1,082,057 of record NW_022147575.1, on the reverse strand, counting down.
AAGATGGGAGCATAGTTCCTGATGTTCTAGCCTAGCTTTCCCAAATAAAAAGTGTCGCTTGCGATCCAGAGCCTCGCAGTGACATATTATGTGCTCCGCTGTTTCAGGATCGTTATCGCAGAGTCTGCAGCAAAGACTTCCTTGATAAAGGTTGAGCTTGTACAGGTAACACTGTCCTGTCAAGAGGCCTGTTGTAATCCGCAATTTATTCCTGCTAACCATTAGAAGTTCTTTTGCGGTTTTAGAGCTAGGTCCTTGGATAAAAGCCTTGCTGTGCCTGTGCCCCTGTCTGTTTCTCCAGTGGACATTCTGCTTTTCCCTGATCCAGATTTTTATTGAACTACGGACCATACATTTGGGTATTCCCAGTACTGGCCCTGGACCAAGATAGGATGCCGATGATCCTTGCCTAGCTAGCTCATCGGCTTTTTCGCTGCCTTGGATGCCGCTGTGGCCCGGCACCCAGAATAATTTAATTATGTTCCTTCGAGCCAGAGCTCCCAGTTCACCTAGGCATTCCCAGACGAGTCTCGATGATACCTTTGGACTCATTAGCGCCCCAAGTGCCGCCTGACTGTCTGAGCATATATTGATGAGCTTATCTGAATAAGCTCTTCTATTGTTTTCTCTCGCATATTCGTATATTTGAACGCTTTGAAAAGTGAAAAAAATCAAAATATTCAGTTTTAATGCTTATTGATTA